>NC_090307.1:17241052-17541802 GCF_039906515.1 Pseudorca crassidens
CACAAAGGTATGAGAGACAAGCAAGAGCTAGGGCAGGGCTGGATGACAAGGTTCTCCTACATGAGGCCACCCCCTCAAGATTAAGGAGAGGTGGCTGTTTTACCTCTGCATAGACACCAAGACAGAGAGTCAAGGAAAATGAAGAAATAGAGGAATATGTTCCAAATGAAATAAGATAAAATCTCGGAGAAAGAATTAATGTAATGCAGATAAGTAATTTACCTCATAAAGGGCTCAAAACAAAGATCATAAAGATGCTTACCAAGCTCAGGAGGGGAATGGATGAACACAGCGAAATCTTTGACAAAGAGATAGAAGGTATAAGAAAGTATCAAATAGAAGTCACAGAGCTGGTGGTTGGGGGGTGGGATGAACTGGGAGACTGGGATTGACATACAGACACTACTATATAGAAAACAGATAACTAATGAGAACCTACTGTATAGCACAGGGAACTTTACTCAATGCTCTGTGGTGACCTAAATGGGAAGGAAATCTAAAAAAGAGTGGATATGTGTATGTGTATAACTGATTCACTTTGCTGTACAGAAGGAACTAACACAACATAGTAAATCAACTATACTCCAATTAAAAAAAAAGTCACAGAGCTGAAGAAACAATGATCAAACTGAAAAGTATACTACTGGGGTTCAACAGTAAACTAGACGAAGCAGAAGAAAGGACAAGTGGGCAGTGGACTTCACCTAATCAGAGAAACAAAAAGAAAAATGAAAAAAAGTGAAGATAGCTTAAAGGACTTACGGGACAACATCAAATGGACCAACATTTGCATTAAAGGGGTCACAGAAATAGGAGAGAGGAGAAGACTCATTTGAAGAAACAACAGTTGAAAACTTCCCTAACCTGGGGAAGGAAACAGACACCTAGGTGCAAGAGGAACAGATAGTTTCAAATAAGAACTCAAAGAGACCCACACCAAGACATATTATAATTAAAATGTCAAAAGTTAAAGACAAGGAGAGAATCTTAAAAGCATGAAGAGGAAAACAACTTTTTATGTACAAAGAATCCCCCCTAAGACTATCATGAGATTTTTGAGCAGAAGTTCTGCAGGCAATATAGGGAGTGGCATGATATATTCAAAGTGATTAAAGAAAAAAAACTTTGAACAAAAGAACACTGTATCTGGCAAAGTTGTCATTCAGAACTGAAGAGATAAAGAGTTTTCCAGACAAGCTAAAACTAAAGGAGTTCATCAACACTAGACCAGCCTTACAAGAAATGTTAAAAGGACTTCTATAAGCTGAAAGGAAACTGTGCTAATCAGTAACAGGAAAACATGAAAGTCTCACTGGTAAAAGTAAATATATAGTAAAATTCAGAATAATCTAATGTTATAAAGGTGGTATATTAATCACTTACAAAGCTAGTATGAAAGTTATGTAAAGGCCAACTAGCCCGAGGCAGGGGAACGCAATCAGACTCACAGGTTGCATCAGACCAAAACTTTCCGGACCACCCAGTTCCAGAAACTGACCTGGAGACATTCCGGACCACCCAGTTCCAGGAACTGACCTGGGGACTTTCCACCCGGCCCAGCCTTCCTGCCTTTTGAGGGGCGGGACTAACGGTCCCAAGACTGATGCAACCAGCACCGGATATTGCCACGATACCCGAAGAGACCACCAAATAAGGAATAACCTGCTCCCTCCAGGATTCACCACACCCCTTTCCCTTCTTCCCCTATAAATTCTGCCCAAACCCTCACCCGGGTGCGACTTCTCTGGCCCCTTTCTCTCGGACCAGTGAACCTCGCCCAGGAGCGTTCCCAAATAAAGCTTGTTTAAGCTCTCCTCCGTTTCTTGGTGCTGTTCCTTACAAGTTAAAGGACAAAAGTAGTAAAAAATGTAACTATAATAATTTGCTAAGGCATACACAAAATAAAAAGATGTAAATTGTGACGTCAAAAACATAAAACAAGAGGAAGCAGAAAATAAAAATATAGAGCTGTAGGATGCATTCAAACTTTTAAGTTGTTAGCACCTTAAAATAAACTGCTATAAATATAAGTTGTTATACGTAAGTCACAGAAAAAAACCCATAGTAGATACACAAAAGACAGAGATAAAGGAATCTAAGCATACCACTACAGGAAAGCATCAAATCAGAAAGGAAGCAAGAGAAGAACAGAAGAACAATAAAACAGCCAGGAAACAAGTAACAAGATGGCAATAAGTACATACCTATATATAATTACTTTAAATGTAAAAGAACTAAATTCTCTAATCAAAAGACATAGAGTGGCTGAATGGATTAAAAAGAAAAAAGATCCATCTATGCTGCCTACAAGAGACTCACTTCAGATGTAAAGGCACACAGACTGAAAGTGAAAGGATAGGAAAAATATATTCCATGCAAATGAAAACCAAAACAAGCTGGGGTGGCTATACTTATATCAGATAATATAGTTTAAAATAGTCTGTAATAAGAGATAAAGAAGATCATTACATAGGTACAATGGGGTCAATCTAACAAGAGGATATAACATTTGTAAATATTTATGAACACAACATAAGAGCACCTAAGTGTATACAGCAAATATCAACAGACCTGATGAGAGAAATAAAAAGCAATACAATAACATTAGGTGACTGTAATACCACAGTTTCACGAATGGATAGATCATCCAGACAGGAAATCAATAAGGAAACACTGGTTTTAAACATGTTAAAGCAAATGGACATAACAGATATATACAGAACATTCCATCCAAAAGTAACAGAATACACATTCTTCTCAAGTGCACATGAAACATTCTCCAGGGTTGATCATTTGTTAGGCCACAAAACAAGTCTTAATAAATTTAAGACTGAAGTCATACCAAGCATCTTTTCTGACCACAATGGTATAAAACTAGAAATCAATCAGAAGAATAACACTGGAAAAATCACAAATATATGAATATTAAATAACATACTACTGAACAACCAATGAATCAAAGAAGTAGTCAAAAGAGAAATTTTAAAATACCTTGAAACAAACGAAAATGGAATACAACACACCCATAAGATGTGCCAAAAGCAGTTTGAAGAGGGAAGTTCATAGCAATAAATGCCTACTTCAAGAAACAAGAAAAATCCCAAGGATTTTACACCACCTCAAGGAACTAGAAAAAGAAGAATAAAGCCCAAAGTCAGTAGAAGGAAGAAAATAACAATGAGCAGAATGGAAATAACTGCTCTAAAGACCAAAAAAAAAAGATTTTAGAAAAGATCAATGAAACTAAAAACTGGTTTTTCAAAAAGATAACAAAATTGACAAACTGTTAGTGAAACTCACCAGAGAGAGAGAGCTCAAATAAAATCTGAAATGAAAGAGGAGAAATTACAACTGATACCATAGAAATACAAAGGATCCTAAGAGGTTACTATGAACAATTATATATCAACAAATTGGACAACCCAGAAGAAATGGAAAATGTCCTAGAAACATATAACCTAACAGGATGAATCATGAAGAAACAGAAAATCTGAACAGACCAAATACTAGTAAGGAGATTGAATTAGTAATTAAAAACCTCCCAAGAAAAAAAGTCTAGGGCCAGATGGCTTCATGGGTGAATTCTACAAAACATTAAAAGAATTAATACCAATCCTTCTCAAACTCTTCCAAAAACCAGAAGAGGAAGGAACACTTCCAAACTCATTTTATGAGGCCTGTATTACCCTGATACCAAACCAGAAAAGGATGCCACAAGAAAAGGAAATTACAGGCCAATATCCATGATGAACATATATGAAAAAAACCTCAATAAAATATAGGCAAACAGAATTCAACAGTACATTAAAAGGATCATGCACCATGATCAAGTGGGATTTATTCTAGGGATGCAAGGATGGTTCAACATCCACAAATCAATCACTGTGATACAGTACAGTAACAAAATGAAGGATGAAAATCACATGATCATCTCAATAGATGCAGAAAAAGCACCTGACAAAATTCAACATCCATTTATGATAAAAACTGGGTATAGTGGGTATAGAGATATTATGTTGAGGTATACATACCTCAACATAGTAAGGGCCTTATATGATAAGCCCACAGCTAACATACTCAATGGTGAAAAGCTGAAAGCTTTTTTTCTTCTAGTATCAGGAACAAGCTAAGGATGCTACTCTTACCACTTTTATTAAACATGGATTTAGAAGTCCTAGCCAGAGTAATCAGGTAAGAAAAAGAAAAGGCATCCAAATCAGAAAGAAAGAAGTGAAACTCAATATTTGCCAATGACATGATATTATAGAAAACTTTAGACTCCACCAAAAAACTGTTAAAACTAATAAAACAGTACAGTTGCAGCATACAATATCAATACAGTTGACATTTGAACAACAGAAGTTTGAACTGCATGGATCCACTTACACATTACTTTTTCTCAATAAATACACACTACAGTACCACACAATCTTGGTGGTTGAATCTGTGGATGCGGAGTGCCAGCTATAAAGTTATATGCAGATTTTTGACTGTGTGTGTGTGTGGGGGGGGAGTCAGTGCCCCAAACCCCACGATGTTCAAGGGTCAATTATATATAAAAACCTACTGGGTTTCTATACACTAATAACACAAGAGCAAAAAAAAAAAAAGGAGGTGAAAGGCCTGTACAATGAAAACTGTAAGACACTGATGAAAGAAACTGAAGATGACACAAATAAATGCATAGATATTCCATGCTCATGTACTGCAAAAATTAATGTTTTAAAAATGTCAATACTACCAAAAGCAATCTACAGATTCAATGCAATCCCTATCAAAATTCCAATAGCATTTTTCACAGAAATACAATAAATAATCCTAAAATTTGTAAAGACCCACAAAAGACTCTGAGTAGCCAAAGCCATCTTGAGAAGGAAGAACAAATCTGGACTCATCACACTCCCTTATTTCAAACAATATTACAAGTTATAGTAATCAAAACAGCACAGTATTGGCATTAAAGAGACACATCAATCAATGGAACAGAATAGAGAGCCCAGAAATAAACCCATGCATATATAGTCAATTAATTTACAACAAATGAGCCAAGAATATACAATGCAGAAAGGACAGTCTCTTCAATAAATGGTGCTGCATGCAAAAGAATGAAACTGGACCATTCTCTTACACCATACACAAAAATTAACTCAAAATGGACCAAATGTTTGAACATAAGACCTGAAATAAGTGGTAAGTTCCTTGATATCAGTCTTGGCGATAATTTTTTGCATTTGACATGAAAAGCAAAGGCAATAAAAGCAGAAATAAACAAGTGGGACTATGTCAAATTAAAAAGCTGCACAGCAAAGGACATCACTGAATGGGAGAAAGTATTTGCAAATCATTTTTCTTATATGGGGTTAATATACAAAATATATAAAGAATGCATACAACTTAATAGCAAAAAAACAAACAGTACAACTAAAAAATAAACATTTTTCCAAAGAAGACATATAGATGGCCAACAGACACATGAAAAGGTACTCACATCACTAATTATCAGGAAAATGTAAGTCAAAGCCACAATGAGATATCACCTCACACCTGTCAGAATGGCTATTATCAAAAAGACAACCGGGCTTCCCTGGTGGCGCAGTGGTTGAGAGTCCGCCTGCTGATGCAGGGGACACGGGTTCGTGCCCCGGTCCGGGAAGATCCCACATGCCGCAGAGAGGCTGGGCCCGTGAGCCACGGCCGCTAAGCCTGCGCGTCCGGAGCCTGTGCTCCGCAGCGGGAGAGACCACAGCAGTGAGAGGCCTGCGTACCGCAAAAACGAAAACAAAAACAAAAAAAAACAAACCAAAAAAGACAACAAATAACAAGTGTTGGTGAGGATGTAGAGAAAATAATCACCTGTGCACTGCTGGTGGGAATATAAATTGGTGCAGCCACGATGGAAAACTATGGAGGTTCCTCAAAAATAAAAATAGAACTACCACACAATCCAGCAATTCTACTTCTGTGTATTCATCCAAAGTAAATGAAAATACTGTGTCAAAATGATATCTGCACCCCCATGTTCACAGCAGCATTATTTACAATAGCCAAGATATGGAAACAAACAAAGCATCCATCAATGGATGAAAGGATGAAGAGAATGTGGAATATATATACAACTGTTGTATATTATTCAGCCATGAAAAAAATAAATAAAATTTCATCATTTGCAACAACATGGATGGACCTTGAGGGCATACTAAGTGAAATAAGCCAAAGAAAGACAAATACTATATGGTCTCACTTTATATGTGGAATCTAAAAAACAAAACAATAAAAAACAAACAAACAAAAACAAAAAACTCCTTTGCTCATGGATACAAAAAAACTGGTGGCAGATTGGGAGGTGGGAAAAATAGGTCAAAGGGGTAAAAAAACACAAACTTCCAGTTATAAAATAAATAAGTCATGAGAATGTAATGTACAGCATGGTGACTCTAGCTAATAACACTGTATTGTACATTTGAAAGTTGCTAAGAGAGTCTTTTTTTTTAAATTTAATTTTCTTTTCTCTCTCTCTCAATCTCGCCCGTGAGGCATGCAGGATCTTAGTTCCCTGACCAGGGATCGAACCCATGCCCCCTGCATTGGGATAATGGACTCTTAACCACTGGACCACCAGGGAAGTCCTGAGACTAAGTTTTAAAAGTTCTCAACCCAAGAAAATAAAATTGTAACTGTATGCTGAAGGATGTTAACTAGACTTACTGTGGTGATCATTTCACAATATATACAAATATCAACTCATTATGTTTGAATATTACATGTCAATTATATCAATTAAATTTTTAAAAAATTTAGAAAGGGATGAAATGATAATACATGCTACATAGTGCGTGAACCCTGAAAACATGCTAAGTAAAAGAAGCCAGATTCACAAGGTTACATATTTATGATTCCTTTTATGTGAAATACCCAGAATAGGTAAATCCATAGAGACAGCTGATTGGTGACTGCCAGGGGCTGGGAACAGGAGGGTATAGGGAACAAATGCTAAATGGGTGTATTAGTCAGCGTTCACCAGAGAAACAGTACTAACTGGTGTTTAAGGAATTGGCTGACACCATTGTGAGGGTTGGCAAGTTTAAAATGTGCGAAGTAAGAGGCTGGCAGGCTGAAATTCCAATAAGGGTTGATGTTGTGGTTTTGAGTCCAAAGGCTGGAAACTGAGCTGAGTTTTTATGCTGCAGACTGGAGGCCAAATTCCTTCTTCCTTGGGGAACCTCAGACTTTTATCTTAAGGCCTTCAACTAATTAGATGAGACCCACCCACATTACAAAGAGTATTCTGCTTTATTCACAGTCTACTGATTTAAATGTTAATAACACCTTCATAGTAACATCTAGATTTGTGTGTGACCAAACAGTTGGGCACCACAGCCTACCCAAGTTGACACATAAAATTAACCATCACAATGGGAATGGGCAGTGAATTAGCCCATCAGCAGCATCTATCAGAGGCATCATTACTTCTTCATATTTATATGGCGAGAAGACCTTTAAACTGATCCTAAGTAAGCACTACAACCTTGAAGGCTAAGGTGGTTTTAGCTTTGTTATTGTTTTGTATAAAAAGAAAATCAGTTTTTCTAGTATTCTTTCAGTTGATGTGAAATTCATGTACATAAAAGTAACCATTTTAAAGTGTACACTCATAATATTGTGTAAGGGGATATATGTATATGTATAGCTGATTCACTTTGCTGTACAGCAGAAACTAACACAACAATGTAAAGCAACTACACTCCAATAAAAATTTTAAAAAATTAAATTAAAAAACAATGTTGGGCTTCCCTGGTGGCGCAGTGGTTGAGAGTCCGCCTGCCGATGCAGGGGACACGGGTTCGTGCCCCGGTCTGGGAAGAACCCACATGCCGTGGAGCGGCTGGGCCCATTGAGCCATGGCCACTGAGCCTGCGCGTCCGGAGCCTGTGCTCCGCAACGGGAGAGGCCACAACAGTGAGAGGCCCGCGTACAGCAAAAAATAAATAAATAAAAAACAATGTTGTGTAACCACCACATCTATCAAGTTCCAAAACATTTTCATTACCACAAAAGAAAAGCCCATACCCATTGTGATGGTTAATTTTAATGTGTCAACTTGGGTTGACAGATGGCAGAGAGAAAATTAGGTTACTGACATAGCTGAACTGCTAGTAGTACCTCCAGACTACTTCCATATGAGAAAAATAAATCCTTACTTGCTTAAGCTGTGTTAGGTTTTCTGCTACTTATGGCTGAAAGCAATTCTAAATGATACAACGGAAGAAATAACAGCAAATCCAAAAAAGGAAGAAGTTTAAAGGGGGAGAATAATTTGAATACAACTAGACAAAAAAATAATAATAAATTAGATACATAAAAATTGTGAGAAAGGAAAAATGTATTACTTTTGAAGGTAATATGGTGGTATTCTTGGAAAACACAGTAGAGTCAACTAAAAAACTATGATAGTTAGAATTCAGCAAGATAGTGGGAACAAAACAAATATAAAGATAACTTTCATTTATACCCAAAACAAACAGAAGATATAATGGGGAAAAGATGGTACAGTTGACCCTCGAACAAGGTCGGGGTTAGGGGGGCTGACTCCCTGCACAGTTGAAAATCTGCATATAACTTTACAGTTGGGCATCCATATCTGCAGTTCTACATCCATGGATTCAACTAACCATGGATTGTGTAGCACTGTAGTACTTATTGGAAAAAAAAATCCACATATAAAGTGGCCCTGTGTAGTTCAAATCTGTGTTGTTCAAGGGTCAACTATGTTTACAATTGCAACAAAAATGATAAAATACTGAGGAATAAACTTTACAACTAAGACCTCTACGAACGAAGCTTTAAAACAGTAGTGAATTCAAAAGAATAGTTAAGCAAATAAAAGGCATGTCATGTTCCCGGATAAGACATAATACCATAAAGAGTTGAGTCTCACTAATATATAAATGGCATATGATCCCTATAAAAATGCCAACAGTTTTCTTTAATACACAGACTGATTCTAAAGTTCATATGAAAAGATTAATAAGAGCCAGAAAACTAACACAGAAAGCAATGAGGGGAGACTACCGCTACCAGACATTAAATATAATTTTAAAACTGATTTAAACAGTGTGATTCTGATGCTTGATTACACATTCCATGGAACAGATCAGAAGATCCAGAAATAGCCCCAAACATATGTAGAGATTTACTACACATAAAGGTGGTATCAAAGATCAGTGGGGGGTGGTGCTTCACTGGTAGCACAGTGGTTAAGAATCCGCCCGCTAATGCAGGGGACACGGGTTCAAGCCCTGGTCCGGGAAGATCCCACATGCTGCAGAGCAACTAAGCCCGTGTGCCACAACTACTGAGCCTGTGTTCTAGAGCCCATGAGCCACAACTACTGAAGCCCATGCACCTAGAGCCCATGCTCCTCAACAAGAGAGGCCACCACAATGAGAAGTCCACACACTGCAATGAAGAGTTGCCCTTGCTCGCCACAATTAGAGAAAGCCTGTGCGCAGCTACGCAGACCCAATACAGCCGAAAAAAAAAAAAAAATCAGTGGGGGAAAGACAGGCTTTTTAATTAATGGTGTTGGAACAACAGGAAAACAAACTGAATACCTTACACTGTAGTAGAATAAACTGCTAATAAATAAAAGATTTGAAAGTAAAAATACTCATAAAAGTACTAGAAGAAAAACATCAGAAAATTCAAATACAGACTTGGAGTAAAGAAAGCATTTCTAATTAAGACTAGGGAATTACCTGGCGGTTCAGTGGTTAGGACTCAGTGCTTTCACTGCCAAGGGCCCGGTTCAATCCCTGCTGAGGGAACTAAAATCCCACATGCCGCACAGCACAGCCAGGAAAAAAAAGGGCACTGGGGCTAAAAGCACAAAGCTTCAAAGGAAAGGCTAATAAGTTCAAATACATAAATGTAAAAGCCTTCCTTATTACAAAAAACAAAAAAAGATAAATGGTAGGGACTTCCCTGGTGGCACAGTGGTTAAGAATCCACCTGCCAATGCAGGGGACACGCGTTCAAGCCCTGGTCCAGGAAGATCTCACACGCCGCAGAGCAACTAAGCCTGCATGTCGCAACTACTGGGCCTGCGCTCTAGAGCCTGAGAGCCACAACTACTGAGCCCGCATGCCTAGAGCCCGTGCTCTGCAACAAGAGCAGGCACTGCAACAAGAAGCCCGCACACCACAATGAAGAGTAGCCCTCGCTCACCACAACTAGAGAAAGCCCGCAGGCAGCAACAAAGACCCAACACCGCCAAAAAACAAATAAATAAATAACTTAAAATAATAATAATAAATGGTGAAGTGGATAAAAATACATTTGCAACTTGTGAGACAAAGAGCTAATTTCCCTAATAAATGAAGGCTTCCTTGGATCTGAAAGACTCCAACAATCCAGCAGAAAAAAAATGGGCAAAGCACACAAAGAAATCACGAAAAAAAAATACAAAAGACTCCTACACACAAAGATGTTTAACCTTATCTGTAATAAAGGCAAATCAAAATGATTCAGTGGACCACGTTCACCTATCAACTTGGCAAAAAAGAAAAAGGTTGGCAATGCAACACTGAGACTATGGCAAACAAACCCTCTATTTTATAATATTACTGGTAGGAATATAAATTGATGAAAACTCTTAGCAACTTAGCAACGTCTGTTAAAATTTTAAATGTGTATATCTTTTGACCTAGCAATCACATTTCTCACATTTATCCTGCAGCTATATTTGCCCACAAGGGAAATGACATGTACTATTGTACTGCAGTATTGTTCATAATAGCAAAACACTGGCAATGAACTAGAAATCCATCACAAGGGACTGGTTAAATGAAGTAAAGTACATCCCCGTGACAGAACACAATGACACTGTAATGGAGACTATCAGAGAATAAGATCTCCATGATTCATTATGACATGACAAAAGCCAGGTACAGAACTGTGTTTGTGGTGGCTACCTTTTATGTATAAAACAAAAGAGGGTAAGGAGATTAAATTGATCTATAGATTCAACACAATCCCAATCAAAATTTCATAGGATTTTTTGGGTAAAAATTGACAAACTGATTCTAAAATTTAAATGGAAATGCAAAGAACCTAAAATAGCCAAAATGAGAAAGAAAAATAAAGTCGGAGAAGCTAACATTACTTGATCTGGAGAATTATTATACAGCTATATAGTAATCAAAACAGCATGATAGGGCTTCCCTGGTGGCGCAGTGGTTGAGAGTCCGCCTGCTGATGCAGGGGACACGGGTTCGTGCCCCGGTCCGGGAAGATCCCACATGCCGCGGAGCAGCTGGGCCCGTGAGCCATGGCCGCTGAGCCTGTGCGTCCGGAGCCTGTGCTCCGCAGCGGGAGAGGCCACAACGGTGAGAGGACCGCGTACCGAAAAAAAAAAAAAGCATGATATTGGCCTAAAGACAGAAAATAGGTCAGTGAACAGAGTAAAAAGTCCAGAAATGAATCCACGTATATATGAACAACCAATTTTTGACAAAGGTACAAAGGAAATGAAATAGAGAAAGGATAACCTTGTCAAAAAATGGTGCGGGAACATTTGGATATTCACACGTAAAAAAACCAAAACGATGAGCTTGGATCCATACCTCAAGAGTAGCAAAAGATTTGAATAGATGCTTCAACAAAGAAGATATTCAGGAGTGATGTTACCAAGATGGCAACATCGGTTGTTCCTGACTTCACTCCCCCTCATAAGGAGATCAACTAACAACCATTCATTGACAAGACTCCACTGAGAGGATCCTAGGAGGCTGGAGAGAGGCTAAAGCACCCCCCTGCAACAGAGACCAAGACAGACCTCCTTAGAAGGGTAAGAGGAGTGGTTACACGCTGATCACACTGCCCCTCCCCAAGGCAGCATGGCCCCACTCTGAGGGGTCTCCCTGAGCCTAAAGTTCCTGCCGTGGAAAAAGAGCCCAGGGTGCACACCCAGCTCCTCCAGCATTCTGGGTTGTTTCTTGGGAGCTTACACTCTGGTCTTGCCCCACAGGGACTGTGGATAGATCTGCAGTGCTTGACCACTGGAAATCTGACTGTGATAGAGAGGGGAGAGGGGCTTGCAACAGCCAGTGCTCAGATCTTGGCAGAATGAGTTCCTACCTGTAGCACACAAGTGACAGCCCCAAGCGGCGGCTGTGCTCAACTGCAGAGCCAAGAAAGTAGCACACCTTGACCAGGGAATTCAGTGGGGTACAGATCTGTCTGACTTCAGTCTTCAAACAAAGAGCTTTGCAGCCCTGCAACCTGGCTTTCCCCACAGGGGCAGGGGAGCTGTGTCACAGCCAGCATGCTGATTGTAGCTCCCAGTCCCTACCAGAAAGTCTGACCTGGTTCCACTGTGAGGCTGCTTGGAACTAGCCTGGGCAGGGGAACTAAGTTATAGCCCCACCCACTGCTGAATAGAGCCTTCGGTCCACTCGACCAGGGAATCTAACCACAGCACTCAGGAACCTGTGTAACCCGCCCAATAGCCCTGCTTACAGTGGTACCTGAACAGAGAGCACAGCCTCTGGCTTTCCCCATCTACAGAGCAAAAGCAGTAGCCCCATCTTGCCAGGAATTCAGTGCACAGTCTTGCCTGATTCAGGTTCCCAAACAAAAGGCTGTGCACCCCCTGGAGCCTGTCCTGCTGCCCCATCAGGGCAAGAAAGCTATTTCATAGTGCCATCTACTGCTGAGCACAGTACCTAGTTCCAACCATCTAGTAAGCCTGGCCAGAGTACCCATCTCACAGCCTTGCTTGGGCAGGGAACCAAGCCAGCAGTCCTATCTAACTGTTCTCAGCCAGGGGCGTTCCCCCATGTCCCAACCCCAAAGCTCAGGCAGTGTCCTCACAGAAAAATAAACCCTGATGGTAAACCCCACCTGTTTATTACCAGCAGACACATCCAGAAGCCCAAACTGAGCGGACTGGTGAAGAAATGTCTCAACCAAAGTGAATAAAGTCTGGAAGAGGAACCTGCTAACTCAAGTGAGGAGATAACAACATAAAGAATCATGGGCCATGAAAAATCAGGTAAACATGACATCACCACAGGAAACTAATAAAGCTCTGATAACTGATCCTGAAGAAATGGAGATTTACCAGCTGTAAGATAAGGAATTCAGAATAGTCCTCTTAAAGTAGCTTAGTAAACTACAAGAACACACAGGCAACTAAATGAAATTAGGAGAACACTGCATGAGCAAAACAAGAAGTTCAACAAAGTAACAGAAACCCTCAACAAACAGATACCAAGAAATCCTAGAGCTGAAAAATACAATGACTGAACTGAAGAATTCAATAAAGAGCTTCAAAAGTAGACTTAACCATGCAGAAGAAAGAATCAATGTTCTAGAAAACAGGACATTTGAAATCCCGTCACAGGACCAAAAGAAAAAAGAATTTTAAAAAGTGAAGAAGGTATGTGGGACTTAAGGGACACAATCAAAACAATAACTGCATCGTGGGAATTCCAGAAGGAAAAGAGAAATGGAAAGGGTAAGAAAGTATATTTAACGCAATAATGGCTGAAAACTTCCCAAACCTGGGGAAAGAAATGGATATCCAGATCCATGAGGCCCAAAGGAACCAAATATGTTGAACGCAAATAGGGCTACACCAAGGCACACTATAATTAAACCATCAAAAGTCAAAGACGGGGCTTCCCTGCTGGCGCAGTGGTTGAGAGTCCACCTGCCGATGCAGGGGACATGGGTTTGTGCCCCGGTCCGGGAAGATCCCACATGCCGCGAAGCGGCTGGGCCTGTGAGCCATGGCTGCTGGGCCTGCGCATCTGGAGCCTGTGTTCTGCAAAGGGAGAGGCCACAACAGTGAGAGGCCCGCGTATTGCGAAAGAAAAAAGAAAAAGTCAAAGACAAAGAAAGAATTCTAAAAGCAGCAAGAGAAAAAAGAGAAGTTATATAAAAGGGAAGCTCCGTAAGACTATAGGTGGATCTCTCAACAGAAATTTTTCAGGCCAGGAGAGAATGAAATGATATATTCAAAATATTGAAAGAAAAAAACCTGTTAACCAAAAATTCTATATACCTGGCAAAGCTGTCCTTCAGAAATGAAGGAGAATAATTCAATAACAAAACAAACAAAAAAACAACCCAATCAAAAAATAGGCAGAAGACCTAAATAGACATTTCTCCAAAGAAGATTTACAGATGACAAATAAGCACATGAAAAGATGCTCAACACTGGTAATTATTAGAGAAATACAAATCAAAACTACAATGAGGTATCACCTCACACCAGAGTGAATGGCCATCATTAAAAAGTCTACAAATAGGGCTTCTCTGGTGGCACAGTCGTTGAGAATCTGCCTGGCAATGCAGGGGACACAGGTTCGAGCCCTGGTCTGGGAGGATCCCACGTGCCGTGGAGCAACTAGGCCCGTGAGCCACAAATACTGAGCCTGCGCGTCTGGAGCTTGTGCTCTGCAACAAGAGAGGCCGCGATAGTGAGAGGCCCGCGCACCGCAATGAAGTGTGGCCCCCACTTGCCGCAACTAGAGAAAGCCCTCGCACAGAAACGAAGACCCAACACAGCAAAAATAAATAAATTCATTAATTAAAATTTTAAAAAAGTCTACAAATAATAAATGCTGGAGAGAGTGTGGAAAATAGGGAACCCTCCTACATTGTTGGTGGGAATGTAAATTGGTGCTGTCACTATGGAAAACTGTATGAGGTTCCTTAAAAACTAAAAATTGAGTTACCATATGATTTGGCGATCCCACTCCTGGATCTATACCTGGAGAACACTAATTTGAAAAGACACATGTACCCCAATGTTCATGGCAGCACTATTTACAATAACCAAGACATGGAAGCAACCTAAACATCCATCAACAGATGAATGGATAAAGAAGATATGGTATGTATGTGTATATGTGTATAACATATGCACATTTATACATGTACACACACACTGGAATACTACTAAGCCATAAAAAAGAATGAAATAATGCCATTTGCAGCAACATGGATGGACCTAGAGATTATCATACTATGTGAAGTAAGTCAAAGAAAGACTTATGTGTGGAATCTAAAATAGATACAAATGAACTTATTTACAAAACAGAAGCACAGACATAGAAAACAAACTTTTGGTTACCAAAGGGGAGGAGGGAGGGGGGAGAGGGATAAATTAGGAGGTTGAGATTAACAGATACACAATACTACATATAAAGTAGATAAAACAAGGTCCTACTGTATAGCACAGGGAACTATATTCAATATCTTGGAATAGACTATAAAGGAAAAGTACATGAAAAAGACTATATATATAGTTTTACATACATAAAAATATATATTCATATATATATACAAAAAACTGAATCACTTTTCTGTACACCAGAAACTAACACAACATTGTAAATTAACTATCCTTCCATTTAAAACAAAGATTTAGAAAAAAGAAATAAAGGAGATGAAAGACTTTTCCAAACAAAAGGTGAAGGCATTCACCACTAGACCTGTCTTACAAGAAATGCTAAAGTAAAAGGACACAAATTAACATCACAAAAACATAATAAGGCAGCATAAAACTCACCGGTAATGGTGTGTATATATATATATATATATATACACACACACACACACATACATACAAAAAGAGTCTGTAATATGGTAACGGTGGTGCAAAATTCACTTACAACTCTAGTTTAAAAGTTAAAAAACAAATATAGTGGGCTTCCCTGGTGGTGCAGTGGTTGAGAATCTGCCTGCCAATGCAGGGGACATGGGTTCGAGCCCTGGTCTGGGAAGATCCTACATGCTGCGGAGCAACTGGGCCCGTGAGCCACAATTACTGAGCCTGCGCATCTGGAGCCTGTGCTCCGCAACAACAGAGGCCGCAATAGGCACACCGTGATGAAGAGTGGCCCCCGCTCGCCTCAACTAGAGAAAGCCCATGCACAGAAATGAAGACCCAACACAGCCATAAATAAATAAATACATTAAACAAATAGTAAAAATAACCATAGCTACAATAATATGCTGTTGGTCACACAATATAAAAAATATGTAAAATGTAACATCAATAACCTAAATTGTGAGGGGGCGAGAAGTAAAAATTGTAAAGTTTAGGAATGCTACTGAAGCTAAGTTGTTATCAACTTTAAAATGGGTGTTATAACTTTAAGATATTTTATGGGACTTCGCTGGTGGCACAGTGATTAAGAATCTGCCTACCAATGCAGGGGACATGGGTTCGAGGCCTGGTGTGGGAAGATTCCACATGCTGTGGAGCAACTAGGCCCGTGCGCCACAACTACTGAGCCTGCGCTCTAAAGCCCAAGAGCCACAGCTATCAAGTCTGCGTGACCAGAGCCCGTGCTCCGCAACAAGATAAGTCACCAATGATAAACCTACACACTGCAACTAGAGAAAGCCCATGCGCAGCAATGAAGACCCAATGCAACAAAAAAGAAAAAAAATGATATTTTATGTAAGCTTCATAGTACTCACAAGCAAAAATCCTGTAGTATTAAACAAAAGAACATGATAAAGAAGTCAAAGCAGGTGATGAGTGGAAGATGGCGGAAGAGTAAGACGCGGAGGTCACCTTCCGACCCACAGATACACCAGAAATACATCTACACGAGGAACAACTCCTACAGAACACCTACTGAACGCTGGCAGAAGACCTCAGACCTCCCAAAAGGCAAGAAAGTCCCCATGTACCTGGGTAGGGCAAAAGAAAAATGAATAAACAGAGACAACAGGATAAGGACAGGACCTGCACCAGTGGGAGGGAGCCGTGAAGGAGGAAAGGTTTCCACACACTAGGAAGCCCCTTTGCGGGCGGAGACTGCGGGTGGCGGAAGGGGGAAGCTTCGGAGCTGCGGAGGAGAGCGCAGCCACAGGGGTGCAGCGGGAAAAGTGGAGAGATTCCTGCACAGAGGGTCGGTGCCGACCAGCACTCACCAGCCCGAGAGGCTTGTCGGCTCACCCACCAGGGCTTGCGGGGCTGGGAGCCGAGGCTCGGGCTTCGGACGGAGCACAGGGAGAGGACTGGGGTTGGCGGCGTTAACACAGCCTGCAGGGGGTTAGTGCACCACGGCTAGCCGGAAGGGAGTCCGGAAAAAACCCTGGACCTGCCGAAGAGGCAAGAGACTTTTTCTTCCCTCTTTGTTTCCTGGTGCGCGAGGAGAGGGGATTAAGAGCGCCACTTAAAGGAGCTCCAGAGACGGGCGCGAGCCGCGGCTAAAAGTGCGGACCCCGGAGACAGGCATGACACGCCAAGGCTGCTGCTGCTGCCACCAAGAAGCCTGTGTGCGAGCACAGGTCACTATCCACACCCCCTTCCAGAGAGCCTGTGCAGCCCGCCACTGCCGGGTGCCCGGAATCTAGGGACAACTCCCCCAGAAGAACGCACGGCGCGCCTCAGGCTGGTGCAACGTCACTCTGGCCTCTGCCGCCGCAGGCCCGCCCCGCACTCCGTGCCCCTCCCTCCCCTGCAGCCTGAGTGAGCCAGTGCCCCCGAATCAGCAGCTCCTAAATTTAACCCCGTCCTGTCTGAGCGAAGAACAGACGCCCTCCGGCGACCACGCAGAGGCAGGGCCAAATCCAAAGCTGAGCCCCGGGAGCTGCGAGAACAAAGAAGAGAAAGGGAAATCTCTCCCAGCAGCCTCAGGAGCAGTGGATTACATCTCCACAATCAACTTGATGTACCCTGCATCTGTGGAACGAAGAGACAACGAATCATCCCAAATTGAGGAGGTGGACTTTGAGAGCAAGATTTATTATTTATTCCCCTTTTCCTCTTTTTGTGAGTGTGTATGTGTATGCTTCTGTGTGAAATTTTGTCTGTGTAGCTTTGCTTCCACCATTTGTCCTAGGGTTCTATCCGTCCGTTTTTTTCTTTAAAAAAATTTTTTTCTTAATAATTATTTTTTATTTTAATAACTTTATTTTATCTTACTTTATTTTATCTTATGTTCTTTCTTTCTCCCTCCCCCTCCCCTTCCCTCTACTCCCTTTTATTCTGAGCCATGTGGATGAAAGGCTCTTGGTGCTGCAGCCAGGAGTCAGTGCTGTGCCTCTGAGGTGGGAGAGCCAACTTCAGGACACTGGTCCACAAGAGACCTCCCAGCTCCACATAATATCAAATGGCGAAAATCTCCCAGAGATCTCCACCTCAACGCCAGCACCCAACCTCACTCAACGACCAGCGAGCTACAGTGCTGGACACCCTATGCCAAACCAACTAGCAAAACAGGAACACAACCCCACCCATTAGCAGAGAGGCTGCCTAAAATCATAATAAGTCTACAGACACCCCAAAACATACAACCAGACGTGGACCTGCCCACCAGAGAGACAAGATCCAGCCTCATCCACCAGAACACAAGCACTAGTCCCCTCCACCAGGAAGCCTACACAACCCACTGAACCAACCTTAGCCACTGGGGACAGACACCAAAATCAACGGGAACTACGAACCTGCAGCCTGCAAAAAGGAGACCCCAAACACAGTAAGATAAGCAAAATGAGAAGACAGAAATACACACCAAAGATGACGGAGCAAGATAAAAACCCACCAGACCTAACAAACGAAGAGGAAATAGGCAGTCTACCTGAAAAAGAATTCAGAATAATGATAGTAAAGATGATCCAAAATCTTGGAAATAGAATAGACAAAATCCAAGAAACATTTAACACGGACCTAGAAGAACTAAAGATGAAACAAACAACGATGAACAACACAATAAATGAAATTAAAAATACTCTAGATGGGATCAATAGCAGAATAACTGAGACAGAAAAACGCATCAGTGACCTGGAAGATAAAATAGTGGAAATAACTACTACAAAGCAGAATAAAGAAAGAAGAATGAAAGGAACTGAGGACAGTCTCAGAGACCTCTGGGACAACATTAAACGCACCAACATTCAAATTATAGGGGTTCCAGAAGAAGAAGAGAAAAAGAAAGGGACTGAGAAAATATTTGAAGAGATTACAGTTGAAAACTTCCCTAGTATGGGAAAGGAAATAGTTAATCAAGTCCAGGAAGCACAGAGTCCCATACAGGATAAATCCAAGGAGAAATACTGCAAGACACATATTAATCAAACTGTCAAAAATTAAATACAAGGGCTTCCCTGGTGGCGCAGTGGTTGGGAGTCCACCTGCTGATGCACGGGACACGGGCTTGTGCCCCGGTCCGGGAAGATCCCACATGCCGCGGAGCGGCTGGGCCCGTGAGCCATGGCCGCTGAGCCTGCGCATCCTGAGCCTGTGCTCCACAATGGGAGAGGCCACAACAGTGAGAGGCCCGCATACCACAAAAAAAAAAAAAAACCCTAAAAAAAAATTAAATACAAAGAAAGCATATTAAAAGCAGCAAGGGAAAAACAACAAATAACATACAAGGGAATCCCCATAAGGTTAACAGCTGATCTTTCAGCAGAAACTCTGCAAGCCAAAAGGGAGTGGCAGGACATATTTAAAGTGATGAAGGGGAAAAACCTGCAACCAAGATTACTCTACCCAGCAAGGATCTCATTCAGATTTGATGGAGAAATTAAAACCTTTACAGACAAGCAAAAGTTGAGAGAGTTCAGCACCACCAAACCAGCTTTACAACAAATGCTAAAGGAACTTCTCTAGGCAAGAAACACAAGAGAAGGAAAAGACCTACAATAACGAACCCAAAACAATTTAGAAAATGGGAAGAGGAACATACATATCGATAATTACCTTAAATGTAAATGGACTAAATGCTCCCACGAAAAGACACAGATTGGCTGAATGGATACAAAAACAAGACCCATATATGTGCTGTCTACAAGAGACCCACTTCAGACCTATAGACACATACAGACTGACAGTAAGGGGATGGAAAAAGATATTCCATGCAAAGGGAAACCAAAAGAAAGCTGGAGTAGCAATTCTCGTATCAGACAAAATAGACTTTAAAATAAAGACTATTACAAGAGAAAAAGAAGGACACTACATAATGATAAAGGGATCGATCCAAGAAGAAGATATAACAATTGTAAATATTTATGCACCCAACATAGGAGCACCTCAATACATAAGGCAAATACTAACAGCCATAAAAGGGGAAATCGACAGTAACACATTCATAGTAGGGGAGTTTAACACCCTACTTTCACCAATGGACAGATCATCCAAAATGAAAATAAATAAGGAAACACAAGCTTTAAATGATACATTAAGCACGATGGACTTAATTGATATTTATAGGACACTCCATCCAAAAACAACAGAATACACTTTCTTCCCAAGTGCTCATGGAACATTCTCCAGGATAGATCATATCTTAGGTCACATATCAAGTCTTCGTAAATTTAAGAAAATTGAAATTGTATCAAGTATCTTTTCCGACCACAATGCTATGAAACTAGATATCAATTACAGGAACAGATCTGTAAAAAATACAAACACATGGAGGCTAAACAATACACTACTTAATAATGAAGTGATCACTTTAGAAATCAAAGAGGAAATCAAAAAATACCTAGAAACAAATGACAATGGAGACACGACAACCCAAAACCTATGGGATGCAGCAAAAGCAGTTCTAAGAGAGAAGTTTATAGCAATACAAGCCCACCTTAAGAAACAGGAAACATATCAAATAAACAACCTAACCTTGCACCTCAAGCAATTAGAGAAAGAAGAACAAAAAAACCCTGAAGTTAGCAGAAGGAAAGAAATCATAAAAATCAGATCAGCAATAAATGAAAAAGAAATGAAGGAAACGATAGCAAAGATGAATAAAACTAAAAGCTGGTTCTTTCAGAAGATAAACAAAATTGATAAACCATTAGCCACACTCATCAAAAAAAAAGGGAGAAGACTCAAATCAATAGAATTAGAAATGAAAAAGGAGAAGTAACAACTGACACTGCAGAAATACAAAAGATCATGAGAAATTCCTACAAGCAACTCTATGCCAATAAAATGGACAACCTGGAAGAAATGGACAAATTCTTAGAAATGCACAACCTGCCAAGACTGAATCAGGAAGAAATAAAAATATGAACAGACCAATCACAAGCACTGAAATTGAAACTGTGATAAAAAATCTTCCAACAAAAGCCCAGGACCAGATGGCTTCACAGGTGAATTCTATCAAACATTTAGAGAAGAGCTAACACCTATCCTTCTCAAACTCTTCCAAAATATAGCAGAGGGAGGAACACTCCCAAATTCGTTCTACGAGGCCACCATCACCTTGATACCAAAACCAGACAAGGATGTCACAAAGAAAGAAAACTACAGGCCAATATCACTGATAAACATAGATGCAAAAATGCTCAACAAAATACTAGCAAACAGAATCCAACAGCACATTAAAAGGATCATACACCATGATCAAGTGGGGTTTATTCCAGGAACGCAAGGATTCTTCAGTATACGCAAATCAATCAATGTGATACACCATATTAACAAACCGAAAGAGAAAAACCATATGATCATCTCAACAGATGCAGAGAAAGCTTTTGACAAAATTCAACACCCATTTATGATAAAAACCCTGCAGAAAGTAGGGATAGAGGGAACTTTCCTCAACATAATAAAGGCCATATATGACAAACCCATAGCCAACATCATCCTCAATGGTGAAAAACTGAAAGCATTTCCACTAAGATCAGGAACAAGACAAGGTTGCCCACTCTCACCACTCTTATTCAACATAGTTTTGGAAATTTTAGCCACAGCAATCAGAGAAGAAAAGGAAATAAAAGGAATCCAAATCAGAAAAGAAAAAGTAAAGCTGTCACTGTTTGCAGATGACATGATACTCTACATAGAGAATCCTAAAGATGCTACCAGAAAACTACTAGAGCTCATCAATGAATCTGGTAAAGCTGCAGGATACAAAATTAATGCACAGAAATCTCTGGCATTCCTATACACTAATGATGAAAAATCTGAAAGTGAAATCAAGAAAACACTCCCATTTACCATTTCAACAAAAAGATTAAAATATCTAGGAATAAACCTACCTAATGAGACAAAAGACCTGTATGCAGAAAATTATAAGACACTGATGAGAGAAATTAAAGATGACACAAATAGATGGAGAGATATACCATGTTCTTGGATTGAAAGAATCAATATTGTGAAATGACTCTACTACCCAAAGCAATCTACAGATTCAATGCAATCCCTATCAAACTACCACTGGCATTTTTCACAGAACTAGAACAAAAAATTTCACAATTTGTATGGAAACATAAAAGACCCCGAATAGCCAAAAGCAATCTTGAGAACGAAAAATGGAGCTGGAGGAATCAGGCTCCCTGACCTCAGACTATACTACAAAGCTACAGTAATCAAGACAGTATGGTACTGGCACAAAAACAGAAAGATAGATCAATGGAACAGGATAGAAAGCCCAGAGATAATCCCACGCACATATGGTCACCTTATCTTTGATAAAGGAGGCAGCAAAGTAGAGTGGAGAAAGGACAGCCTCTTCAATAAATGGTGCTGGGAAAACTGGACAGGTACATGTAGAAGTATGAGATTAGATCACTCCCTAACACCATACACAAAAATAAGCTCAAAATGGATTAAAGACCTAAATGTAAGGCCAGAAACTATCAAACGCTTAGAGGAAAACATAGGCAGAACACTCTGTGACATAAATCACAGCAAGATCCTTTTTGACCCACCTCCTAGAGAAATGGAAATAAAAACAAAAATAAACAAATGGGACCTAATGAAACTTCAAAGCTTTTGCACAGCAAAGGAAACCATAAACAAGACAAAAAGACAACCTCAGAATGGGAGAAAATATTTGCAAATGAAGCAACTGACAAAGGATTAATTTCCAAAATTTATAAGCAGCTCATGCAGCTCAATAACAAAAAAACAAACAACCCAATCCAAAAATGGGCAGAAGACCTAAATAGACATTTCTCCAAAGAAGATATACAGACTGCCAACAAATACATGAAAGAATGCTCAACATCACTAATCATTAGAGAAATGCAAATCTAAACTACAATGAGATATCATCTCACACCAGTCAGAATGGCCATCATCAAAAAATCTAGAAACAATAAATGCTGGAGAGGGTGTGGAGAAAAGGGAACACTCTTGCACTGCTGGTGGGAATGTGAATTGGTACAGCCACTATGGAGAACAGTATAGAGGTTCCTTAAAAAACTACAAATAGAACTACCATACGACCAGCAATCCCACTACTGGGCATATATCCTGAGAAAACCATAATTCAAAAAGAGTCATGTACCAAAATGTTCATTGCAGCTCTATTTACAATAGCCAGGAGATAGAAACAACCTAAGTGTCCATCATCGGATGAATGAATAAAGAAGATGTGGCACATATATACAATGGACTATTACTCAGCCATAAAAAGAAACGAAATTGAGCTATTTGTAATGAGGCGGATGGACCTAGAGTCTGTCATACAGAGTGAAGTAAGTCAGAAAGAGAAAGACAAATACCGTATGCTAACACATATATATGGAATTTAAGGAAAAAAATGTCATGAAGAACCTAGGGGTAAGACAGGAATAAAGACACAGACCTACTAGAGAATGGACTTGAGGATATGGGGAGGGGGAAGGGTAAGCTGTGACAAAGCAATAGAGTGGCATGGACATATATACACTACCAAACGTAAAATAGATAGCTAGTGGGAAGCAGCCGCATAGCACAGGGAGATCAGCTCGGTGCTTTGTGACCACCTAGAGGGGTGGGATAGGGAGGGTGGGAGGGAGGGAGATGCAAGAGGGAAGAGATATAGGAACATATGTATATGTATAAATGACTTTGTTATAAAGCAGAAACTAACACACCATTGTAAAGCAATCATACTCCAATATAGATGTAAAAAAAAAAAAAATTCAAGCATATTGATACTAAAACTTACCAAAACACACACAAAAAAGGCAGAATTAGAAATGATGGATATACAAAACAGCCAGAAAATAATCAACAAAATGGTAATAGTAAGTCTTTACCTATAAATAATTGCCTTACATATAAATTGATTAAATTCTCCAATCCAAAGACACAGAATGAATGAATGGCTTTAAAAACAAATAAACCAAAAAACCCAAGACCCAATTATATGCTGCCTACAATACAAATACTTTAGCCTTAGAGACATGCATAGACTGAGTGTGATGGAATAGAAAAAGGTATTTCAAGAGAATGGTAACAAACAAAAACAAAACAAAAAAACCCCCAAAATTTATTTTTAAAAAAGCAGGGATAGCGATAGTTATATCAGACAAAGTAAATTTTAAACTAAAAATGGTAAAAAGAAACAAAGAAGGTCATTGTATAATGATAAATGTGTCACTCCATCAAGAAGATATAGCAAGTGTAAATATTTATATAACCCAACATCAGGGCACCTAAATATATAAAGCAAAAACTAACAGAAAAAGGACAAATAAACGGCAATCCAATATAGCTGGAGATTTTAATACTCTCAACAATAGGTAGATCATCCAGAGAATCAATTTTAAAAAAGCAGATCCAGGGCTTCCCTGATGGTACAGCGGTTAAGAATCCGCCTGCCATTGCAGGGGACACGGGTTTCAGCCCTGGTCTGGGAGAAGACAAGCCACAGAATAACTAAGCCTGTGTGCCACAACTAGTGAGACCACGCTGTTGAGCCCCCGCACCACAAATACTGAAGCCCACGCGCCTAGAGCCCATGCTCCACAATAAGAAGCTACTGCAATGAGAAGCCCATACACCACAACGAAGAGTAGCCCCTGCTCACCACAACTAGAGAAAGCCTGTGCACAGCAACAAAGACCCAACACAGCCAAAAATAAAGAAATAAAATAAATAAATTTATGTTAAAAAAAAAAAAGATCTGAACAACACTATCGATCAAATGAACCCCATGGACATAAACATTCTATCCAACAAAAGAACACACATTCTTTTCAAACTCATATGGAACATTTTCTAGGATAGACCATATGTTAGGCCACAAAGCAATCCTTGGCAAATTCCAAAAGTTACAACCGCACCAACTTCTCTGGCCACAATGGTATGAGACGAGAAATTAACAATAGGAGGAAAACTGAAAAATTCACAAATACAATGGAAATTAAACAACACTCTCCTCAACAACCAATGGATCAAAGAAGAAATTAAAGGGAAAATTTAAAAAGTATCTTTAGACAAATGAAAATGGAAACAACACACCAAAACTCACAGGATGCAGCATAAGCAGTTCTAAGAGGAAAATTCATAGTAATAAAATGTCTTTATTAATCATCAATAAAGATTTTAAATAATCAACTGTATGACTTAAGGATCTATAAAAAGAAGAACAAACTGAGATCACACTTAGCAGAAGAAATAATGATTAGATCAGAAATAAATAAAACAGCAGAAAAAAATGTTTAAAGATTAAAAGAACAAATAGCTGGTTCTTTGAAACAATAAACTTGACAAACCTTTAGCCATTCTAATGAAAAAAAGAGGGCCCAAATAAACAAAATTATAAATGAAAAGGAAATATTACAACTGATACCCCAGAGATACAAAGGATCATAAGAGCCTACTATGAACAACTGTACGTAGAAAAACTGGGCAACCTAAAAGAAATGGAAAAATTCTTAGATGCATACAACCTACCAAGCCTGGATCAAAAAGAAATAGCAAATCTGAACATACCAATTACTAGCAAGAAGACTGAATCAGTAATCAAAAATCTCCCAATGAAAAAAGCTCAAGACCAGACAGATGGCTTCAGTGGTGAATTTTACCAAACATTTAAATTAGAATTAATGCCAATCCTTCTCAGACTTTTCCAAAAGCTCGAGGAGGACGAAATACCACAAACACATTTTATGAGGCCAGCAGTACCCTGATACCAAACCCAGAAAAGGACTACAAGAAGAGAAAACTACAGGCCAATATCCCTGACATACACAGATGCAAAATTTTTCAATAATACCAAACCAAATTCAGCCGCACATTAAAAGATCATTCACCCTGATCAAGGAGGATTTATCCCTGTGATCAAGGACAGTTCAACATATGCAAATCAATCAATGCCATACAACACATTAATAGAATGAAAGAAAAAACACGTGATCATCTTCATAGATGCAGAGAAAGGACTTGACAAAATTCAACATCTGTTCATGATAAAAACTCGACAAAGTAGGTACAGAAGGAACACCCCTCCACATAATAAAGGCCATTTATATCAGGCCCACATTTAATACCATACTCAATAGTGAAAAGTTAAAAGACTTTCCTCTAAGATAAGGAACAAGGATGCCCCTCTCAGCACTCCTATTCAACATATTACTGGAAGTTTCAGCCAGAGCAATCAGCAATAAAAAGAAATGAGAGGCATCAGAACTGGAAATGATGAAGTAAAATTTTCTATTTGCAGATGAAATGCTTTTATATATAGAAAATCCTGGAGACTGGTTCAAGATGGCGGAGTAGGAGGACATGCGCTCACTCCCTCTTGCTAGAGCACCGGAATCATAACTGCTGAACAATCATCAACAGGAAGACACTGGAACTCACCAAAAAAGATACCCCACAACCAAAGACAAAGGAGGAGCCACATGAGACGGCAGGAGCAATGCAATCACAATAAAAGCAAACCCCATAACTGCTGGGCGGGTGACTCACAAACTGGAGAACACTTATACCACAGAAGTCCACCCACTGCAGTGAAAGTTCTGAGCCCCACGTCAGGCTTCCCAACCAAGGGGTCCAGCAACGGGGAGAGGAATTCCTAGAGAACCAGACTTTGAAGGCTAGCGGGATTTGACTGCATGACTTCGACAGGACTGCGGGAAACAGGGACTCCATTCTTGGAGGGCACACAAAAGGAGTGTGCACATTGAGACCAAGAGGAAGGAGCAGTCTCCCGATAGGAGACTGAACCAGACCTACCTGCTAGTGTTGGAGGGTCTCCTGCAGAGGTGGGGGGGGGGGTGGCTGTGGCTCACCATGGGGACAAGGACACTGGCAGCAGAAGTGCTGGGAAGTACTCCCTGGCGTAAGCCCTCCCAGGGTCCCTCATTACCCCACCAAAGTGCCCAGGTAAGCTCCAGTGTTAGGTTGCCTCAGGCCAAACAACCAACAGGGAGGAAACCCAGCACCACCCATCAACAGTCAAGTGGATTAAAGTTTTACTGAGCTCTGCCCACCAGAGCAACAGTCAGCTCTACCCACCACCAGTCCCTCCCATCAAGCCTCTTAGATAGCCTCATCCACGAGAGAACAGACAGCAAAAGCAATAAAAACTAAAATCCTGCAGCCTGTGGAACAAAAACCATATTCACAGAAAGATAGACAAGATGAAAAGACAGTGGACTATGTACCAGGTGAAAGAAGAAGATAAAGCCCCAGAAAAACAACTAAATGGAGATGGGCAACCTTCCAGAAAAAGGATTCAGAATAATGATAGTGAAGATGATCCAGGACCTCGGAAAAAGGATGGAGGCAAAGATCAAGATGAAGAAATGTTTAACAAAGACCGAGAAGAATTAAACAACAAACAGATATGAACAATACAATAACTAAAATGAAAACTACACTAGAAGGAATCAATAGTGTAGGAATTCCTTCCTACACGAGAAGGAATCAATAACTGAGGCAAAAGAACAGATAAGTGACCTGGAAGACAGAATGGTGGAATTCATTGCTGTGGAACAGACTATAAAGAAAAAAGAATGAAAAGAAATGAAAACAGCCTAAGAGACCTCTGGGACAACATTAAACGCAACAACATTCGCATTATAGGGGTTCCAGAAGGAGAAGAGAGAGAGAAAGGACCAGAGAAAATATTTGAAGACATTATAGTCAAAAACTTCCCTAACATGGGAAAGGAAATAGCCAGCCAAGTCCAGGAAACACATAGAGTTCCATACAGGATAAACCCAAGAAGAAACACGCTGAGACACAGAGTAATCAAATTGGCAAAAATTAACAACAAAGAAAACTTATTGAAAGCAGCAACGGAAAAATGACAAATAACATAGAAAGGAACTCCCATAAGGTTAACAGCTGATTTCTCAGCAGAAACTCTACAAGCCAGAAGGGAGTGGCATAATATATTTAAAGTGATGAAAGGGAAGAAACTACAACCAAGATTACTGTACCTGCCAAGGATCTCATTCAGATTCGATGGAGAAATCAAATCCTTTACAGACAAGCGAAAGCTAAGAGAATTCAGCACCACCCAACCAGCTCCACAACAAATGCTAAAGGAACTTCTCTAAGTGGGAAACACAAGAGAAGAAAAGGACCTATAAAAACAAACCCAAAACAATTAAGAAAATGGTCATAGGAACATACATATCAATAATTACTTTTGGGCTTCCCTGGTGGCGCAGTGGTTGAGAGTCCGCCTGGCGATGCAGGGGACGCAGGTTCGTGCCCCGGTCTGGGAGGATCCCACATGACGCAGAGCGGCTGGGCCCGGGAGCCATGGCCGCTGAGCCTGTGCGTCCGGAGCCTGTGCTCCACAACAGGAGAGGCCACAACAGTGAGAGGCCTGCGTAGCCCAAAAAAAAAAAAAAAGTGAATAAATGCTCCAACCAAAAGACACAGGCTCACTGAATGGATACAAAAACAAGACCTGTATATATGCTGTCTACAAGAGACCCACATCAGACCTAGAGACACATACAGACCGAAAGTAAAGGGATGGAAAAAAATATTCGATGCAAATGCAAATCAAAAGAAAGCTGGAGTAGCAATACTCACATCCGATAAAACAGACTTCAAAATAAAGAATGTTACAAGAAACAAGGAAAGACACTACATAATGATCAAGGGATCAATCCAAGAAGAATATATAACAATTATAAATATATATGCACCCAACATAGGAGCACCTCAATACATAAGGCAACTGCTAACAGCTGTAGAAGAGGAAATCAACAGTAACACAATAATAGTGGGGGACTTTAACACCTCACTTACACCAATGGACAGATCATCCAAAATGAAAATATAAATACGGAAACAGAAGCTTTACATGACACAATAGGCCAGATATTTAATTGATATTTATAGGACATTCCATCCAAAACCAGCAGATTACACTTTCTTCTCAAGTGTGCACGGAACATCCTCTAGGATAGATCACATCTTGGGTCACAATCAAGCCTCAGTAAATTTAAGAAAATTTAAATCATATCAAGCATCCTTTCTGACCACAACGCTATGAGATTAGAAATGAATTACAGGGAAAAAAAGGTAAAAAACACAAACACATGGAAACTAAACAATATGTTACTAAATAACCAAGAGATCACTAAAGAGATCAAGGAGGAAATCAAAAAATACCTAGACACAAATGACAATGAAAACACAACGTCCGAAAACATATGGGATGCAGCAAAAGCAGTTCCTAGAAAAAAATTTATAGCTATACAAGCCTACCTCAAGAAACGAGAAAAATATCAAGTAAACAATCTAACCTTATACCTAAAGGAACTAGAGAAAGAAGAACAAACAAAACCCAAAGTTAGCAGAAGGAAAGAAATCATAAAGATCAGAGCAGAAATAAATGAAATAGAAACAAAGAAAACAATAGCAAAGATCAATAAAACTAAAACCTGATTCTTTGAGAAGATAAACAGAATTAATAAACCATTAGCCAGACTCATCAGGAAAAAGAGGAAGAGGACTCAATAAAATTAGACATCAAGGGCTTCCCTGGTGGCGCAGTGGCTGAGAGTCCACCTGCCGATGCAGGGGACATGGATTCATGCCCCAGTCTGGGAGGATCCCATGTGCCGCGGAGCGGCTGGGCACGGGAGCCATGGCCGCTGAGCCTGCGCTCCGCAATGGGAGAGGCCGCAACAGTGAGAGGCCCGTGTACCGCAAAAAAAAAAAAAATTAGACATGAAAAAGGAAAAGTTACAACAGACACCGCAGAAATACAAAGCATCCTCAGAGACTACTACAAGCAACTCTGTGCCAATAAAACGGACAATGTGGAAGAAATGGACAAATTATTAGAAAGGTATAACCTTCCAAGACTGAACCAGGAAGAAACAAAATATGAACAGACCAATCACAAGTAATGAAATTGAAACTGTGATTAAAAATCTCCCAACAAACAAAAGTGCAGGACCAGATGGCTTCACAGGTGAATTCTATCAAACATTTAGAGAAGAGCTAACGCCCAGCCCTCTCAAACTCTTCCACAAAATTGCAGAGGAAGGAACACTCCCAAACTCATTCTATGAGGCAGCATCAGCCTGATACCAAAACCAGACAAAGATACTACAAAAAAAGAAAATTACAGACCAATATCAATGATGAATATAGATGCAAAAATCCTCAACAAAATACTAGCAAACAGGGCTTCCCTGGTGGCGCAGTGGTTGAGAGTCCACCTGACGATGCAAGGGACGTGGGTTCATGCCCCAGTCCGGGAGGATCCCACATGCCGCGGAGCGGCTGGGCCCGTGAGCCATGGCCACTGAGCCTGCGCGTCCAGAGCCTGTGCTCCGCGGCGGGAGAGGGCCGTGTACCGAAAAAAAATACTAGGAAGCAGAATCCAACAACACATTAAAAGGATCATACACCACGATCAAGTGGGATTTATCCCAGGGATGCAAGGATTCTTCAGTATACACAAATCAATCAATGCGATACACCATATTAACAAACTGAAAAATAAAAACCACATGATCATCTCAATAGATGCAGGAAAAACTTTTGACAATATTCAACACCCATTTATGATAAAAAACTCTCCAGAAAGTAGGCACAGAGGGAACCTACCTCAACATAATAAAGGCAATACACGACAAACCCACAGCAAACATCATTCTCAATCAAGAAAAACTGAAAGCATTTCCTCTAAGATCAGGAACAAGACAAGGATGTCCACTTGCACCGCTATTATTCAACATAGCTTTGGAAGTCCTAGCCACAGCAATCAGAGAAGAAAAAGAAATACAAGGAACACAAATTGGGAAAGAAGAAGTAAAACTGTCACTGTGTGCAGATGACATGATACTATATAGAGAGAATCCTAAAAATGCCACCAGAAAATTACTAGAGCTAATCAATGAATTTGGTAAAGTTGCAAGATACAAAATTAATGCACAGAAATCTCTTGCATTCCTATACACTAATGATGAAAAATCTGAAACAGAAATTATGGAAACATTCCCATTTACCATTGCAACAAAAAGAATAAAATACCTAGGAATAAACCTACCTAGGGAGATAAAAAACCTGTATGCCGAAAACCATAAGACACTGGTGAAAGAAATTAAAGATGATACCAACAGATGGAGAGATATACCATGTTCTTGGATTGGAAGAATTAATACTGTGAAAATGACTATACTACCCAAAGCAATCTACAGATTCAAAGCAATCCCTATCAAATTACCAATAGCATTTTTTACAGAACTAGAACAAATCATCTTAAAATTTGTATGGAGACACAAAAAACCCCGAACAGCCAAAGCAGTCTTGAGGGAAAAAACGGAGCTGGAGGAATCAGACTCCCTGACTTCAGACTATACTACAAAGCTACAGTAATCGAGGCAATACGGTACTGGCACAAAAACAGAAACAAAGATCAATGGAACAAGATAGAAAGCCCAGAGATAAACCCACACACCTATGGTCAACTAATCTATGACAAAGGAGGCAAAGATATACAATGGAGAAAAGACAGCCTCTTCAATAAGTGGTAGTAGGAAAACTGGACAGCTACATGTAAAAGAATGAAATTGGAACACTCCCTAACACCATACACAAAAATAAACTCAAAATGGATTTGAGACCTAAATGTAAGAGTGGACACTATAAAACTCTTAGAGGAAAACACAGGAAGAACACTCTGACATAAACCACAGCAAGATCTTTTTTGGTCCACCTCCTGGAGTAATGGAAATAAAAATAAACAAATGGGACCTAATGAAACTTCAAAGCTTTTGCACAGCAAAGGAAACCATAAACAAGATCAAAAGACAACCCTCAGAATAGGAGAAAATATTTGCAAATGAATCAACAGACAAAAGATTAATCTCCAAAATATATAAACAGCTCATGCAGCTCAATATTAAAGAAACAAACAACCCAATCAAAAATGGGCAGAAGACCTAAATAGTTATCTCTCCAAAGAAGACATACAGATGGCCAAGAAGCACATGAAAAGCTGTTCAACATCACTAATTATTAGAGAAATGCAACTCAAAACTACAATGAGGTATCACCCCACACCAGTTAGAATGGGCAACATCAGAAAATCTGCAAACAACAAATGCTGGAGAGGGTGTGGAGAAAAGGGAACCCTCTTGCACTGTTGGTGGGAATGTAAATTGATATAGCCACTATGGAGAACAGTATGGAAGTTCCTTAAAAAACTAAAAATAGAATTACCATGTGATCCAGCAATCCCACTACTGGGCATATACCCAGAGAAAACCATAATTCCAAAAGACACATGCACCCCAATGTTCATTGCAGCACTATTTACAATAGCCAGGTCATGGAAGTAACCTAAATGCCCATCGACAGACAAATGGATAAAGAAGTTGTGGTACATATATAGAATGGAATATTACTCAGCCATAAAAAGGAACAAAATTGAGTCATTTGTTGAGACGTGGATGGATCTAGAGACTGCCATACAGAGTGAAGTCAGAAAGAGAAAAACAAATATCGTATGTTAACGCATGTATGTGGAACCTAGAAAAATGGTACAGATGAACTGGTTTGCAGGGCAGAAATTGAGCCACAGATGTAGAGAACAAACATATGCACACCAAAGGGGGAAAACCGTGGTGGAGTGGGGGTGGTGGTGTGCTGAATTGGGCGATTGGGATTGACATGTATACACTGATGTGTATAAAACTGATGACTAATAAGAACCTGTTGTATAAAAAAATATATAAAATAAAATTCAGAAATTCAAAAAAAGAAGAAAATCCTAAAGACTCTATCAAAAATAACCTGTTAAATCTAATCAATGAATCCAGTAAAGTTGTAGAATACAACATTAACATTGAAAAATCAGTAGCATCTCTATTATAATAAATTATCTGAAAAAGAAAGAAAATTATTCCATTTACAGGAGCATCAAAAACAATAGCATATTTAGCAGTGAATTTAACCAAGGAGGTGAAAGATCTCTACTCTGAAAACTACAAGACACTGATGAAAGAAAGAAATCAAAGACAACACAAATAAATGGAAAGGTATCCTGTGTTCATGGATGTGAAGAATATTGCTGCAGTGTCAACACTACCAAAAGCCATCTAGAGATTTGATGCAATTCCTATCAAGATTCCAATGGCATTTTTTACAGAAGTAGAAAAACCAATGCTAAAATTTATATGGAAGCACAAAAGACTCTGAATAGCCAAAGCAATCCTGAGAAAAAAGGACAAAGCGGCTGGTATCACTTTCCTGATTTCAAGCTATACTTACAAAACTACAGGAATCAACAGTATGGTACTGGCATAAAAACAGATAAATAGACTAATGGAACAGAATCAAGAGCCCAGAAATAAACCCAAGTATATATGGTCAGATAATATTTGACAAGGAAGCCAATAATACTCAATGGAGAAAATAGTGTCTCTGCAATAAATGGTAAAAATTGGATATCCACATGGAGAAGAATGAAATTCCACCCTATCTTACACCACTCACAAAAATTAATTCCAAATGGATCAAAGACCTAAATGTAAGACCTGAAACCATAAACCTCCTAGCAGAACACAGAAAAAAAGCTCCTCGACATGGATCTTGGCAATGATTTTTTAAAATATGACACCTAAAGCACAAGCAACAAAATAAAAGATAAACAAATGGAACTACATCAAATCAGAAAGCTGCACAGCAAAAGAAAAAGTCAACAAAATTAAAAGATAACCTTTGGAATGGGAAGAAGCATTTGCAAACCATTTATCTGAAAAGGGGCTAATATCCAAAATACACAGGGAACTCATATGCACAAAAAATAAGAATCCAATTTAAAAATGGGCAAAGAACTTGAATACATACTTGTCCAAAGAAGATACACGAATGGCCAACAGGTACATGACGACGCTCAATATCACTAATCACTAGAGAAATCCAAATCAAAACCACAATGAGATATCACCTCACTCCTGTCAGGATGGCTAGCATCAAAAAGACAAAAGATGGGCTTCCCTGGTGGCGCAGTGGTTGAGAGTCCGCCTGCCGATGCAGGGGACACGGGTTCGTGCCCTGGTCCGGGAAGATCCCACATGCTGCGGAGCTGCTGGGCCTGTGAGCCATGGCCGCTGAGCCTGCGTGTCCGGAGCCTGTGCTCCGCAACAGGAGAGGCCACAACAGTTAGAGGCCCACGTACCACAAAAAAAAAAAAAAAAAAAAAAAAAGACAAAAGATAACAAATGTTGCCAGGATACAAAGAAAAGGGAACCCTTGTGCACATTGGTGGGATTATAAATTGTTTCAGCCACTATGTTAAACAATATGGAGTTCCTCAAACCATTAAAAACAGAACTACCATATGATCCAGACATCCCACTTCTGGGAATATACCTGAAGAAAACAAAAACATGTGAAAGTGATATCTGCATCTCCATGTTCACAACAGCATTATTTACAATAGCCAAGACATGGAAACAACCTAAGTATCCATCAATGGATGAATGGATAAAGAAGCTGTGCTATATACACACAATGGAATATTAGTGTAAGAAACGAGGAAATCCTGCTATTTGTGACAACACAGATGGCCCTTGAGGGCATTATGCTAAGTGAAATAAATCAGGGAGAGGAAGACAAATATGAGATGATCTTACTTATACGTGGAATCTAAAAAAATAGCCAAAATCATGGAAAAAGTGATCAGATCTGTGGTTATCAGAGGTGGAGAAGGGTGGGAGGAACTGGATGAAGGTGGTCAAAAGGCACAAACTTCCACTTATAAGATAAATAAGTACTAGGGATGCATGATGACTATATGCATGATAAATATATATGTAAGTTGTATGATAAATATATATACATAAGTTGTTAAGAGCATAAATCCTAAGGGTTCTCATCACAAGGAAAAAACTTTTTCCTTTATTTTATATTGATATGAGATGATGGATGTTAACTAAACTTAATGTGGTAATCATTTCACTATATATGTAAGTCAAATCATCATGCTGTACACCTTAAACTTACACAGTTCTGTATGTCAATTACACCTCAATAATACCAGGGGCAGGGGGAGATAACACATATGGCAAAACAGCACAAGAACAGATGCTCAACATCGTTAGTCCTTAGGGAAATGCATGAGGAAGGATTAAAAGACGCACGAGAAAACTTTTGGGGGTGACGAATCTGTTTACTATCTTGATTGTGGTGATGGTTTAATAGGTATATGACATGTTAAAAAATATAAAATTGCACACTTTAAATACAGTAAGTCCCCTACATACGAACCTTCAAGTTGTGACCTTTCAAAAATGTGAACGTGCGGCCCATCAGTCAGGCGTGAGTGAAACTGCAGCTTTCTCCTACTGCTGATGATACTTCAGCTCTACCACCTCCCACCTCCTCTCCCTCCTCCAGTCAGTAACTCTTCTTGCCTGCTCACTCGATGTCAGCCCCTGTATGCCAGCTGTTGTACTGTACTACTATACTTTTCAAGGTACTGTACTGTAAGACTCAAAATGTTTTTATTTTTTGTGTTTGTTTTTTATGTATTATTTCTGTGAAAAGTATTATAAACCTATTACAGTAAACTAGTATTAACATATAGCCGATTGTGTTGTGTACCTAGGCTAACTTTGTTGGACTTACGAACTGGACTTATGAACATGCTCTCAGAACGGAAGTCGTTGGTATGTAGGGGGCTTGCTGTATGTGTACCTCAAAAGAAGCTGTTTTAAAGAAAGAAAAAAAAAGCAAAGTGGGGAGACTTTTAAAAGTGAATTATTTTTTCATGTTTTTAACATTTTTTAAAAGTTTTGAACCATATGAATATATATTATCTACTCCAAAAATTAAATAACAATAGAAATGACATTTAAGCCAAAAAAGGGTAGTTTGAGTTGGTATTTTTCCTGCTTAAGTTACAAATCCTCTCAAAGGATTTCCCTAGCCCACAAATTCCTCACTAGACCAGCAACCCTCAGCTGTTTACTCTGCTCCCTTGGGTGACTGGGAATCCAAAGACATGGTGGCTTCCTGTTCATGGTTATAGACTGAGAGCAGTGTTCTGTTAGGCCATGTATATGTACATATGTTTTCTTTGACCTCAGAAGAATCTAACATCTTAAGGTCATGTCAAATATGGGGTAGCACCAATAAAATCTGAGAGAATGTTCCAGATTCAAAGACCAGTATAGATTTGCTTCTGTGCCACCCAGTATCAGCTAAGATGAGCTCAGCAGTAAGATGCATAGGAAGAAATAACTCTCATAGTTTTTAAATTATCAGAAATGTGGCCTCGGGAATTCCCTGGCAGTCCAGTGGTTAGGACTGCACACTCTCACTGCCGAGGGCCCGGGTTTCAATCCCTGGTTGGGGAACCAAGATCCCACAAGCCGAGCAGCACGGCAAAAAAAAAACAGAAAGGAAATTTGGCCTCAAAACTCCCGTTTTTTTTTCTTTTTTTGGCTGCGCGGCTTGCAGGATCTTAGTTCCCTGACCTGGGATGGAACCTGTGTCCCCTGCAGTGGACGCGCAAAGTCCTAACCACTGGACCACCAGGGAATTCCCTGGCCTCAAAACTTGAATCGGGCTTCCCTGGTGGCCCAGTGGTTGAGAGTCCGCCTGCCGAGGCAGGGGACACGGGTTCGTGCCCCGGTCCGGGAGGATCCCACATGCCGCGGAGCGGCTGGGCCCGTGAGCCATGGCCGCTGAGCCTGCGCGTCCGGAGCCTGTGCTCCGTCCGCAACGGGAGAGGCCACAACAGTGAGAGGCCCGCGTACCGCAAAAACAACAACAACAACAAAAAACAAACTTGAATCAAATTATAATGCAGCTGTTTACAATAAACATAAGAGGAAGGGAAATTCTAACATGGAGAGAAATCCAAACCTCCCAACCAACTATGGTGGTTAAAATCCCAGGGTGCTCCTGCCAAATTCAGGATATGTTACTCACTCCAGATAACCTGCCTATGATCTCCAGTTGGAGAGACGATTAATGTTCCTTTGGCCCCTGATGCTGTTCAACAACAGCAATCATTCCCGAGGTGCTGTCACAAGCCAGGGAATGTTTCTGTTTTTTTCCACCAAGGGATTAAAGATATTGGATCTGGACTGTGAGGCCAACGAGGGACGGTTCCATTGTCTAGCATTTCTCATCAGGAATCAATTCTCCCAAGTGATAAGAATCAACCTTTAGATTAGAGGTCAATTTGCCAAATGGGAGTCATCTTGCAGGTTCGTTACAAAATGGATGCTGAGCCCTGCTGCATAATGAGTAAGCCAGTCTATGGAAATCCTACACGAGGCTTCCTGTTACCAGTCACTTGGAATGCTCACCTACCTTCAGCTTCCTCATTTAAATTTTGTGTGACTGACATAAAAGTGCATGCTTATTGAAGAGTTTAACAGAGATAACAGTAAGGACTATTTATAAAAGTAGAGTTACGGTTCAAGTTTTTGGAAAATTTGCATCAGAATTTCACCATTGTAAACACCTTGAGTAAATGTGGACCAGAAGAGCTCTTTTCAGTTTACTGGGTTTATCCAAGACTGGGATATTTCTTAGGATTTTGTGGCTTTGGGTGAAAATACCTTCACTTTGATCTGCTCCAACAGCAAACAACAACAAAACACCCCATAAACCAAGATATCATTAGCTGGGCCTCTAGAAGCCTCAACTCCTGCTGAACTGATACCATGATTGCTCTTCAAAATCACCTGAAGAAGGTCTCCCTCATTGCTTTCAGCGAACACAATTCACTCTGCTTTGAAAGCTTCCCCAGCTCCTTTCATTTAACTCTGCCTTCACCTTTCTTTAAGGCTACCCCAAATCCCACACTGTACCCAGGACAATTCAAAGAAACTACCCCTGGCTACTGTGAATTGTGCTTTCAGAAAGCAACAAGCAGCCAGAGCACACGCAGCCCGGTGAACCTGCAGGGGGAGCTGGAGAATGAAATGATGGGATTTATGTTTCTAAGTGTTGGCCCTGGTTGAAGTGTAGAAATTAGAATGCAGAACTAAGGAGGATCCAGAACACAGGAGGAATGATATCACAGCTGAGCCCTGAACACATTGGTTGGGGAGGGGGAGGTGTGTCAGGAGCACCCACTCGGCAGAAAATCCAAATACAACCTTATAATCAACCATCTGCAGATTCAACTAATCTCAGGTGTGTAGTACTGCAGTATCTATTAATTGAAAAAAATCCACCTATCAGTTCAAACTCGTGTTGTTCAAGGGTCAACTGTACTTACATGGTACTAGAAGGTAAGGATGGGTGCTGAGGCTGAAAAGTTTGAGTTTTGAGGAAAGACCTTCAGAAGGCTCCTATTTAATGGCTTGAAGCAAGAGATGGGTCATTTCCTGAGAAGTGGGGCAGTGGAAAGGATCTCCAGGGTCTGAGATACTTTGAATTCACTGGGGGCGAAGGAGGGCGGGGCAGGGGATGGGGCGGGCCCAGAAGCCCTCAGCAGCTTGAAGGCTTGAAAGTGTGATTATGCAGGATCGTGGAACAAAAGAACCATGATTAACTATCGATATCATTTGTGCCCTAATTCAGAAGGCTCCCTAGATACCAAGCACACACTAAGCATTTCTGTATAACTTAACCTCATACCAACCTCACAAAGGCAACCTTTCCAGAGGATGATTAGCATTTTACAGTCGAAAATCCCGTGGCTCAGAGAGGTTAAGGAACCCGACCAGGGTCGCCGAGGCAGAACGTAAGAGCCCTGTGTCCTAGGGTATCTGGCTTCAGAGCCCCATTATTTACCCTCCTTAAAGGACAGCAGGACTTTAAAACAATTTCACTCACTTTTTAAGGGAGAAATTATAGATAAAGCTAGCAGCTGACGAACGTGAAGGAGCCTGAGAATCACTGAAATAAATTAACAAGCAAACCTAAGTGTTTACATTTCACTCTACAAGTTACGTTTTCAGTTCCGTAAATTAATAGTTTCACCGTAATGATAACCCACTTTTTGTCTGCAATTTCAAACCGGTTTTAACTATTACTAAGATTTTCTTTTTTTGATTGCTTGACCAATTTGCTAATGAAGCAAACACTAGGCCTCTCCTCCCAGCACCCACCCCCCCACCCCCGTTCCCGGCCCCGGGATGGGGAAAGGTGCCTGAGAGGCGCTTACAGTGATTTCTGCCTCTTCTCTCTCCGAAACTGTTTTGAGGAGCAAATAACTGAGTGCCTGAGAAAGCTCTAAAGACGCCTGTGAGTTTGCTCGGAGACGAAACGCTGAAAGCATCGCTCGAGGTCCGGCCTCCCCACAACTGAGAGATGCGCGCGCAGCCGGAAAAGCAGGACCAGGTGCGCACACGCGGAAGTGCCCGGAGACAAAATGGCGCCGCCGCCAGCGCGGGCTTTAAGCGCAAGTCGGCGGCCAGCTACGGTGGCGCTCGGGGGCCATTACAGTGTTAGGACCGCGACTTCGCTTGAGCGAAGGGGACGTCCGCCGAGAGACTAGAACAACCCTGACTGGGCGTGGGGCCGAAACATCGAGGACCGCTAGACGAGGGTGCTCCCAGCAGGCCACAGTCAGATGAGGAGAAAAGAGCAATGCCATTCACTGAATTCATTCATTTATTCATGCACTCATGAGCACCGTCAAACTTCAGTTTGTTCTTGGAAGTGACCCCTTCCGCGATGCTGTAAGGGAAGTTCTGCTTCCGGAGGGAGGCTGGACTAAACGAGATTGTCCCCCCAACAGAATGATACCAATCACTTACTGAGAGCAAGGCTCTGTGCTAAGTGCTCTGGAAGGATGCCAGGATGGCCTCTTACCTACAATCCGGTGGTGACATGTATGGGCCACCTACCAGGCACAGAGCAGAGGCAAGTTCAATGCCGGCTGTGGGTAAATGAGGAGAGAACCGCCCTGGGAAAGAGGAGGTGCGACCCGACCACTTTGTTTTTATTACTGGGGGTAGAGGCTGAGGGTAGTGGGCAGAGGGGCTGGCCTGCAGTAGCCCTGGAGCTGTGTTCCCTTCTCCCACTTCCATTTCCTGTGGTCCTCACTGGTGTTAGGAGAGGTTGTCCTTCCCTTGCGCAAAGAACAGTAAAGATTTCTGCCTACTGGCCTCAGTGTGGGTCACAGACATTTCAACTCCTTCACAGAAACGAAAATACCTGGAGAATTGTTTGAGACCAACAAACATACAAAAAAATAATAATATGCATTCCACTATGGGGGAGATTGCACCCAGCACTGTCTATCACACCTCGCAGGGTGTCATAACTGCCTCCCAGTAGGCTATACAGCTCTCTTTTAAGCCAGATGCTTCTGGGTAATGGGGCATGTATCAGTCTACTATTGCCACAATAAAGCTGTGTAACTGCTCCAAAACTCAGAGGCAAAACACAATCATTTATTCTCACTCATGCATCTAGGAGTCAAGCTGGTGTGGGCTGGGTTCCGATGGGCTTGGCTCCAAGCTGCAGACTGGGTCCAGGTCACATTTCTATCACCTTCCTTGGACCAGTGGGCCACTTGGGGTTCACTCTTCTCATGATGGTAGGAGCAAGAAAACAAACTCAACTGTACAAGTACAGTTTAAACCTTTGCTTGCATCACATCTGCCCACCTCCCATGGTCAGAGAAAATCCACATGGCCAAGCCCAACATGAATGAAGCAGCAAAGTACATTTCTCTCACATAGAAAAGGGAAGCATGTGTGAATATTTTAAGCAATAATCTAATTTGACACAAAGCACATGATTACACAGTGAACTCCACAGTTATGCGCCCACTGTCACACTTCCTTCATTGAAAATGTGTTCCCTGGTTAGAGAAGATGCTGTGTACTGCGGAGATGGACATAGCATTCTCTAAGTCCGCAGATGCCAGGGCGGCAGGCAGGGAGGGTACAGCCGCATGTGGACAACCACTCTACAGTTGACAGGCATATTGCTGCCTCCTCCAGGAGTTGAATGTAACCCACCAGCCACCAGCTGGACACCTGGTCCCCCCAAAGATTAGTGTCCTATCAGGTCCTCAAAGCTGGCTTCTGCTGTTGTCAGGCTGGGTCCTCCGCAGTGGTAGTCAGGCAGCCAGATCAGCCTTGATGAAGGGCAGCCCATGCCGTTGAACCCATGCATAGCCTCCATCCTGTTACTACGGCGACTTTGTATATGGTTTCTTTGAACAAGCACTGGGGGTCTTGGGCTGGGGGTGGGGGTGTGAGTGGGAAAGGCCAACATCCACAGTTTACAAAGACCTCCTCTATACTGAATGCCTTCTCCTGGGTATTTACACAGGGCAAGATATCTTCACATTCTGGGCCCATGCAGAAAAATTCATCCACATACTTCCCCACCAGACTGCCATCCCTAATCTCTAATCTTGTTCTTTCCAAGTCTCTGATCAACTGGTCAACCCTTTAGCCAGTGTCCATCAGTCCCTCAGGCCATCTCCACTCATGTAAGAAGTGGAAAACCAGTCATCCACTCAACGTTCTAGCATCTGAGATGATTTCCCTTCGCCACTGTCTTTTCAGAGCTGCACCCAAGTAAGGCTGTAATACAATAGCTGCTCACGTCTGGCTCATGCCAGCATATTATGCAGGTGTCACGGACCGGACACGGGGAAATCCCCTGAGTCTGTACGTGTGGGTTGAGGAGTGGTCGAAGCAGGTGTTACAGGAATCTGTCATTTTCCGGCCCAGTCCTGTAGACCCACTTTCCTCTTTACAGTGGAATGTTTCTGTGTACATCCAATTTTATGGATCAGGTGAAACTAAATTCATGAAGGGTAGTTCAGATGACTGTTAGTGCCACCTGACAGGTCCTGTGGCCTTCAGTTGAAGGTGCAGCCAGCCTGCAATGAGGGAGCTAGGGGAATATGTACCCCTACTTCACTCCATCCTTGCCGGTGCTCCCCATTGGCTGCATCTGACCAGAAGCCAGAGAGCCCACTGATGTGTCCACATAAGCCAGCCTCTGGGGGCTCAAAGTAGGATGAAGGGGAGAAATTCATTGGTTGGGCTGTGGTGTCAGCCTCTAGTATGGCCCCCAGTGACCTCCACCCCCTGGAAATCACCCCCCATGTAGTCTTCTCCCATATTATACTAGGGATGGTCTGTGTGACCAGTAACATATAGCGGAAATGATGAAATGTCATTCATTGGTTAGGTTATGAAAAGGCACTGCAGCTCGGGGTTTCGTTGTTGTGGCAGAGAGCTTCCCAAGATGGCCCCATGATCCCTGCCGCCTGGTATTCGTGCCCTGGTATAAAACCCTTTCTTTGAGTGTAGGCTGGACCAAGTGACTCGAATCTAATGAACAGAATATGGCAAAAGTGATGGGATACAAAGGACCGTGGCTTCCATCTTGCCTGCATGCTCTCCTTCCTGCTCGCTTGCTCTGATGAAGCAAGCGGCCCACCGGAAAGGCCCACGTGGCAAGGAGCTGAGGGAGACCTCTGGCCAAGAGCCAGCGAAGAACTGAGGCCCTCAGTCCAACAGCCTGTGAGGAACTGAATCCTGCCGACACCCACAGGAGTGTGTGGGAAAGCATCACCCAGGTGAGATTTACAAATCTTAGCCTGTGCTCACTTCAGCAGCTCATATCCTAAAAGTGGAAGGATACAGAGATTAGCATGGCCCCCATGCAAAGATGGCACAGAAATGTGTGAAGCATTCCGTATTTTTGAGTAATCTTACATACAACTTTCAAAACAAACTGCTAAAAAAAAAAATCTTAAATTAGCCCCAGCTGACACCTCGATTTTTGAGAGACGCAGAACCTGAGGTCCCACCTAGGCCTTGCCCAGATTCCTGGTGAGAAAACGACTGTTCCTTGGAGTTTGGGGGTAATCTATTATACAACATAGGCAACCAATACACTCTCTCTCTCTCTCTCTGTGTCTCTCTCTGTGTCTCTCTCTGTGTCTCTCTCTCTCTCATCACTTGCTTCTGTGGGAACTCAGCTGCCCCTTCACTGGCAGCCCTCTGGAGAGCCCACCTGACGTGAAACCACAGCCTTCTGCCAAGAGCCATGTGTGCGCCTGGCAGCAGATCCTCACCTAGTCAAGACATCAGGTGACTGCAGCCCCTGCCCACAGCTTGATTCCGGAGAGACCCTGTGTCAGAACCCCTGGCTCCGCTACTCCCGAATGCCTGACCCTCAGAAACTATGTGAGGTAATGAATTTGCCTTGCAGCAATAGATAACTAACACATGAGCAAAGAGAAACCATTCAGCAAAGAGGAAAAGGGGAAAGTCCGTGAAACTGGGGGAAATATTCTTCAAGAAAAGTATCTGGTTCATATTTTTGATAGACTCGGAACCTATGCACAGAGTTATTTTTAGAGTTTCTTTCATAACAAGAGTTTGTTTTCCTTTGATTCAGGGACAAACTCTGGTCTTCCACTAAGCTGAGAATGATGACGTTACCTACCCTTTACTTAGTACCTATGACTGCTGGGCAGTGAACTAAATCAACCTTCACAAATAGGGAAATTGAAGCTCAGACGGGTTAGCTCATTTATCCCACGGCACACAGCAAAAGGCAGAACCAGAATTCCAACCAGGTTTGAAGCCCTAGTTCTTTTCACAACGTTATCACGGCCTCCGTAATAGTGACCCTTGTAACTTAAAATAAAAACACACCCTATAGTCCGAGTGACAAATACAGAAATACATTCATTCGTTCATTGAAGTTAGAAAGTTAAAACATCTTCATATTTCAAAGCAATTAGTGAATGGGAGACAGGACTACCCTTAGCTCTGTCCCTGACCCTTACCTCCACCCCCAGCTTGTGGCTGGAGCTCAATGTATTTGATGACGACGTTAATTCCACAAGCATTCCACTATCTGGGGATGTGGAACGCAATCCAGGATCCGGTTTCCGGAAGGGCCCTACTGTGCCCACAACGGGAGGTGGGGGGGTGGCGCGGAACTGGAAGATTCAGCGGGAAAGTTGGGGAGACGCAGGCCGGAGGGATCGGGACTGCAGCGCCACCCGGACGTCAGGGAGCCAAGGAGTCCCAGGTGGTGCCCCCGGGAGCCCCCAGCTCACCGAGAGGGAGCGAGGGGAGCGGGGCGGAGCCACACCCGGAAGTTGCTTAGGCCCGGACCAAAGATGGTGGCTGCGGCGCCGCTTGCCCACGCTCCGTAACCTCCTGTAACCAATGGAGCCGCGACGCTCGGGTGACTTACTGCGACGACTTCTGCACGACATTATCTGATGCAACCAACCTCCGAGTTGAGGAAGCCGCAGGTGCACTTTGCGGGTGATAAGGCGGCGGCGTGTTGGAGGTGATGTCCTTGGAGGTGACCAGGGCGACCGCGGGGATGGTGCTAGGTGAGTGAGGCTCGGGGACCCCGGGGTGTGTAAGTGGCGCGGCGCGGCGCTCCTGCTTGGGGCAGCAGCCTTGTTCCGGCCGAATACAGCTCTTACCCTGGTGCCTGGCGCAGACTGGGCGCCCCGCCGCTGTTTACGTGAATGGTGGGAGGGAGGAGGGGCTAGGACCCACCCTGGGTCCGCGCTCGCCGAGCAGGCCCGGCTTCCCTAGAGCCTTGGGTGCCCCGGCTGGGGTGGCGGCCGCTCCCGGCCAGGGTGGCGGCTGCTCCCGGCCCGGCCCCACTGCGAGAAATCCCGTGATTCAGCTGAGACGTAGGCAGAGCGAGGCATGGCCAGACCTCAGGGCAGACCCCAAATATGTGACTCTTCCAAGTGACTGGCAGGAAAGGACTTAAGAATGCGAATTCTTTTTCACATATCGTCACTTACATTGAGATTTCCTGGGAGACCATCTGGTGCAGTAGGAAAAGGAAGAGATTTAGGAGACCTGGATTGATGTCTCTGCTCGCTTACTCCTTGTGAGGCCTTCAGTTTGTTTAACCTCAGAGCTTTGGTTTCCTTTAAAGACCAGAGAAAACGGGTATTTATTTGATTTCTGTGCTCTAGCACCAGCATATCTGATTTATATATTTCATCCTCAGTACTTCAAGATGGGTATTGTTTTCCTCATTTTATAGGCTCAGAAACAAGCCCAGAAAGGTTAAGTGAACTCTCCAGGGTCACTCTGGTTTTTAAGGTACAACATCCAAGCTTCCAGTTTGGTCTGGCCAACTGAAAAGCCATTGCTTTGTTGTTGGGGATTCGAGTAGATAGAAGCAGTACCACAAATGAAAATGATCAAAGTTCCTTTTGAAAGCTAAATTTAACTAATCCCTTTTTATGGGATGGATGTCCTTGGATAGGGGAGTGGGAAAATAATTATGATATAATTTCTTTTGGACCTTGATAATTTTTACCAATCAGATGCTTGTTCTGTTTACAAAGATAAAGAATGGATAAAGTAGCTGCAGTATGAGGTGACTGATAATTATTGGCCAAGTGAGTAACTTATTCTCTTTTTGTGAAACAGCAGAGCTGTATGTCTCAGACCGAGAGGGAAGTGATGCTACTGGTGATGGAACCAAGGAGAAACCTTTTAAAACAGGCCTTAAGGTAGTGCCTCTTTCTCATTAGGAAAACGACTTTGCATTTATTAATGACTCATGTCAGTTATTCTGTGACTTGTCAGGAGTTTTATTTAAAGCATTAGGTTTGAAGAGAACTTTCTGAGAAGGGCAAGTAAGGGGTATATACAGATATGTAGCTTTAAGGGTATTAGATGATCTACGTCTAAACTTTTTTTTTTTTTTTTTTTTTTGGCCGCGCCTCAAGCCTTGTGGGATCTTTAGTTCTCCGACCAGGGATTGAACCTGGGCCCTTGTCAGCAAAAGCGCCGAGTCCTAACCACTGGAGCATCAGGGAATTCCTCTTGAACATTTTTTTTTTTTTTTTTTTGCGGTACGCGGGCCTCTCTCTGTTGTGGCCTCTCCCGTTGCGGAGCACAGGCTCCTGACATGCAGGCTCAGTGGCCATGGCTCACGGGCCCAGCCGCTCCGCGGCATGTGGGATCCTCCTGGACCGGGGCACGAACCCGTGTCCCCTGCATCGGCAGGCGGACTCTCAACCACTGTGCCACCAGGGAAGCCCTCCCCTTGAACATTTTTAATAGGTATCTTCTTTTCTTACCATACGGCATCGCATCTCGGAATTTTTCTCTCCAGTGAGTCAGTTGGCCAGTTTTTTAATTCTTGTAGAACTAAAAATCATCTTCCCTTAGTCATCTGAGTTTATGCTCACATTTCTTCCAAACTGACTCGTAAGAGTTCTCTCGGTGAGTTTACCACTCGAATCCAAATGTGATCTTGAGCCTTGAGACTCAAAGACCTGATTTATATCAGTACCAAGAACAGAGCAGACACTCATGAACTCATGAGTCTGGAGACTAAAGCCAGGATACTAATTTAACAATATATTATTGTTTCTCAGGGTGTAGAATCCTCCTATGAGTTTAGCGTATTCTCTTTAAGCAGACTTACATGGAAAGCCAAATACAGTTCAGATGGGTTCTTCAAGAGCTTCGACTCAGGATTGAGTAGGTACCTGATGGCATTGGGTTACGGTGTGGGCCAAGAAGACATCCCTCTGCAAGTAGCCGTGGGCTTGCCTGTAGACTGGAATGGCTACAGCCGCTACATAAGGAAGTTGATTAAAGCCCTCTCCCAGGACAGCACCAGGAAGCGCACTGCCCTGACACTTCTTTCTGTGTATCTGTGTCTGGCCAATCTCTGTTCTTGTGAGCTTTGTTACAGTATTCATTTAGGTTATTATCAAGTGTTTCTGTCCTGGGACCATTCTCTCCTCTTTTAGCTCATACTCTGGTTATGTTTTGGTGTGTCAACCATGGGTCTTAATTTTTTAACTCTTAGAGGGAAATCTTTCTCATTTTGGATTGCTGGAGTGATTCCTGTGGCTGCCCAGAACTGACAGTAGTGTTTAGATGAATGTTTGCAAAATGTCGCTGTTAGCAGAAGTGTGCCATTCTGATTTGGAGAATCACAGTTTGACTCTTTCAATATCACTGATTAACAAAGGGGGATCAGTACAGACTGTCAGGTAGTAAATGAATTCTTAGTGATTTACAAACATTCTTACAAAGTCTAATTGTTAAAAGGAGGAACTGAGCTCTCCTGGATGTTTCCAAAAGATCCAGGTTCCCTCCTCCTCTGTAGCAATAATTGAGTTGAGACTAGTGTTAAATCAAGATGAAAAGTATTTTTCAGGTTTGGAAACTAGATCTTAAGAAAAGGTCAGTTTTCATAAGCTTCAGATCTTACACGAGAGACAGTCATTAATTGCATTTCTTGGTTGATGATAACTTAGGAGAAAATTTGAAGGAATATTTGAAGCAGTTAATAAAACACTTATCTTTTACATATTTTCAACTATCTTTTTAAAAACGAATACAAACTATAAAATATTAAATGATAATATTGATGTCTGATATGTCCCAGTATTGGTGAAAAGAGGTACATACATTCTACACACAGGAATTTTTCCAATTAAATGAAACTTAGCCTTCTGTGTACCTAACCACTATGCTCTTGAGAGAGTTTCAGAAATGACTTCCCTGGTTTCTTCGCGAGGATTAATCGTCTGGATGTACCCTGCAGTTGGCCTTTGCCATCAGCTGTCTCTTCTGTTGTTGTCAGCGTACCTCCTGTCGGTCCCCAGGGCCACTTAAAATCTGTTGTTTCTAGTCCACATGGGAAACTATATGTAACCGGACTTGCTAGAATTGTTTGGGAAAGGACGTTCTACCTTAAGCAGAATGTTCTTTGAATGTTCCGCCATTCCTTCTGTCGACATTGACCTTTGGCTGGTGGGGTCTTACGCTTTCTTCTGGGCTCTCGATTATTTTCTAGGTGATCAAAGTTACCTCATAATTCAGGTGTTATTTTGATTTTAAACATTGTACAATGTTAAAGAAATGTCTGTTTTCCTTGTCCCTCCCTCCCCAAGGCTTTGATGACAGTTGGAAAAGAACCCTTTCCTACCATCTACGTAGATTCACAAAAAGAAAACGAGGTAGGGTGAACCCAAAGCTTTACAGAATTAGATTTTGTGAAGAAACCTTCATTAGAATACAGTGTCTTGAAAACATTAAATATCTGTTTATCCCTCCAGAGGTGGGATGTTATTTCTAAATCACAGATGAAGAACATTAGAAAACTGTGGCACAGAGAACAGATGAAGAGTGAATCCCGGGAAAAGAAAGAGGTGAGCAGTAGATTTGCTCTGTGAACATTTTTCAAGTTGGGACACCGGAAGCCATGTTAACAAATTGCCTGGTTATTAAAACTAGGCAGAAGACACTTTACGAAGAGAGAAGAACCTGGAAGAAGCAAAGAAGATTACCATTAAAAACGACCCAAGTCTTCCCGAGCCAAGTTGCGTAAGTGTGATGTGTATCGTTTCAAATATCATGGACTCACGGGGTCAACCTATTATTTCTGTGTCTGAGGGGCATGCCACGTGCTTTGTTCCTTTGCACTGTTTGTCCCTTCTTTTCTTTCAAAAGGGAGAGAGCGCAATAATGTTTGAGAGTTACGAGGCTGGTCCTTGCGGGGCTCCTTTTTTGATAGAATTTAGTAATTGCGTGTTGAACGAATTCTGTCCCGACTAAAAGCTGGCAGCCCTGGCATCCAGGCGGGGCGGGCTGTGTGGGCTCAGACAGTGATTTTACCCTCCCCTGGGTGTCAGTTTCCTCACAGTAAAAAGAAGAGGTTGAAATCCAAGATTTTCATGATTTCTTAAATAAAGAAAAAGTTTTTGAAATTTGATTATGTCTATATTCTTTCTAGACCAGAATGCTGGACTGTGAATGGACATGGTTAGAATTCGAACGGTTCTTACTGCTGCTGGATTGCCATTGTTTTCTTGCTTCCTCAGTGAGGAAGCTGTCTTCTTGGCCACACCCTGCAACCCCTTCCTCCCCTCCCCTCTCTCGTCCATCCCTCAGGGGAAAAGCCAGCCTCAGTAGCTTCCACCACCCAGGGTGGTGGGAGGGATGGTGAGGTCAGAGAGAGGGCTCTGCGTGGACTAGGCTTGTTGCTATCGTGAATTCATTGATTTTATATAACAGTATCTGAAGTTCTGATTGTTTCGCTGACAGTTTTGCACTAAGAGAAAGAAGACTTGGATTTTTTTTTTTTAACCCCTCCAGTGTGGTGAAATTTTTTGGCTCTGACCTGTAGTAGAGTGACTGTCAGAAGTTTTACACCACTTGTGAATTTTTAACACTTTTCTGCCATCTATCTAATATTCTTGACAAAGTCGGTATGTGATAAATGACATGCTGGGTCAAATGTTTTTTATTTTAACTTGACAGGTGAAGATTCGTGAATTAGAAGGCTATAGAGGCCAAAGAGTAAAGGTATTTGGCTGGGTCCACAGGCTGCGTAGGCAAGGTAACTGGCATAGCTGTCCTTTTCTCTCTTTAATTTTCAATATCCCTGCTCTTAGATGATGAAGAACATTAAAAAAAAAACATTTACTTGGGGGTATTTTTGTTTGAGAGTGCTAGCTTTTTAAAGGAAGTACTAATTTGTATCCTAACTTGGTTCTTATTTAATATGACAATTGAAAGTTTAAAAATTATTTAAATGGTACTTAACTGTAAGCAGTCACAGTGATCAGGAGGTATCCAGGAAATATTTGTCTAATTGAATTGAATTCTTTAAGGAAAGCAGGGGGTATATTACCGGAAGTGCAGAACCAAATCTGAAACTTACTGATGGCAGTGATGTTGATTTTTATAATTAGTATATTTGTACTTGGTCGTGATGTTTTGCTTTCTCTTTCTGCTTTTATTATTTTACTACATGTCTTTTATTGTAAGTGGTTGTCAAGTCCTTCACAAAAAGAAAGGGGGCATAAAAAACCAAGAGTGCTTCTGTGCGGCAGTATATATCACCCCCCGCTGAATGCGCTTTGCTAGGTATTGCAGGGGACTCAACGGTGAATAAGACTTAATCCCTCGACTCACATGCTTACTGTCTTGCTTTCCCGTGACCGTGTGGGTCAGGAGGCTCACATAGGGTTTAAAAGTATGAAGGGTTTGAAACATGAAGAAGGCAAAATACTTTCCAGATACTGAGTAGTGATATTACTGGTGAACCCTTCAGAGGAATGGGGCCGTGTGGGAGGTTTGAACTTTCAACATTTAACCTTGGAGGTTCCTTTACAGAAGAATAAATTATGAGAAAGTGCTTCCAAGTGCCTCTCGAACAATCTAGCTAAACTTTTCTTTCCCGTTTTTAGGAAAGAATTTAATGTTTCTGGTGTTGCGTGATGGTACGGGTTATCTCCAGTGTGTCTTGTCAGATGATTTGGTAAATATTTTCATATTTACGATGAAAAGTCAGTTTTTTTCAATAGGTTACTTTATTGTTAGTTTTGGGAATCTTAGGGGCTATACTTATTTTAACTGTTATTGTGGGAAATTTCCAACATCTCAAAAATGGAACAGTAGGAAGAAACCTCACATGCTCATCACTCAGCTTCAGTAACATCTTAGTTGAGCTGCTGTAACTAAGTACCATAAACTGGGTGGCTTGTGAACAACAGAAGTTTATTCCTCATGGTTCTAGTGGCTGGAAGTCCATATCAGGGTGCCGGCATGGTCAAGTTCTGGTGAGGGCCCTTTTCTGGGCTGCAGACTACCCACTTCCCGTTGTGTGCTCATCCTCACATAGCAGAGAGCAGAGAAGGGTTTCGACATACGAATTTGCAGCAGATACACGTTAAGTCCGTAACGAGTAATGATTAATATTTGGCCAGTTCTGGTTTACTGCTCCCCCCTTTGACCTCCCAGACATCATATTTCATATAAACATACTTGCATATGCATCACCAAGAAGAAATATTTTTAATATAACCACACTACCATTATTACACACCCCCAAAATTAGCACAACTCCTAAATATCCAGCCAGATTCTCCCAATTGATTCATGATGTCTTTTTTACAGTTGGTTGGTTTGAATGAGGATCCAGACAAGATCTACATGTTGCATTTAGTTGATATGTCTCTGAAATCACTCTTAATCTATAACAGATCTCCCTTTTCATTCTCTTTTCTCCACCCCACTCCCCCTTGCCATTTATTGGAAAAAGTCTGGTCATTGGTCCTGTGGGACTTCTCACATTCTGGATTTGGTTGATTGCATCATAAGGTGTATTTTAACATGTTCCTCTATCCTTTGTATTTCTTACAAGCTGGAGGTTAGCTCTGGTCAGATTCAGGTTCTGCTGCTGCTGCTTCTTGATATAACTACTTCATGGACAAAGCTGTATTCTTCCAATGACATCACATCATGAAGCACATAATTCTGATTGTCTTTATGATTAGTGCGTTCAGATGTTGATGGCCTGATCCCTCCTTTATAAAGTTTTCCATCACTTTTCTCCTAATGATTTTAGCCAGTATTGATTATCATAGTCTAAGTGAACTACCTGTATTATTTTAATAGTCTAAATTTTAAAGAAAAAGAGAAACAAACTTTCCAGATACTTTTGAGAGATATGGACTAGTGTTATTTATGCATGTGCATGTATGTATTTACATATATATGTGTGTATCTGTATATAGATGAGTGTTTGATGGCTGTCTTATTTTACTAGTTTTGGACGAGAGAACTTGTTTGTAAGTAATTACCTTTGCTTTCTATATGGTAGACTATTTTAAATGTAAATGTGAGTAACTGAATTTGAACTTGATCTTCTTACAGTGTCAGTGTTACAATGGAGTAGTCTTGTCCACTGAGAGTAGTGTCGCAGTGTATGGAATGCTAAATCTTACCCCAAAGGGCAAGCAGGTGAGTGCGTTGAGTTCCTCACTAAGAGAAGAGTTGTGTACTTGTTTGTTTTCCAGTGTCTTTATTTGTATTGATACTTTTGGTATTTGGCATATAACTAGACAAATGTGACGCCCTTGCTAAATTTAGGATGCCTTCTCCTTTCCTGGTGAGATATGTATACTGTACAGCTTGTGTGCTCTTGTAACGATCTCAGGGATTTTCAACCTAAGGAATTCCTGAATAAACTTCATGGGTGAGAACAATTTGCTGTGTGTGTGTGAATAATTTTTCAGCTAAGTGGAAATGAAAATTTAGTCTACCAAAAGTTTTTCAGGAAAGAACAGTGATCTAAAGCTGAAACTTTGGGGATTTCCCTGGTGGTCCAGTGGTCAGGACTCCTCGCTCCCAATGCAGGAGGCCCAGGTTCGATCCCTGGTTAGGGAACTAGATCCCGCATGCTGCAACGAAGACCCGGCGCAGCCGAATAAATATTTAATAAATAAAATAAATCTGAAACTTTTAAAATAGAACTTGAAAGCCTCTTTTTAAAAAACTTAAAGCTAGGCTTGATAGAGAGTTGTTTGTTCCCCAGCCAACAGGCATGTAACCTATACCAGTTAGAGTTACTTGTTGGTAATTATTGCCCAAGTAGCAGTTGTGGTTATATTTGTTTGTTGGGAAAGAAAACAAACAAACGTGACATATCAACCACCAGAGGGAGCCCATAGTGTCCTCCTGATAGACTAGAAATACTGTCTCCCAGAGTCTATGTGAGGAACCTATGTTAAGAGTGAATATCTCGTTCAAGTTTACTGAATTTTCCTTGAAAGTAATGTGATTGCAAAATGGAATGGTTTTTGTCATATTACTTGCTGTCCAGTGTTTGGTACCAAGATAGCTATATATTTCATACTGTGTGGTTTCTAAAATGTAATGCTTTCAATGGAATTATTAGGGAGAATTTGAATTTTTACTATATATATATATATATATATATATATATATATATATATATATATATATATTCCAAAGAGAAACATCTTTTAGTAAAACCTTTGTATTTAAGGAGTTTTTCAATGTGTGTATTGTGTTACTTTTAAATTATTGGGCAAAGGCTAGAAAGATATACCAAAATGGTGACAATAGTTAGTGGTTACTCCAAGTCGTGGGATTATAGTTTATCTTATTTTCTGGTTTGTGCTTTTCTATTTTTTAAAAATTGTGTACGTGTGTTTAGTCTGAAAGAAATATTAAATAAATATAAAATTCAATTATCGGGTCTTTGTTTTTAGAAGGGTAGGCTAATAATGATAAGGTTCTTAGAAATATGAGCTTACTAAAAACTTTTATATAAATTAGAATCTTTCCTACTGTGAATTTTCTGTTTCCTTCTCCCTCCCGACCCCTCTTTAAAAAATGCAGGCTCCAGGGGGCCACGAGCTGAATTGCGACTTCTGGGAATTGATCGGGTTGGCCCCCGCTGGAGGCGCTGATAACTTAATCAACGAGGAGTCTGACGTTGACGTCCAGCTCAACAACAGACACATGATGATCCGGGGAGAAAACATGTCCAAAATCCTAAAAGCGCGTTCTGTGGTCACCAGGTGCTTTAGAGATCACTTCTTCGACAGGGGGTACTGCGAAGTAAGTACGCGTTCATCATCCTTTGCAAACAGTGCCTCTTGGCAGTTTTGAACTTAAACAGTGGTGCTCACAGAAGGCCTTTATTTACTCCTTTCCGCCTGAATAGATCAGTCCTCCAACGTTAGTGCAAACACAAGTGGAAGGCGGTGCCACACTCTTCAAGCTGGACTATTTTGGGGAAGAGGCGTATCTGACTCAGTCCTCTCAGCTGTACCTGGAGACGTGCATTCCAGCTCTGGGAGATGTTTTTTGTATCGCACAGTCATACAGGGCAGAACAATCCAGAACACGAAGGCACCTGGCTGAGTACATAATTGTCATTTTGTTTTTATTTAAAAAAAAATTTTTTTTTTTAAGAAAATATGTTTAGAGAAGCAATCTTGATGTAGGTAAATGATGTCTGTGTAAAAACCTCTGAGGTATTAAGAGGCTATATGAAGGGCAGTTGAATAAATTCATGGAAACTGTCTAAGAAGTTTTGCGTCTTAGGCCATAACTCACTAAGGTCTGTTCATTCACTTTGTCTTGATCCTTTATATGTGTTGAGGAATAAACAAGAAATGACTATTAAGGTGGAAAGGAAGGCGGGTGGGCTAAAACTACTCTGGAGAGTTGGGAGTTGATTAGCAGGGCGGGAGTTTTCCCTTTCTGGACAGTTTCCCAGCATTAAAACCCTTGCTTAAGAGAAACTTAGTGAAAAGAAGAGAGGCTCTGAGCTACTGTCTTGTTCCTCAGATACACTCACGTGGAAGCAGAGTGCCCTTTCCTGACCTTTGAGGAGCTCCTGAACCGGTTGGAGGACTTGGTCTGTGACGTGGTCGATAGAGTCTTGAAATCACCCGTAGCAAGCGTGGTGCGTGACCTCAACCCGGTAGGTCTGCCATTGTGTGGAAACACAAAATTAGGATCCTGCTTCGGAAGGCAGTGAAGTCTTTTTTTTAGATTTTTAGTTTTTTTTCAATAGATTCTTTTTAGGTTTTTATAGATTTAATAGCTTTGAAATAAATGATTAATATATATATATAGGTATAATTGATATATAACGTTATATTAGTTTTAGGTGTACAGCATAATAATTTTATATATCTAAAACAATACAGAGTTATTAACTCTAGTTACCATGCTATACATTACATCTTGTTAATGGAACTTACCTGTTTTATAACTGGAAGTTTATACTTTTGGACTCCCTTCACTCATTTCCAGACTAATTTTTTTTTTTTTTTTTGGCCGTGCCACGTGGCTTGCGTGTCTTAGTTCCCCAACCAGGGATGGAACCCAGGCCCTCAGCAGTGAAAGTGTGGAGTCTTAACCACTAGACCGCCAGGGAATTCACCACATTGTTTTTAAGTCTGAAATAACATTTTATAATAATGATAAATAGTGTTGCTTAAAATGGAAACGTTAGTGTGAATGGTTTCTTTATGTACACTGTATTTCTCCTTTCTGCTGTAGAACTTCAAGCCCCCCAAACGGCCTTTCAAACGGATGAACTATTCAGATGCTATTGTGTGGCTAAAAGAACACAATATAAAGAAAGAAGATGGAACTTTCTATGAATTTGGAGAGGTATGTATTCCTTTCTAGTCGTTGTTTCAGAGGTAGCCTTGTGCTTAAGTGGATTGCTACTTGCGGTTAATTAACGAGTAATGCGGACGGCATGTGCTGTCGTCAAATAAATGATAACCACGGACCCTCCTTCTTGGGGTTGTCTGAGGATCCATGGCTTAGTAGAGGTAGAGTAGACCTTAGAGCAGTGCCTTTTCTGTAGTGTTCAGTAAATATTAGCAAGTTTGTAGCCTTCCTTCACATCCCATCCTTTATCTCTTTCCTCTTCCATGATCACTCTGTGGTCTTGACTTACCAGCTCTAGCTATAATTCTCTAGACTGGCAGGATGCTTAAGAAAGTTATAAACTTTGAAATCACATGCAGAGTGTTGGTATGTGTATACATTTGTTTTGGTTTTCTAGAGAAACCATCTGGCTCTTTCAAAAAGGATTCCTCCCCCCCAAAACAGTGAATTATAACTCCTTCACCTGGAGGCGATTCAAAGAAGAAAATCACCACTGATTAAAATGCAAAACCAAGAGAGGAGGCTTTGTTGGGGAAGGCAGCCCGGTGCCCCAGATACACTGAGCATGTCTGTCTTGCCCAGGACCACCCTCCCAGCATGTTTTGGGGGTATAGATTGTTAACATTATTCTAAGCCCTCTTGCCTGTGCATTTAACCACTCTTTACATAGTATTTGCAAATCTGTTTTACAGATGAAATGTGAGTAATAGCTGCTAACTAGAGTTTTCTTTCGTTTTTAGAAAGAATTTACAGAGGACAGACAGTGTACTGGGTCTATGTAAATTACTTTTATTGTATCATGAATTCAGTTGATGATGTATAATAACCAGATTCTGTGCTGAAAACCTGAGAACTGTTATTGCCCAGCACTCAGCAGAGTAGTGTGATTGAGCGGAAAGAGCACAAGCTTTGGAGTAAGAAGCCCCCCAGGTGGGCTTTGCTCCCACCTCTGTCCTTATTGCTGGTTAACTTAAGGCCAGCGACCCCGCTTCTCTGGTTTCCTGTCTCTGCCTTGGAGGTAACGTCCACCTTGCAAAGTTATGAGAACTTAATGAGCTAAATGCTTAGCAGGGCCGAGGTGCAGGAAGTCCTCCATGTGTGTCAGCGTTTCCTCTTTGTGTCAGTATCATCCCATACACATGAGGGCGCTAGAGTAGAGAAGAGGTCTTCAAACTTTTCGGAATGTGCAGTACGACCCCTTTCCCCCAGTTCAATTGTATGCAGGACTCTAGTATGTAAAGCGGTTACAGGCGGAGAGACCAGAGCTCTCCCACTCACCTCCCGTTTCCTCTCTAGACTTTAGACGACGCAGGGCTCCAGGGATGAGAGCTTGAAAACAGCTGTGCCAGGTGACGGCTAAGCTCCCTCTCAGTTTCTTACATTAAACAAATCAATGAGTCTTGTCCAATTCTCTCAATCTGTTTTTACTGGGACAAGAGTTTTCAGTTTTAACTTGAATTTATGTGTGGTTTACTGAAGGATGTTTGAGAGGGAAGCAGATTAACTTGATTCATCATCATCTAACCTGTCTTGGCTAACTGCTCCAGGTGTGGTTACACTTATAAACTTGACACTGGTTATTTGTCTTATGACTGTGCCTTACTGCCACTGAAGGCATGCAGATTTATTGTAACAGGAAAGAAGCAGAGAGAACAGGAGAGTTTAAAGATTGGTGTTATTAATAACGTACTCTGTGTAGATCACTGATGTTGTGGAGCATTCACTGATGATCTTATGCCTTGTGGGACTGAGTGGACTGCGTTTGCTTCAGACCTAGATAAAACTGGCCACTGGGAAAAAAAAAAAACTGAGCAGTATCTGGGAGGTTGTTTGTTTTGTGTGTGTGTTTTCGTTCCTCAAGCAATATGGCACAGATATACTGCAGGAGGAGACAGATCTATTTACAGTTCATTTTGCAGAAATTGTCCCTAACACCCACGTGGTTATGGGTTATGGGTGGGTGTGTATTCTGGACTCCGTTGCATGAATAAGATGAAGGGCTGCTACTGGGTCAAAGAGCTGCTTCTGTCTCGTTGCCTTTCGAGTTGTAAATGTTAATGAAGTCTTGTTTAACCTCAGGATATCCCAGAAGCTCCTGAGAGACTGATGACAGACACCATTAATGAGCCCATCTTGCTGTGTCGATTTCCTGTGGAGATCAAGTCCTTCTATATGCAGCGATGTCCCGAGGATTCCCGCCTTACCGAATCTGTCAGTTTGGGATTCAAATAGTATTAGAGATTTTGCTTTTTAAAGGGGCGGGCACTGCCACTGGAATAAGATACAGCTCACAGCAAATATTTCATTATAAATCTACAGTACTTAAAGAAGTGCTTTTTGTCCTCTGATTGGGTTTAACCTATCTTGTTAAATTATAGAATTTGAATAATATCTGAATTATGCGTGATCATTGTGCTCCTTTAGTTATAGGAGCTTAATTATGTTTTCATTTAAACTCTAGAGCAAAGGCGTGACTGAGAGCCTAGTAGTAACCGCATTTTATTTACTCATTTTTGAAAGGTCGACGTGTTGATGCCCAATGTCGGTGAGATTGTGGGAGGCTCGATGCGTATCTGGGATAATGAAGAGATACTGGCAGGTTATAAAAGAGAAGGAATTGACCCCACTCCCTATTACTGGTACACAGATCAGGTAAAAAGAAATTTTGTTAATCACTTTAAATTTTCTTCACTGTAATAGTTCTGTATAAATTGAAACTTTTAAAAGGGAAGTATTCAGGGTGATACTTTGAAATTTGAATGAGCTATATTCAGTTTCATGGTTATAATAATGTGGCATGAGAATACTGCTAGTTTTGTCTTTGGCCAATAATATGTTAACTTAATTTGAAAACCTATTAACTCCTGGCCTTGCTTGTAGCTACTGAATTTTTTAAAATGTCATTAGATGCTACCAGTATCTAGTCTTTCATTTTCTTCTGATAAACAGAGACATTAACTTAATTTAAAAGTTTGAAATCTCTTCTTTCCAGGGTGGCAAATCCTTGGTTTATTTTTCATACCAAATTATTTTTTCACATGTGGTCCATGAAGGAGTATAGATTAAGGGTTGAATTCTTTTTGTTGTTTTGTTTGTTGTTGTTTTCAATTAATTTTTATTGGCGTATAGTCGCTTTACAATGTTGTGTTAGTTCCTGCTGTACAGCAAAGTGAATCAGCTGTAAGGGGTTGAATTCTTAACCACAATAAGCTGACTCATTTTACAGTAGAAAATTTTAACTATTTCAGACAAAATTTATTTTTTTAATTTTCTTTTTTGGCCATGCTGTGCAGCTTGCGGGATCTTAGTTCCCCGACCAGGGACTGAACCTGGGGCCATGGCAGTGAATGCGCAGAGTCCTAACCACTGGACCGCCAGGGAGACTCTGGACAAAATTTTAAACTGAGCATTTATTCCTCTCTTATCGCTCTCCCTCTCTCTCTCTCTCCCTTTTTAAACAGAGAAAATATGGCACATGTCCACATGGAGGCTATGGCCTGGGCTTGGAACGATTCTTAACCTGGATTCTGGATAGATACCACATCCGAGATGTATGCTTATACCCTCGATTTGTCCAGCGCTGCAAGCCATAACCGATTCCTCCTGGAGATTTAAGCAAAGAACACGGTTCATGGAAGGAACAGGCTGCCTCTTTAAAAGAAAATAAAACAGCCAAAATCTTCCCTTTTTTATTCCACTGGGGTATATCCATTTCTGTTTTCTCTTTTTGTTTTTTATTCCTGCTACCGTGAAAAGCAATCCAAATCATTTGAATATCAAGTGACATTGATGGTGTCATTTTAAGAAAAAAACCCATTACAAAGTTTGGGGGAAAATATGTGGCATGTAACTGCCGTCATGAGTATATTTCAGCATTTTATCCAATTTTAGGTTATAACCTTTGTGTCATATATACCACATATATGATTAGTTTTAACTTATAGTCTGAGACATTCCAGTAACTTAATCTTTCTGTCCTTTTAATTGTAACTGGAATTCTTTAATTTATATCATTTTATTGTATCAGTGAGTGAAAACACACACCATGGGGAAAAATTGACAATATGCTGTAAAAATCTGCTAGTATTAGAACAGAGTATAAATCAGCAGTAGATACAGGAATGAAATGAATAGTCTTTTGCCTCAGTTGTTAATCTTTTCTAAATCTGCTAGCTGCTTATATAATTCTAAAGCATACGAATTTATTTGGAAGAATTTGTAAAAGTGGAGTGGCCTTAAACAGTTTGAAGTAAGAGCAAGTTTTTTGTTTTTGTTTTTTGGCACCTCAGTGAACAGCATTCTTCCTAGCATTAGTTCAAACTAAAGAGGCAGGGTGATCTTCACTCTTCCCTGGTAGCTCCTAAGTAATTAAGAATAAATAAGTTCCAGGGCTTCCCTGGTGGCACAGTGGTTGAGTGTCTGCCTGCCAATGCAGGGGACACGGGTTCGACCCCTGGTCCAGGAAGATCCCACGTGCCGTAGAGCAACTAAGCCCATGTGCCACAACTACTGAGCCTGCACTCTGGAGCCCGTGAGCCACAACTACTGAAGCCCTCGTGCCTAGAGCCCGTGCTCTGCAGCAAGAGAAGCCACTGCAATGAGAAGACCGCGCCCCGCAACCAGAGAAAGCCCACGCGCAACAACGAAGACCCAACGCAGTCAAAAATAAATAAATTTATTTTTTAAAAGTAAATAAGTTCCAAAAGTATTTGCAGCTGGAATCTTCATGACAGCCCTGCATGGCTGTTGGAGTCACCCCACACTGTGTCTTTAGGTCTAATCTGTGCTAACTTACTAACTTGCAGGCTTATTGAATGGCTTCATTTCAGATTTGGTTAATTTTCCCCCAAAATGCATGTCATGTATCCTCAATGAGCTGTATTCCCAGCAATAAATGGATACACGTAAAAACTCTTTGCTGACTTAATTTTTTTTAAGCTGATTGTCGCTGTTTCACATTAATTAGTTCATGCCTTTTGCATTTTATAAATCTTTATTTTTCATGATTTGTATATGTGAAACTAGATATTCCTGAATTTGGTAGGTATTAGTAAAAGTACATGGTAATGAAAAGGAATGGTTTTTAAAAATTAGATGTGGGTCCTAGTTACATCATTTTTATCATCCTTTTTGTATTAATTTTGGACACATTAGATTATATCTTATTTTGCAGTTAAGTAAAATGACAGATGGAAATGGGGCATTTGTAGTATATTTGGCCTCTATCTTTAAATGAAAAATACATGTAAGAATGGGAATGAGCTCTAACTGGATGCAACTAGGCAGTTCATTTGATCAGAATTTAGGTGACGAGGTTAGGCTCAATTAGATTAGATTTTAATTGTGTAAATGGGCTAAAAGTTTTAAATACTGAGGGAGAGCTGTGGGATTAGGTGGGGATAACGGAGTCAAGATTGTGGTGACGTCAAACCAAGAACCCGAGCAGCGCACCTCACGCACGTGGACTCACATTCCCTTTTCTCTGGTTGTCCCTGTAATCTAAGCGTCGCAAGCCCATCCCATATCCCTGCCAAGTGTCCACCTCACAGACACCCGGTTCTGAGTTCCTGCTCTCGTGGGACTCATCTCACAGCCCTTTTCTGCCTGAAACTTCTTCCTAATACGTGATCCTCACGCCAGCAGCCCCCTTCGCCTTTGGTACTTGTGTAGCTGACCTGCTTTGGGGACAGATGGGAGGCTAATACTGTAGCAATTCAAATGACTTCAATACTGACTTTGTCAATGTCCTACAGCCGTTTCCACCCACCCAGCTCCCCACACATGGCTGCCTCTAGCATTTCCTAAAAATTTCTTGTTTAGTGTATAGAGCAGTGAGATTCTGTCATAAGCAACCTTCCTACGCATTGGAGTCACCTGGGCCTCATCCCAGACCAACAGAATCAGGATTTCAGGGCTGGGCCCAGGATGCCTTTTTGTGTGTGTGTGGTTCACGGCCCTCTCACTGTTGTGGCCTCTCCCGTTGCGGAGCACAGGCTCCGGACACACAGGCTCAGCGGCCATGGCTCACGGGCCCAGCCGCTCCGCGGCACGTGGGATCTTCCCGGACCGGGGCACGAACCCGCGTCCCCTGCATCGGCAGGCGGACTCTCAACCACTGCGCCACCAGGGGAGCCCCCAGGATGCTTTTTAAAAGCCCGCCCAGCTGAGGCTGTGGCAGACTTAGTGTGACTGTCACTGAGTAGCTACCTCCCTCTTCTAAAGCCAGCCTTAAGCCTCTCATCATCATGACTGTAGGTCCTCATTCATCTCACATTAATCTCTTTTGAAATTGTTCCCAATCTCTATGTTAAAATGGGAACATTGGGGCAAGGTTGAGACTGTCCAATATTGCCAGTGGCCACAAAAACGCTACACCTGTGCACTCGTTAGCTTTCAAGTCATACTGGGAAATTCTCAAAATGATGGTAGCTGCCAATAATGGAGTACTGGTTTGTGTCAGCCATGTACTGTCACGTGCTTTAATCCCCACAATAACCTCTTGTGATAATTATATAAATTATAAATTTATACAATATATGTTATAATTATAGCCCTATAATCCCTATATATGGATAATAGCCCTATTACCCCTGAGGTAATGGTTGAGAAAAAGTTAAAAAACATGCCTGAAGATGCACTGTTAAAAGTGACAGAATGAAGTTTGAAACACCAAAGCTTGAATTCCTTTAAACTTAGAATCCTATTATCTCATTCAGTCCTTCTAAGGAAAAAAGATATTATGATGTACAAATACTGTCATTCATAGTATTTGCTAATTGCTGGTCAATTAAATGATTCCGTTTCTTATGCTGAAAAGTTTCCTTCTACCTCATAGATTACTACTAACTTGATAAGATGAAGAATATTATCTTTGAAAAAACATTGGTGTACTCTGCAGTTCAAAGATGCTGGTTTGTGGCGTCAAAATTTAATACAGTGTAGCACCCTGGCTCACAGAAATGGTGGTGCTCAAAATTTTAACTTATTCTTTAGGCATTTACTTCCATGTCTTGAAGAAAAACATGCTTCTATTACTTTATCGATTTTTCGGTTTTAGACACTCTCTACTGCTCTTCTGCAGAAGATTGCGCTTCTTCCTCTCCCTGTCCCACCATTCATGTGCATGCTTCTCTTCTCCCCCTCTTTCCAGCTTAGTTAAATCATTACTTTGGTTGACCATGTCGTATACTATGACTGCTTTTCCTTTTCTGGCCAACTTTTCATTTTGCCCATAATTAACAGTCATCTTATTTTTTTCTTTATCATTAATTCACTTTCCAAAGATGCTCAGACACATCAGGTGCTCATCAGTTATATCTTCCCATAGAAGCTTCTCTGAGAGCTTGTCTGCTGTAGTGTGAACCAGCCACACTCCAATCTTGAAATATAGTTGTCGTCCTGGGATCTTCTTTCACTGTCATTCCAGGTATCCCCTTCACCGTTCTCCTCTATGGACAGCCTGTTTCCTGTATCCCATGTTTCCCTGTTTCTTGGTTTACTTCCTCTTTTTGGTGGAGCACATCCTCCAGTAATTTCCTGAGAAAGGGTGCATGGAATGTCAATTCACTGAGAACTTGCCTATCTAAAAAATGTTTTTAATCTATCTTCACATTTAAACCATAGTCTCTATATAAAATTGTGGGTTAAAAAGCATTTTTCCCTCAGAATTTTGAAACCCTGGCTTCCAGTGTTACCATCCTAGCTTCCAATGTTGCTTTGGAGAATTCCCAAACATTCTCATACACGGTCCTTTACATATGACCTGTCTATTCTAGAAGCTTGTCCCCATGTTCTGAAATATGATATTCCTTGGGACTGTTCATTCTGTTGGTAGGCTCTTTAAATTCAGAAAGTCAGGGCCTTCAGTTGTGAAAACTTTCTTAAACTGTTTTTTTTGTGTGTCCCCTCTTTTGTTTTTCTTTCTTTCTACAACTGCTATTATTCAGATAGTAGACCTCCTTTTATCTTTTTTTTTTTTTTTTGCTTGCTATTTTCTGAGAGCTTTCCTCAACTTTTCCCCAGTCCTTCTATTGGATTTTTCATCTCTGTTAGCATAGTAAAATTTTAAAAATTTTTTATTCTGACCTCAGAAAGTTCCATCTTTATGGTCTTTTACTCAAGCTCTCTTCTTCCTGTATGTTTTCTTCTGTTTGCTTGGGTCTCTGTCTTTCTTCTTAGAGGCTTTTTTCAGATGTGAGGTGATACTTGGTTTTCTGCTGAGAATTCCAAATAGCAGATAAAATGCTTTTGAAGTGTGTGGGAGGAGATGTGAGCCCTCCTGTAGGGTGAGCTGCCTGAACTGTTGAGTATGTTGAGTATGGGAGTCCCTGATGTCATCATCCTTAGATCTTTCCTCTTGGGCCGGTTGGATTCCAGATGTCAACATCCTTAGATCTTTCCTCTTGGGCCGGTTGGATTCCAGACTCTTCCCACCTCCTGTGGGGGGAAAGGGGTGAAGAGGGCTATGTGTCCACAACTTCGGTAAGTCTAGTTCCCCAAATCTATCTCAATGTAGCATCTCTCCCTTTCATCCCCACTTCCAGGGCTACCCGCTGCTGCCAGTCTGGAACCTCCTAGGGATTCTGCCATGTAAATCCGGATGGTTCTTGTCTTAGGATGGCCATTTTAAGATTCAGGGTTTTTTGAGTTTGCTAAATCATGAACCATTTATCCATCTGCCTTCCAGCTCCCCAAATTTGTTGCTGTCATTCCTTTTTCTTTTTTCCCCATCATTTTAGGTTTGTGCTTGAAAACAAACAAAACACACCATCACTGTCAACAACAACCAAACCTCTCTTGACATTTTAGTGGGGTTTGGGGGTCGGAGTGAAATTACATCCATGTGTTCAAGCCCCCATTTTTACCCAGAGATCTTCCCTCTGTATTTGAAGATAAATCAAAAGGGAGTGGACATAGGTGAAAGAGAATAAATATTCAATTATTGTTAGCTATTAGGAAGGACAAATTAGCAAGGAGAGTGATGAATTCTCTGTAAATTGTTTTGTAAAACGAATTAATGATTAGGGCTTCCCTCGTGGTGCAGTGGTTAAGAATCGGCCTGCCAATGCAGGGGACACGGGTTTGAGCCCTGGTCCTGGAAGATCCCACGTGCTGTGGAGCAACTGAGCCTGTGCACCACAACTACTGAGCCTGCACTCTAGAGCCCACAAGCCACAACTACTGAGCCCGCGAGCCACAACTACTGAAGCCCATGTGCCTAGAGCCCATGCTCTGCAACAAGAGAAGCCACCGCAATGAGAAGCCTGCATACCACAACGAAGTGTAGCCCCCACTCGCTGCAACTAGAGAAAGCCTGTGCGCAGCATCGAAGAACCAACGCAGCCAAAAATAAATAAATAAATAAACAAATAAATAAATTTATTTTTAAAAAATGAATGGTTGAATGGTCGGTTTCAATCCTTATTTCTAGGTAGATGACCACTACAACTTTCTGTTGGATGGCTGTACCTGTTTGTCCTTCTTGCAATGTAAAACATACTCAGGCAAAAACAAAGACAATATGAAAACAACAAATATAAAAAAGTGCATTCATCTTTGCCTCAAACCAGCTGTCCTGCTGACTAATGTATTTCTCTTTTTTGGTCTCACTACTGCTGAAGAACTTGAATTACCCGATTCTGCCCTCCCTCTAATCTCCAGTGTGCCATTACTTGCCTATTTCTGTCTTCACTTTCCTTGGCCACGCCCCTCAACACCTCTTTTGTGAACGGTGGCCACTGTCTTCTATTTGTTCTCCCTGTCTCTCCTCTCTTATAGCCTGGACCCTGCTTGCTCAATCCTTTTCCTCAGAGCACAGGCTACTCTTCTCCATGACTGTCATGACCATGCATGACTCCCGTTCACCTACCAACAAAGGTCCAATTTCTCAGCACATTCAGGCTCGGTCCTCAGCCTTCTCTCACCACGCTTAGCTCTGAATCCTTTCCAGATGCTGTGCGGTGGCCAAGTGAACGTCTTGCTCTTGGTAATCGTGTGCTCTTCTGCCTTCAGAGTGTCCCCTCACATTCAGTATACAACAAGCCTACTTTTCTTGTAAATTCTATACCACCCCGATGAAAAAGCATCCCTGCATCCTCTCAGCCTGAAATCACCACTCATTTTTATCAAGGAAACTTCTGCTCACCTCTTCCTCTCCCACTATAAACAGGTAACTCTACCGGATAAATATAATAATTCCACACAGACCCTCCTCTTAGCTGAGTGAAAGGAACACCTCTAGGCATCAGAATTGGAGAGGAGGGAGTAGAGAGGGTCTCTAAACCAGAGCTGTTAGGTTGGGTATGGGAGTTAGAGGGAGAATTGAACCCGGATAAAGGCACTCGGGGGTATTTTTAAAAGTTATACTAGGGATTCCCTGGTGGCACAGTGGTTGAGAGTCCGCCTGCCGATGCAGGGGACATGGGTTCGTGCCCCGGTCCGGGAAGATCCCACATGCTGCGGAGCAGCTGGGCCCGTGAGCCATGGCCGCTGAGCCTGTGCGTCCGGAGCCTGTGCTCTGCAACGGGAGAGGCCACAGCAGTGAGAGGCCCGTGTACCGCAAAAAAAAAAAAAAAGTTATACTAAAGTATACTATTCGTACAAAAAGGCACACATCATAAGTGTGCAACACTACGAATTTTCACAGAGTGAGTACATCATGTACGCAGCTCCTACAGTGCCCACCCTACACCCAGACAGGAAAGTGGACCAAGGGCTAGACCCCTCTCTGCAGGAAACAGGGACTTGGGGGGCTGGCCCTTCTGTGAAATCTAGAAAACTGGCCCTGTAGCCAGAGAAGGACATGGAAGACTGCCACCTGCCCAGGGCTCTGGACAGGGAATGAAAGCTTGCTGGAAAAAGTCAACTTTCCTGGTTTGAATGTATCTGCAAGGGGCAGCACTACGAAGCCAAGAAATGTCCATAAACCCCATCTAAGCCTGGTGGGACCCTGCAGTCCTGGCAGAGGCAGACCAGAAATGCTCTGGAGGGACCCTCCCACAACCCCGGGGGCAGAGACCTCGCTGGAGAAAAACACTCTTGCCCAATATGATCTCAAAAAGAATTAGAACCCTTAGGAGAAAATGAAATTATTTAGTCATGTGGTACGTGTCTTAATACTGGCGCAAGAGCTCCAGTTTTCTCTCTACACCGCAGGCAAAGTGAACCTTTTGAACCGTAAGCATGGATCGTTCTGTTAGAGGGAGATCACTTGATAAGATGAAGTCTTTCATCACCTAATAGGCCGAAACTCCTTCCCCTCCACCCCACACACTCTGCTCAAGACACGCAGTCTCTTTACTGTCCCTCAAGGCCTTGTTATGGGGTGAACTGTGTCCCTCTCCCTCAAAAAAAAACCCTGATATGTTGAAATCCTCCCCTCTGGTACTTGGAAACGTTATCTTATTTACCAGTAGGGTCTTTGCAGATGTAACCAAGTTCTGATGAGGTCAATAGTGTGAGCTCTTAATCCAATACGACTGGTGTCCTTCTAGAAGGGAAGACAGTTATGGGAAAAGAGACACACAGGGAGAAGGCTACATGACCACAGAGGCAGAGATCAGAGAGATGCTACAAGGCGAGGAGAGCCAAGGGCTGCTGGCCACTGCCAGAAGCTAGGAAGAGGCAGGAAAGGATTCTCCCCGACAGACTGCTGAGGGAGCGTGGCCCTGTTGACTCTGACTTGGACTTCCAGCCTCAGAACTGGAAGACAATACATTTCTTTTTTTTTTCAGTACGCGGGCCTCTCACTGTTGTGGCCTCTCCCATTGCAGAGCACAGGCTCTGGACACACAGACTCAGCGGCCATGGCTCACGGGCCCAGCCGCTCTGTGGCATGTGGGATCTTCCCGGACCGGGGCACGAACCCGTGTCCCCTGCATCGGCAGGCGGACTCTCAACCACTGCGCCACCAGGAAAGCCCCCATTTCTGTTGTTTTAAGCAGCCTGGTTTGTGGTATTTTGTTCCAGCAGCCCCAGGGAACTAATACAAGCCTCAAATGTGTTCCAGCACTTTCTGATCCCTCTGCTTGCAAAGCCCTTCCACAGAGAACCTCCCTCACTCCCCACAGGTCCGTTCAACTGGCACCTTTGCGGAGAGGCCCTGTCCCACTGCACCCCCGAAACTAACATTTCCTGCCTCTCTCCATGGCTTTGCCTCATTTATTATTTTTCTTCATGGTTCCTAGTCACAGCTAACCTTATGGTATGGATCTTTTGTTGATCGTCTGCCTTGCCTTCTAGAATGTAAGTTGCATGAAAGTAGAGATAGTCCAATTCATTGCTGTAATGCTCAGTGCCCACCACGTGCCTGACCTAGGCATGCCCTCCATACATATTTGTTTCATAAATGAATGAGCTACTTGAGAGTACAGTTTATTTTTTTATCCTTCCCAGTATCCGATATAACGCTTTGCTCATAGTAGACTCTCAGAAAATATGTGCACATGAACTAATAAACCCATCATCGCTAGTGGGCTTAAGGCTCTGCGTGGTTAAGAGTGGCAGTCAAAATACACATCGCATTGGCCTGCATTTGGTGGCCTCTTTGCTTAAAACAGTTGTGGGACAGTCGGTCAGGTTTCTCTGAGTAATCATCAGAGCTCACCATTTGTCTGCTTCACCCAGCCACTGTGTCTCTTGCACTGAAAGCCCCCATCCTCGCCCTGTTGTTCTGATTAAGGAGACAGAATTGAGTAATCTAAATTTAGTTTGTGTAGCTCAGAGGTGCCAATCACGGCAAATAATGAATTAGGGGATCTCCCCCACCCCTTTCCTGAAGCATTGAGCTGAAACCAACAAATTCATTTTATTTAGGATCACAGGCTGGATTCTGAGTGCTGTCTGTGAGAAGAGAATGCTTTCTTCACTAATTAAGTCACCAGAGCTCAGGCAAACCCTCTCCCGGGTGGTGGGAGTGCTGCTTATCTGAGTTGGCCCAGAGAATGTGCTTTCTGTTTGTTAAGGGAAGTGGTTATAATTTTGGTACAGATATTTAGGCCAGAAAAAAATGCATTTATATACACGTACATATGTGTATATGTACATATATATATAAATCTCATATAGTTTTATAAATTTCTTTAGCCTTTCAAGGGCTTTCTGGATTTCTTAGTAAAACCCGTATTTAGAATTCACATCTTCTGATTTAAGGGCTGTGTTTTCCTATCAGTTTTGAAAAGGACCCATATAAAGCATGTTTTATCTGTTTTCACTTCAAAAGAACATAAAAATTTACTCACTGAAAAGCTGTTGTATTTGATGCTTTTTGTAAGAAATAAGCCATAGATTAGAAATAACAAATGTCATGAAGAGCTCTTTGGGGAAAAATAATGAAGTTCTGTTTCCATTTGTAACCTATGAGTCTTAATATGTGTGTCAGGAGGTTTTATACATGAGTATAATTTTGAATGAGTTTTTTAAGAGTCAGTAAAAGGAAAATGAATGAAATGGTGCTGATTCATGTTTTAAAATGTTATTATGTTGATATAGTTAATAAAACATGGTTTGTTAGTTCCTTTTTTTTTCTGGCCAGATACAAATTTAACTTGCCCCAATGTTGATTACATGAGATTTGGCACCTTTATGCCTTGTCACTAATCATCAGCATTTCCCTGGGAGGGACCAGAAGACCCCTGCTATCTCCACTTAGCAGGAGCGGTACAGCACCCGGGATGGAAGGGTGACTTACCCTGAGCCTCCCGAGCCGAGAAGAGCCCACATAGCTCAGTCCTTAAAAACCCTGGGCTTTTTCTACTTCTCTGGCCTTGTCGACACTTTTTCCAGCACAGCATTTCAAATTGTAAAGACGTTTTGTGTAGTTGATTTAAAAGCAGTGGGTTTAGGCTTTAGGTAGAGGAGTATATTATCTATAAAGATCACCTCTTCAAAGGGCAAATTCAACTAATGTAATTTTCATTCTGAGAATGGAGAGCTAGCAAAATGTATAGGAAAGCAGTTGATACGAGGAGCAAGTTTTACTGTCTGTTTCTCAGGGGACACCTCTTGCCTGATTTGAAGATCGTGTAGATAATATGAAAGGCAATCCACTTAAGTTGACATTTTACACCAAGCTGAAAACCAGAAAGAGGACCCACTTTAATAATAAATAAACGAATTCAATCAAGAGCATACATTTTAGCTACAGAAAACTGGTTTTGCACTCAATCTAGACTCCATTTTCCTGGAATGTTCCACGTGGCTTGCCCCCTTACTTCCTCAGGTCTTTGCCAAATGTCAGTGAGGTCTTCTCTGACCCATCTATTTCAACTTGCACTAGCCTCCCCTCCCTCATCTCCCTTACATAGCTTCATTCTTTCTAACGCTCATCATCACCCTAAATACTACATATTGTGATTATTTTCTGTCTCTCCCCTAATCCCTATGTAAGCCCCTTGTCTGCTCTGTTCACTGCTGTTTCCCCAGTGCACACAGTAGGTGCTCAATACGTGTTCAGTGAATGAAAGAATGGTGCCTGACACCTTTCTATTCCAAAGGTTGGTCTTGTACTTCGAGACGCACTGAGCATTAGGGCCAGATGGGCGGGCAGAGGTGTGGGAATGTAGTAAGGGCTAGAAATGCGGGGGGCACCTGTTCTGTGCGCGGGATTGGGGCCAGGCAGTCACCCTGCGAAGGTGCACAGACATGATACTGACAGACCTCACCGTACCAGCCCACCAAAAAATGTGTTTGCCGGACTGGCCTTCACTTTTCCTAATGCTATCACGTTAGCAGCCTAATGTTTGCTTTCTGGTCCCAGCTGTGAAACTCTGCTGCATAGAGATACTACAGAGGAACTTAACAAGTATGTCATGAGTGTCTGATATAAAATAATTTCTTTTCTCATTCTGAAAACAAAGCAAAATAAAACAGGGTCGGTACAGTTGTGCTGTAACTAGGCCACAAAACTGGAGAATTGAGGCAAAAGCATTGTCATATGTAAGTGATAGTAGTGGAAATGTGAAGAAAGTTCTTTGCGTTGTCATGGCTGCAGTTCCTGCCTTGATCAGGTGGGCGCATACAACCAGGGCGTTCGTTCAGGGCGACCCGCACGGATTTTTGGTGGTTTGGGTGGAAGGTGCCAATTGCACAGCCTGGGACCCTTTCTTACCCTGGGGACCTCGCTGCTGCAGGGCGGGCTCCCGGGGAGGGGCGCGTCTCTACCTGGCCCCGCCCCTGAAGCCCCGCCCCTGCCCGGCACCAATGAGCGGGCGCACAGCGTGGGCGCAGGGAGTGGCCGCGCCTGATAAGGAGGCGTGGGTGGTGGGTGCTGAGGTCTGCTGCTAGCCGTTGGTGGGGCCCGCGCCTGGGTGTGCTGCAGCGGGAGGAACCCAGGTCCCGGGCCGAGGCTGCCCCGGGAATGGTTTTAGTCAGCACAAACATGGCTGCGGCCCTGCGATCTGCGGGCGTCCTGCTCCGCGATCGGCGTAAGTGGGGCTGTCGCGGCCGCCGCCGAGGCGGGGACAGCGGGCAGCTGGCGCCTGGGTCCCCGGGCCTGGGAACTTCCAAGGAGCGGCGGCGGGCTGCGCAGGAAGCTGCCCGCGGCGGGGCGAGGGGCGGAGAAAGGATCCGGAAAGGGGCGCTCCACTGGGAGGGGCGAGAGTGGGTTACGTGGGTCCCCCGAGGACCCTGAGAGGCCGCGGGGAGGGGTCCCGGAGTCACATCGGTCAGCTGGGTGGCCGTGAGCAGTGGCTGAATTTCTAAGAGCCTTAGTTCTTATCTGTAAAATAAGAATAATGATAGTCGCAGGATTGTTGTGATTTCGGGAGGCAGAGTGTGTTAAGGGCCTGCCACAGAGACAGTACCGTTGGCATCATTATCCTCATTATCACCATGGGCATCTACCCTGGGGTTCCCTCTCTGGTGGTGGAGGTCACACTGTGCCCACTGCTGCCCTGGCCCCTGGCGTCACCCGGTGCTCACTTGTCCTTGGCAGCAGGACCCACCGCGGGGCAGCTCAGGCTAGTATTTTCTAGAGATATTTGGAGAAGAAATAAGACCCATGGACAACCTCACACTTTTCTGATACAGACGTGAATGTAGGTTGTGTCCACAGGATGAGCGGACGGGACTCTGGTTCAGACACACCTGGCTGGGTCACTAGCTCTGCAGCATTCCTGTGACCCCCCTGAGTGAGGCTACCTCATAGGCTTGCCGTGAAGATTAGCAGGATACAGGTAAAGCCTGTACCACAGTCCCTGGCACACAGTAGATACATACATACCTCAAAATGTTCAGTTATTATTATGTAAAAGGCTGCCACCTACTAAGATGCTTAATTTGTATATTTGAATGATGACTGGACACAGACCTGACTTATTTTTCTAAGAAGTTCCCTAATTCATCAATCTGTCACCTACTGAAAAGGAGTGGAGAGTCCACTCTGAACCTCCATATCTTATTACAGGTGCCTTTGTTGGAAAAGTAATAAGGACCCAGTGTCCAATGACAATCAGGGCAGTGGGAGACGAAAGACATTATCTTTTAAGAAAAGGAAGCACAGTGCCAGTAATGGGGCTGAAAGAAGTATCAAATTAGTCTTTTCTTTCACTGACCCTTCCTGTGGCAAAGAAAGTCTGACAGGCTCTAGAGTTGAGGTCATAGAACAATATGAGAAACGTTAAATGCTTTGTTGTCCAGGTTATAAGTAACCAAGTGGAAGGATTCAGAAACCACAGCAGAAGTAGATTTGAAGTTCAATTGAATTACAGACTCTGATTTTAAATGTAGTTATAATACTTTATCTTGTTTTATATGAAGGGATTAACATCTGGGTTAGAAAAAATTGAGTAGTATTTCTCAAAATGAATTCTCAAAGTAGAAAAGCAAAGTTTTACACTCTATGTTTTTAGCATAGTATAGAATTAATAAGAAACTCCCTAGTATATATGTATATAGTATATACGTATATTTTAGAAAGTTAATAGAATAAAGAATTATTGTTTCTTTGTGACGTTTTCTTTCCAGATTTTTTACGTTAGGCATATATGTCTTTTGTAATTGGAAAAATCAAATCTAGAATAATAAAAAAGAATATCAATGTTTAAATTAATACATGAAAACATTCTGGCTCCATACTAGAAAAATAACAATTTTTTTCTTAAAGCCTCCCCTCGCCAAGTGTTTATTAATAGTTACAATACAGAACCTTATTTCTGTTAATTTTTAAAATGATACTCATGTTTATAAGGACCTTTTGAAATAATCTTCATCTGCTGTGTGATAGAAAAGGGCTGCATTAGGTACTTGTGTATCTTGTTTTCTACCCTCCCACGTACCACCCCCAAGCATCCAAAATATTAAATAATAGTTTTGGAGAATCACTTGATACCCATGAACTTCTTAAGTCACAGGTATACTTTTGAATGATTCACCTATTGGGTGTGTCCAGGAATTAATGAAGTTTTGTTTTCTTACATCATCTTTTCTGCATATCCCTTGGTTTTATAGCTTTTATTGTTTGTAGGCCTTCCAAAGGTAGACCAGTTGTCCATGCCAAGAGTAGGGTTAGAGTTACCTGGTCTTAGTTCATAAGTGGGCAGATCCTTAGTATTGAGTGTTCTTACTTCATGCATTGTGCCAGACACTGTTCTTGGGGCTGGACATAGATTTTTAAAAATTTTCCTAATCTTTACAACAGCCCTGCAAGTTTGGCCTTATCACTGTTTTACAGATGAGAAAAGTGAGGCTTGGAGTAGCTCAGTGAGTTGCCCAATTACTGTCACACAGCTTGTTTGGTCCTATGTGGAATTTCTGCTCAGATCTCTCTAGCTCCAGAACACACACTCTACACCACACGATGCTGCCTGTGCCTTTGAATTTCTCTTAAGCTGTGAGCTGAGTGCATTCAGGAGTCTCGTTTTGTTCTTTGAATAATTACTTTAAACTTATTTAGCTAGATTAGCACTAATCATTTGGTAGGAGATACTCTGTTTTTCTGGAGTCTTCAGATCATCAAGGGAGAGGAGTGTTTTAGAGAAGTCCTTGAGAGGTGGGTGTGTTAACCCTATGTCCTGAGCAGAAAGGATCCATCATTAGCATCACCTTCTTTGAGAATTTATTTAACCTCAGAGAAGAGAATTTTGTAAGTAGGGGGCATGGCAATAGTTTTCGGCAGCTTGAAAACCTACCAGCTCCCAAACTGTACTAAGCAATGCTAATGTACTGGTTGGAGACTCTAGTCTCATCCTTATTCCCCACCCCTACCCCACCCCCTTTTAAAGTTTGCAGGAGGAAATCTTATTATATTACCAGCAGTCAAATTATGTAATGCCAAAGTTCTATTCTGATACCCCATGGAATCTGATATAACCTCATTTATATAAGGAATTGCAGACATTGCAGCTTGATTGAGAACCTGGTTAAATCTCATCGTGCAGTTCAGAATTGAACTTGTCTGAAATAAGGAGATGTGAGTTGGTTTGAGACTTCATGTGAGCGGAATTGAAGTTCTTTATGTCAATCTTTGCACTTCTGCTTTGAGTTAATAAGGATTTTTCAGCTCAAGCTCACGTAATTGGCTCTGTTGGGAATGTGCACAATCTGGATAGTTGGAAATCTAAGTGGCCTGGAAATATCATTCTCCTATATTTTATAGACCTGCTAGGTGATAAAAAAAAAAAAAAGAAAAGAAATCAGAGAAGGTGTAGTCCCTATGCTCTAGACACTTACCAAGGAAAAGAATACTGGTACCAACATATGAGGCAGGCCCTGTGAAGAGTGCTGCACTGCCTTATCTGCTGTAATCTTTACACGGATGCAGATAACAGGGTTTCACCATTTTACAGCTGGGGAAACTAAGGCTCAGAAAGATTATAACCCAGCCCCAGTGACATTACTAGTAAGTGGCAGAACTGGATTCAGAGTCGGGTCCGTTGGTCCACAGCCCGGGTTCCTCACCAGAACACCTTTGACTCGTAAGTAGGAGGAGGGTAGAAGGAGACTGATCTCAGGCTGGTTTCAGACCCGCTGGTTTGAGACTGGGGAAGGGAGGTTGTGTGTATACTGCGGGGCACGGTAGTAACTACTGTCCTGCATTTTGCGATCTTGAGTACCTACTGTGTGGTTTCAGTTTAATTTCACTCTGTGTTATTTAAGGATGAGTACCCTTCATGCTATAACTGGGTATGGCCCATGGACTCCTCGATCCAGATAGGCTCTCCAGGCCCACAACTAACTTTGTGGTGCCCAGGACAAGACCTGTATACAGCAAGCTAACAGACTGTGAATTATGTTCTGTTCTGCTGTGCTGACAAGTAGACCTTGCTAACGGCCTGGAAGGGTGAACTCTTGAACTCTTCACAGTTCCTGCAGAAATGCCGCGGCCTTGAGAAAGTTGCCTCGGGCGGGCAGACTTCCCTGCTTCTCTTCCCACTCCTGGCCTGCCCGGCATGGTGAAGAGTCTTGTGCATACTCCAGTGTGTGTGTATGTTCAAGCTCCATTCTTGACCCTATGAACAGCCACCAGTCGGCTACCCTTCAGATCAAGAATTGCTTATACTGATGGTGCGATCTGCCGTCAGGAGGATGGATGCAGGAAAGAGGCCTGTGCCAGACCCTGGAAGTGGAGCTTTTGGGGCATGGAATTCTGAGGTCCTGGGTCCTGGGAGCCTGGTCAGGAATGGGGGGCATGGACTCTGGGGGTCCATGAATCCTTGGCCATGCAGATGGCATACCCCATGGGGCAGGGTGCAGAAGGAGGCGGACCAGAATCGGCCCTTGAAAGCAGAGCACCTCCGTCCCCCAGCCCTTGTCAGAGTCCAAGGGCAATTCTGGGGTTCTTAGTTCTGGTACTATATTGGAGAAGGCTAGGAGGCAGACATGAGATCTGTGCAAGTGGTGGAAAACTGGCCCAGTTTCCACTCCTTAAATCAGTGTTTCTTAACCTTTTCTGCAGGCTCCTCACCTTTCATATGAGCAGTATGCTGCCGTCATAACATGCATGATCTCATGAGGGATCATGTCAAAAGCGGCGGCCAAGGCAGTGAGAGGAGGTGTGTGTGGCTTCTAAAAAGCCTCCATGCAAGTCCTGCAAGCCATCCTAGGGGACGCCATCCCACCCCCTCAGAGAGGTCTTAAGAGCCTTCACCCGCCTGCAGTGAAATGCTGGGGAAATCACCTCTGCTGTAGCCTCTCTATTAAATTTTAGATCCAGGAATTATGCTCTGAGGACCTCTTCAAAAGCAATTACTTTCCAGCTAGATTTCATGCTGCCACTTTACTTTTGTCACAGTGGTATATGGTGGCTCAAGGGCCTGTCAGCCACGGAGGTGCCAGTCGGGTGCCGCCACAGCAGCAGCTGCCACAGAAACAGTCCAACGTGCCAGAAGCCCCAGACCTCAAGTCCAGCCGGGGAACAGGTACGAGTCTAATTTTAGGTACTAATAAGGATTTCTCTTTCTTGACGCAAACACCGGTGGATACCAGCTACCTAGGAGCAGAGGTGTTGGGAAAACCCAGCATGTAAGGAGTGGTATGTTATTTTCCTGGCTTGCTTTCAATAGCTGTGAAACTTATAGATTGCACCCCCAATTAAGGCTTTAAAAGTGTTTTTGAATTTTGATAGATTTTTTACATTTTCTGTTAAAATTTTTTTCCCCAGCTTTATTGAGGTCTGGTTGACAAATAAAAATCCCACAGGGCTTTTGTTAAAGGACACAGAGTTGAGTACAAACAATCTGCAAATCGTGTGGGAATTTAGTTTTGGAATATGTCCCATAACAGAAATTATGTGTATGCTGGAAATATGTTTATGAACCTAACATGATTATACTTATGAAATACATCTCCTGTGCAGGAAAAGGAATAACGAATCCACCAAGAATTTCTGTAGTAAACTGTTAAGGCAGTGAATATTATTGTAAATGCCATAATGTGATTTACAGTTTATTAAAGAAACAAAGTACGTTCCCTACCTCACCTCTGCTGTTTGCGGGTGGACGTCAGCAGGCATGGCGTTGCTACTGGGTGTCCTCTTCAATATCAGAGGCCACAGCTGTTTTCAAGTCTTCCTCTGGTACAGAGGCAACAGAAGACTGCAAAGGTCGCTTTTTAGATGAGTACACAGATAGGAGTAATGCACTTTAACACTGGGCAGAGAGAAAGTAGCTGTGAACTATTAACGCCTTGACCTTTCTGGTAGACCAGATGTTCCACGAGAGCTTTACAGCTTTGAAAATAGTCATATTTTGTGTTTGTTACTTTTAATTGTGTGATCCTGGGTATGATGATGGAGCACTTAGTGAACTGAGGTTTGTTGGGGATACGGCAGTAGTGTGGGGTCCCAAATCATCTCCTTTTGACTCTCCGGCCTCCTGAAAAACCACACGTGGGAAGGGAGACAGGAAGCACAGACACTGTCTCCATCCTGGGGGCATGCCCAGCAGGACGCCACTCCTCCTTGCCCCCCACGGCCCCTCTTTTCTCACCTCAGCCATAGTACAAAGTGCTTTAAGTATTTAGGGTTTGGGGTAAGTATTCGGTGTAAACTGAAGAACTGATTGGACGTGGAACCCTGGGAGAAAAATTATTTCATTACTATGTTATCCTGGTGGCAAAAGTCAACAACATAAATTGCCTTAAGGGCTTCCCTGGTGGCGCAGTGGTTGAGAGTCTGCCTGCCGAGGCAGGGGACACGGGTTTGTTGCCCGGTCCGGGAAGATCCCACATGCCGTGGAGTGGCTGGGCCCGTGAGCCATGGCCGCTGAGCCTGCGCGTCCGGAGCCTGTGCTCCGCAACGGGAGAGGCCACAACAGTGAGAGGCCCGCGTACCGCAAAAGTAAATAAATAAATAAATAAATCACCTTAAGATTAAATTATTAAAATTGAATAAAAATCTAAAAAGACTCCCAAATTCTAGTAAGTAACTTTATATCATATTTATACAAAAGAAATCGGTTCATTTTAGAAAATACAGACAGGAAAAAAAAATCACTGATAATCTCACCACCCAGTATTTTGTCTCTATACCTGTATCTATTAATATTTACTCAGTATATATTTATCATAATGTGATAATACTACATATATTATTTTTATAACTTCCTCTTTTTATTTAATGTCTACCACATAACTGTAAAAAGTCTACATAATTTTTATAGCCTGAGAGTATTTTATTAAATCTTAATTTATTTATCCTATCTCATGTTATGGGGCACATAGGTTATTTCTGGGTTTTAAATATTAGAGATGATGGGGCTTCCCTGGTGGCGCAGTGGTTGGGATTCTGCCTGCTGGTGCAGGGGACACGGGTTCGTGTCCTGGTCCAGGACGATCCCACATGCCGCGGAGCAGCTGGGCCCGTGAGCCATGGCCGCTGAGCCTGCGCGTCTGGAACCTGTGCTCCGCGACGGGAGAGGCCACAGCAGTGAGAGGCCCGCGTACCGCAAAAAACAAAAACAAACAAACAAACAAAAATTAGAGATGCTGAAGTGGTGAGTGTCTTTGTGAGTCATTCTGATGCCAGATATGATGAAGGCCTCGTGCTGCTTAGTGCTCAGACTACTCTAGACAGTGCTACACTACGAATTTGTCCTCAGAGGGCTGAGTGGTACATGTTTTCAGGCTCCGTGGGCCATTTGGTCTTGTTTGCTGCTATTCACCTCCCCCATCATAATGTGAGAGCAGCCACAGGTGATACGTAAACAAATGACTGGAACTCTGTTCCAATAAAACGTTTTTTAAAAAAATTAATTTATTTTATTTATTTATTTTTGGCTGTGTTTGTGTTGGGTTTTTGTTGCTGCGTGTGGGCTTTCTCTCGTTGCAGCGAGCGGACGCTACTCTTCGTTGCGATGTGTGTGCTTCTCATTGCAGTGGCTTCTCTTGCTGCAGAGCACGGGCTCTAGGTGCACGGGCTTCAGCAGTTGTGGCTCATGGGCTCTAGAGCGCAGGCTCAGTAACTGTGGCGCACGGGCTTAGTTGCCCCGTGGCATGTGGGATCTTCCCGGACCAGGGCTCGAGCCCGTGTCCCCTGCTTTGGCAGGCAGATTCTTAACCACTGAGCCACCAGGGAAGCCCTGTTCCAATAAAACTTTATTTACAAAAGTAGGCAGGGGGTGTGTGGGCAAATGTGACCCATGGACTGGAGTTTGCCAAACCCTGTTCTAGAGGCAGCATAGATCCTCTGGCCAGTTACATCTTGGAGATTTAATGAAGAGCTGGGATTTGTTTTTTATCTTGATGATGACTTTATATAGTAGAATAGAATTAATCTGTTCCTTTGTTAATGATGAGCTTAAGTTTTGGTTTGTCCAGTTAATAGTTCAAAGGAAAAACCTCATATTTTGAGAGTGCAAGAATATAAATGGCAAAATGTGGCAACCTTTTCAAATGAGAAGCTTTCAATGTGTTTGCCGTACACGCTTTTACATTCAAACAAGGGGAACTTGACCATTCAGACTTTGGTGTCAGATGTTCTGTGTCTGGAGGGGAGAAGAGACAGCAACCCTTGACTAAAGCTTTGCAGTTCACATTCGGGAATAGAGGGATGTTGGACTAGGGCTTCCTAATGCGCCATTCGTCATGCACAACGCAGTTTTGAATTAAGGGCAAGCGTATTTAGGTATTTTCATGTATAAGATCAACATGGTTTGCAAAACATGGGTTTGCAGGGTAGAGTAACATCCCATTTAAAGCCACTCTTGTTCTGAGCTCAGGTGTTATAGATGAAAAACAGTTCTAAATCCTGTTTGCACATTGATGCCCTCTGTGGCTTAGGTAAGTCTCTTAGCGTGGGGTTTCTTAACCAGTAATCTGTTAACTGGCAGCAATCCATGGAAAAATGCACTTAATTTATTGTGAGTCACAGCTTTTGAGGGTGAGAGACAGAATCCCAGAACACCAGTGGCCTAAGTAGAAAGATTAAGGGAATACTACAATTTCACAATATAATGAATCTGGAATTTTCAGGTATCAAGAAAACAAAACACCAGTTTGTTAATTCATTGATAGGACTTCTGGCCCGAGGGGGTAGAAAAGTTATGGAACAACAACTTCAATGTGGTTGCTTGGTTTAGTAAAAAGAGATTAAACCCCTTTCCTCTAACACAGTGCTTCTGAGCAGAGGGTGGGATGGGGGATCATTTTTGTCCCTGGGACATATTTGGCAATGTCTGGAGACATTTTTGGTTGTCACAGCTGGGGTAGGGTGTGTGCTATTGCCATCTAGTAAGTAGAGGCAAGGTTGCCACTAAACCTCCTACAAAGTACAAGACAGTCCCACAACAAAGGATTGTCCAGCCCCCAATGTCAGCAGTGCTGAGGTCAAGAAACCCTGGCCTAAGACAATGATGCGAAAAAAGTGAATTTGCTTAATCTATATAATGGGGTCTAAATCAGAAAGTCCCTGAGTTCATTGTAATGCAGCACTTCCCTTTCCCCAGAAATTGGTTCTTATTTTGAAAACTTAGGCTGAGAATTCAGATTTCTACTTCATCCACCTATACTATGTTTGATCAAGAAAATGGTTTCTACTGGTATAAATTTGACACACTCTGTTGCCTAAAATTATTGCCAAACATTATTAACATTTTTTTAAAAATTACAATTAAAATGTCATCATGATGTCATTAGCTCTAGAACACTTAAAGAGCAATCTTCCAAACGAGACCCATCTCAGCAGGATTGCTGTGGTCACTGCATTAGCTAGAGGTGGTCTTGGCGTAGGAGATTCGGAAAGTAGCCCCCTCGGCATTTGTAACAATGGTGTTTTAAATCGACATCAGGCTGCTTGTTCCTCGGCTGCTTTATCAAGAGTGAATGGAGAGGATACCCATACGTTGGAATATCATTCAGCCACGAAAGGGAAGGAAGTACTGATTCATGCTACAATACGGATGACCCTTGCAAATTTTATGCTAAGTGAAAGAAACCAGACACAGAAGGCCACACATTATGACTCTATTTCTGTTAATAGGCAAATCCATAGGCCCAGAAAGTAGATTAGTGGTTGCCAGGGGTGAGGGAGAGGGAGAATGGGGAATGGCTGTAACGGATAAGTGGGGTTTTGGGGGCTGAGGAAAATGTTTAGGAATTAGATAGCTGTAATTGTTGCCTAACCCTGAGCATATATTAAAAAACACCAAATTGTACAGTTTAAAATGGCAGGTGTTATGGTATGTGAATTGTATCTAACTGTTTACAGTGCACAAAAAGAAAAAAAAGGATGAGTGGAAGAAACACTCCTCGTCCTTTCTTTTCCCCACCGGCAGCCTCTTTCACTCCTGCCACAGGAGGAAAGACAGGCCCGCAGTTCTCCACGCTCCCATCTCAGGCTTTGACCTTGTGGCTCCGACCAGAGTCATGGTCTTCTGGTGGCTTCTGGGTCCTGCTCTGGCTCCATCTTGCCCCCTGGCTGGTTTAGGAAGAGAGAACTCATCCTGGCCTGGCTCACTTCGGCGGTGCAGGCCTCAGAGCAGCTGTGGATTTTATAAGTTTACATTTTTGCATAGTCCTTTTTACAAAAAATTTCCCAGAAGCTGCATGACTTTCTTTTTGTTTCCTTTTGCTCATCCAGTGGTTGATTCTTTAGCCTGGGACTAATTTGAACAATTCAGAACAGTGTTTTACAGGAATTACCTAAGTAGTGGGTTTTAGATGAGGGATGGCGAGGTGAGTGTAAAGTGAGAAACGTAGTTTATCACAGCAGGGGACACTGAGCAGGAGTAAAGGCAGGCTCTGGAGAAGGAAGCAGAGTAGCAAGAAATAATTTAAGCCATTAATAATTTAATAATTAACTAACGAGAAGGGAGTAAATAAGGGCTGATAGTTTACTGGGGAGGTTTAAAATTGTAGGGAAACCCACGGCCTCTCTGTGTAGAATAGAACCTACCGTTTGTGCCAGCTTATGCTGAATAAGTACATTATGCACTTAATTCTCAAAATAACTTTTTGAGGTAATTGGTGGACTCTCTATTTTACAGATGAGGAAACTTAAGCTTGGAGAGATCAGGTAACCTGTGTAGGCACAAGGCAGTCATATGAACAAGTGTTTCAGCCTCAGGACAATTTTAGGTTTACACCTAGACCCTCAGCCCCCAAAGAATGGGGTCTTTGTTCAGGGCTGACAGTTTAATAGAGGAATATTTGGAGCCCAGGGCAAGTCCAGGGACAGGGATGGAGCTAGACGGTGAAGGTCAGAGTCTGAGCTGGGACCTTGGACTGTGCAGAGCTGGAGGCCTCATGTGTTCACTGTGATGGCAGTGAAGAGATCTGTAGCTTTTCATCTTTGCATTGAACAGATTAGATGAGAGTTTGCTAGCAGAAACAAAATTCTACCCTAGAAGTGTTACAAATCAATTGTTGCCTTTTGATTTATGTAGGAAGCCGAAAACTGGAATATTAATGCTGAACATGGGGGGCCCTGAAACCGTCGGAGAAGTTCACGACTTCCTTCTGAGGCTCTTCTCGGATCGAGACCTCATGACACTTCCTGTTCAAAAGTAAGATACATGTAAATGCCTATACTTATCCATAACCTGTGCAGTGCATTTTGCCTTCCATGTATCTCAGTTCTGTAGTTAAAAAATAAATAAATAAACGGTTTTAGTGCACATCTGGTAGTGCTAGAGCAGCATTCTTATTTTCTATTAGTTATGAGAAGGCTATGATGTAAGAAGAATTGTAGGGGATAGAGAAAGCAAGTTAGCGAGGATTCCCCTTGGGCCGTTTCCTTCCCAGAGCTCTGGAAATTGCAGCGGTCTGGACACAGCTGAAGGAGCTATAAAGATGTATTTGTACTTTGTACTTAACTAACACTCAGGGAATCAATGAGTATTATTCATTGGTGCTGTGGAATTGAGTTCTTGCCATCCTTCTTCCCTTCCTTTCATTCTTTCCTCCCTCTTTTCTTTCTTTATTTTTTTTTTGAGGTATGATTGATATTTGCTGTATATTTTGATGTGTATGATTGAGTTTCACAATATCTTTTTTTAAAAATTGGAGTATAATTGCTTTACAATGTTGTGTTAGTTTCTGGTGCACAGTGAAGTGAGTCAGCTATATGCATACACATATCCCCTCCCTCTTGGACCTCCCTCCCTCCCACCCCTCTCCCCTATCCCACCCATCTAGGTCATCACAGAGCACCCAGCATAGGGTTTTTTTTTTTTTTTTTTGCTGTCCGCGGGCCTCTCACTGCTGTGGCCTCTCCCGTTGCGGAGCACAGGCTCCGGACGCGCAGGCTCAGCGGCCATGGCTCACGGGCCTAGCCGCTCCGCGCATGTGGGATCTTCCCGGACCGGGGCACGAATCCGCGTCCCCTGCATCGGCAGGCGGACTCTCAACCACTGCGCCACCAGGGAAGCCCAAGCATAGGGTTTTTTAATAAAAAAATTTATATATGCATACGATAAAAAATTGCAAATAGTTAATAAGTGTTTATAGTAAAAAGCAGGTGTTTCTTTCCCCTTGGACTCCAGCCTCCCACCTACCCACCCCGGAGGTAAGCACTGTTAGGTCCAGAAATAGTCCAGGCACATCCAGGTGTATATATACATGCACACACACACACACACACACACACACACACACCTTTTTTACACAAACGTGAATGTACTTATGTACATCATTTGGCACTTTGCTATTTTTTGTTTTTGAAACTTAATTTTTCTTGGAGATTATTCCATAACAGATTATATAGATCTGGCTCATTCTGTTTTCATGACTGTATGGAATTGCACTGTATGGTCATACCTTAATTTATCTAACCAGTGCCTCACTGACGGACACTTAGATTGTTTTCAGTGTTACAATGAACATTTGTGTGCATACGTCTTTGCTCACGTGGGCAAGTATATCATAGGATTAACATGCATTTTCTTAAATAAGAGGGCTGCACGCTGCCTAATGTCTTGTACGTCCTAGTTCCTATTAGGTACAGGATCCAGAGGTGGTAAGTTAGTAGCTAGCACACAGCCAGGTGCTCTGCACAGGTGTCTGAGCTCCTGAATCTTCAGGGCCTGCTGCTAGAACAGCTTGTAGGGCAGGGTGGCTACTCCTCAGAGACTGTCTGGTTCTCTCTCTCTGATCTGGGCCGAAAGAGCAGGCTGTTGTCAGTGATCTCGAGCTTCTGTTTTTAAAGGCGTGATCTTAATAGGCTCTTCTTAAAATTTTGCTTATCTTTTTTTTTTTTTAATTGAGTAGAAAATGTTTCTGAGGTTACTTAGCTGGAATAAAATGATTTCAATGTTCAATGATTTAGTAAGCTGGGACCATTCATTGCCAAACGCCGAACCCCCAAAATTCAGGAGCAGTACCGCAGGATTGGAGGCGGATCCCCCATCAAGATGTGGACTACTAAACAAGGGGAAGGCATGGTGAAGCTGCTGGATGAGTTGTCCCCGCACACAGGTATGGTGTTTCTCAACTCACATCTCACTAGGTTTGTTCTTTCAAAGTATAGTTATGAAACTCACAACACTGTTGGAAGCCAAATGCAATTCTGGGTACCAGCAGCTCTCAATTTGCAGGGGGTCCTACATGATGCCCGGCCACTGAACTCAGTTCTTGTGGCATTTTCCTTTGTTCCCAGATGTATGCCTTTTCTATTACTTCCTTATGTTACAAATAAAAAAGCTAAAGTTTCAGAACATTAGTCTCAAAAGGAAGTTGGAGGTGTGTGTTAAGTTGAGCTGGATTATAAGGAAGAGGCTACCTACCATGAAAAAACAGATGCATACATCATCGTCCTGGAAAGAAATCTTTGGGAAATAGGTTGAGGCTGCTGCTATTGTTGTTTCTTTCTGTGTGGATGACTAATTAGATCAGTATCTAGAGCAGAATTAGCTAGCTGCTACTGCAGCCATGAGGCTCTAAGCAACTTTCAGCAACCGCTTTCAGCTCTTGGCAATACCATGATCATGAGTCATTTAAGTGCCTCGTTGGGCATGGCACTGAAAAGAGGATTGCACACATCTGGTGACTGTTCTCTGAGAGCCTCTAACACAAATTATAATGTGCAGAATGAAACATTAACTACACGAAGGAACTCTAAGTGCCGTATTTAATTGCATTCAAGACACCATCGATTGCTGGACGCACCATTGTTTTTATATAATATGAAGACACAAGACCTCTGTCAGTTAATTTTAAGATGGTGTCTGTTGTAGACCAATATAAGGTGTTAAAACAAATACTGTGCATCTTAGGACACATGAAATGTGTTCATTGCAGACAGTTTAGGGCTCGGGATCAGGACAGTGTGACACAGTGTGGACCCTCACGGAGAGCAGCCCCGCTAGGCAGGACCGAAAGCGTTTCATTGAGCAGCAGCTCGAGTTGCTCTCAGAATCCACTGTTTGTGTCACACATGGGACAAAGGGCTCCAGCCCTCAGCAGAGCATCTCACTTGGAAAATTGTTCACTTGTGCTTTTGAATATTAGGTTTTCTCCCTGCCTTCACTTGTGGCTTCAGGGCGTTTCTTATACAGCTCAGCCACCTGTGACACAGTGTATCTTTTAAAATGTGGGGTGAGGGAAACTTGGCTGACCTCACCTCACACCTACCCGATGGAGAACAAACTCTCTAGTCATGAACTGCGTATCACGATAAAATGTTTAGCGTGAACCAGATCTGCAATTGCTATGCTGTCTTCGGTGGACGAAGGCAGCGGAAAGATGCCATTTTTCCTGGTGACGTCTTAGTCTAGCACCCATCACCATAACAACCCTAGTAGAGCTGTCAGCCTTGAAAAAGGAGTATACATGCGTCCTTCCCACTTCCTTCTTTCTCTGTGGTGAGACTGCTGGCTTGTCCAGACCAGACAGGCCAGCAGTGGCCTCTGCCTCCCTGGTTGGTCTGGAAAGAGTCCCATGGAATGACCTGGATGTATAGCAGTGTCCCACTCGCTATCAGATACCTGGTGTTGATGACCCTAGGGCATATCACCAGCCTCTGTGGCCCACGCTGGGACCCCCGAGGCAGGCAAGTTCAATTCTGCCTTTCTGCTGCGTGGTAGATGACCACCTCATCATTTAAGCAAGCCTGCTTTGGGGGTGTTTAATGCAGCCCAAGACCACCCACGCGTTCATTCATCAGTGGCCTACTGAGTGCCCTGCGCTGGTCAGGACTGCTACTCACGGTTGAAAAACATGGTTTCTACTTACAAGAAGCTTCTAGTCTAGTGGGGCCTTGCTGCTGCAGGCCAGGCTGCTCCAGGGGCAGAGAGAAAAATCCTTTGAAGACTTGCTGGAGGGATACCCTACAAAACGAGTATAGCAGCTGATGATCACACAGAGTGTGGATATAGGAAACAGGAAACAGTCTCAGAGTTTAGCAGGTTCTTTGGGGGAACTTTGCATTGAAGAGCAAGAAGATTACCAGATGTGGCCCTGTGGCCCCCTCGGGGCTCGCCCAGGTTACCCAGAAAGAAGCTTCTTGTCCTGCTGTTCATGCTTTGCTGAGTGGACCTGAAGCTTCGCAGTGAAGCCCCAGCTGCCACTGGGTGGGGCTAGCACTGGGTTCCCTCCCTCCCTTACCCCTTCCTGCTGCTTCTCCTTCCTGCTTTCAGGTTTCCTTTCTTTCTTTCTTTCTTTCTTTTTTTTAACATCTTTATTGGAGTATAATTGCTTTACAATTGTGTGTTAGTTTCTACTGTATAAAAAAGTGAATCAGCTATACAGAACACTCTATGACATAAATCACAGCAAGATCCTTTCTGACCCACCTCCTAGAGAAATAAAAGCAAAGATAAACAAATGGGACCTAATGAAACTTAAAAGCTTTTGCACAGCAAAGGAAAACATAAACAAGACGAAAAGACAACCCTCAGAATGGGAGCAAATATTTGCAAATGAAGAAACTGATGAAGAATTAATCTCCAAAATTTACAAACAGCTCAATATGAAAAAGCAAACAACCCAATCCAAAAATCGACAGAAGACCTAAATAGATATTTCTCCAAAGAAGATATACAGATTGCCAACAAACACATGAAAGGATGCTCAACATCACTAATCATTAGAGAAATGCAAATCAAAACTACACCGAGGGGGCTTCCCTGGTGGCGCAGTGGTTGAGAATCTGCCTGGTAATGCAAGGGACACGGGTTCGAGCCCTGGTCTGGGAGAATCCCACATGCCACGGAGCAACTAGGCCCGTGAGCCACAACTACTGAGCCTGCGCGTCTGGAGCCTGTGCTCCGCAACAAGAGAGGCCGCGATAGCGAGAGACCCGTGCACTGTGATGAAGAGTGGCCCCCGCTTGCCACAACTAGAAAAAGCCCTCGCACAGAAACAAAGGCCCAACACAGCAAAAATAAATTAATTAATTAATTAAAAAAAAAAAAAAGGAGGTGAAGGACATGTCACCTTCTCCATTTAAAAAAAAAAAAAAAAAAACTACACCGAGGTATCCCCTCACACCAGTCAGAATGGCCATCATCGGGTTTCCTTTCTATTCATCTCTTTCTCATTCCTCCTCCATTCTTATACTTTTTTTCCTACAAAATTATAAAATTTACTTTTGAACTGTGTCTATTTGTTTACATGTATTTGGAAAAGTTCTATTTAGTCAAAAAAAAAAAAAAAGTGATGATTACAACCAGATAAAAATGTTTCAGACTCTCATTTTTGGGGCAAGTAGTTGTTGCTTGGTAGCCAGTATAGATAGTTTGAGACTTGCACAGGCTCTGCATAGAATTACTATTGACTAATTACAGTGCGTTACATGAGGGAATGTGACTTGGAATTGGTTTCGTGTAGTAATACTGCATTGCAGTCATTTAGTGGACACAGAAGGAAATAGATGAGAAGTGCAATCATTTCACTTCATGAAAAGTCTAAATCTAAAATACATTTTAAAAATTATAGTTTAGTTATACATGGCTGCTTTTAATGAAGCTCTAAGTAAGTGCTACTCAGTAAAATAATTTCGTTCTTTATTGGATGCACAATGGGTTCATTTCAGATAGAGCTGGCTTCCCCATCCCTGGTTGTATGACGTCAGGCAGATAACTTACCCGACTAAACCTCATCTTGAAAATGGGGATGATAACAGAACCCAACTCGTAGGACCACTGTGAAAATGAAATAAGATAATCCTGAAAGGCATTAGCATGGTGCAGCGTACATGACAAAAATTCAGGAAATGTGAGCTTTTATTATTCACCATTGGCACAGGGTTCATGATCTGATACAAGTAACAAAGCATTATAATAACTTCACACCATTCTCTCAAAGAATCATGTACAAATCAGACATTTGAACTATTGCACGTGCTAAATGAATGGACTGGAGATTAATGAAGTTTTACTGTTTAAAAAATGGCTTTTCTATTTGTTCCTTGTTTGACTTCTTTGTAGTTCTCACCCAGGCGTGTTCACTGAGCAGCTGCTCTGAGGGTGGACGAGGCTGGGCCAGCGAGTCCTGTGTCTGGCGCTCACTCTGGCCAGATGTGCTGCCCACCAGATGTGGTGCTAGATGACATCCAGGAGACTCCTTCCTCTCCCCGCGCTCCTGCGGGGGCAGCCAGGAGCCTCCGTGCGTGCTTGTTAGCTCCTCAGGATAGACCCAGTCGGAGACAGTGCGTTGTCACTTTTTCTAAAATATGTCTTTGCAGGCCGTCTTGAATTGGACCGTTTAGAAAGCATTATCTGTTCTTTCCAGAGTATTTTACTCTGTCTCACTTCCAGATACGGTCACCGCCCTGCTTTTATCTGTGAGGGAGGCCTCTCCACCTCTCTTAATCTGTAACATTTGAGGAACTCCCAGACCCCAGGCATTTAGGCTACAACTTTCAACTACCGGGCAGCTGGAAAGAAAACAGGAGAAGCTGGTTGACCCCCGGCATTCAGGGGATCTTACTGTGTCAATCTGATCATTGGATTGTCTCAAGATAGATTAGAAAGCAAATTCCACTTCAGCCTCAGCTCAGAGCACCAAGAGCTCCTGAAAAGTGGACTTGATGATGCTGTGATAGTTGGCAGTTTTAGCACGAACCACGTAATCTTTGAACAATCTGTCATTTGGAGTTTGCTTACAGGGCCATGCCCTCTGGGGTGTTTTAACTGCAGGTCACCATATTTTATGCAAGAGACCAAAAAATTGGTAGCCTAGAAGGGACTGGCAGCTGAGAATGATTTCATTTGTATCCCTTCCTTCCTCTTTTTGTAGTTCCCAACCGGAGAATATTGAATCAGACTGTCCTTCCCCTGCACAGACATGCTTCCGTTCCCCTATCGATATTCTGCTTCTGTTCTTGGCAACATGCTCCATTGATTCAGTCCCCTGGGTCAAGTTTCTGAGGAATGTTTTCTATATCTATATGTAGCACACACATATATACATATGTATAAAATATACACACATATGTATATACACACTCATAGAGAGAGAGACACACACACACACACGCAATCAATGTATCATCTTTTTCTTCACTTCAACCTAAATGTTTCTTGTGGCAATTTAGTGTCATGTTCTTAGTTGAAGCCCTGGCTTATGCCTGGACAGTAACGTCATCTCAGGTTTACTATTACTTAATGTTTATGTAGTGTATTTTCAACTCCATCCCTGAGTATAAGTTGAGTGTAATCCTATGAAAAGACAAGGAAATAAAACTGGGTAACTTTAGGAAACTTTCAGTTTTATGATTTTATAAATGCCTAAGAAATTGGTTGAAGATGCTTTAAAAATACAGGAGGAGATAGGAGAGGGAATTGGTAAAGTGATAGGAGAAGGACCGCAAAGATGTGCCCTGACTTGGGCCGTTTAGGTGCCAGAATGATGATTTTTAAATCCCACTTAGCGCCTCCAACTTAAGCATTGTTGTTGGTTTGTTCGTTGATTTGTTTTTCATATAAGTGAGGAGAATCATTTGAATCATTTGTTATTAGTGCACTTTTATCAAGCATCCCAGAGCTTTTATATAAACTAGGTGGCCTGGGGTCTGAGGGAACAGAAGGAGGGGACCCGGGTGTTGGAAGAGGCTGGGGGTGAGCCATGGAAGGAGCACAGGCTTTGGGGTGGGGAGACCCACGTTGCAATCTCATCTCAACCATCGGCTAGTTGTGACTTTGGGCAGGTTCATTAACCTTTGAGAGTCTGTTTCCTTATCTGAAAAATGGGGTTTAGATGAGAAAAAAAAAAAAAAAAGCACAATGTCTCCCATGGTATCTGGTACATGAGAGGAGGTTATACTTTAAGGATAAATGCTCTCTGCTCTTGAGTCTCTCTTATCTCAGCCAAGAGCAGAGAATAAGGCCCAGAAGCTTGAGTTTTAAAAACCATATGCTAAATGGTTGAACACAGAAAACAGTGGTTAAAAATCCATATACCAGCAGAAGACTGGCTACAATCCAAGGACTATTCTAAACCTGCTCACTTTATCAGCACCATAGGAAATTAGGGTAACTGTCTTTGTTCTGGACACTGCATTCTGTTTGGAATCTATATCAAGATGAATGCTTTCTCCTTTCCACACATGCTTCCTAATAGCCCCTCACAAATACTATATTGGATTCCGGTACGTCCACCCGTTAACAGAAGAAGCAGTTGAGGAGATGGAGAGAGATGGGCTGGAAAGGGCGATTGCTTTCACACAGTATCCACAGTACAGCTGCTCTACCACAGGTAAGGCTTCTCTCTGACAGTGGGAGGGTAGATCTGGCCCTGGCAAAAGTAACCAGGGAAGCTGAGCGCGGAAGGAAACGATAAATCATTTTCGATTTGAATGGCAAATCCAGTCTGTCTGCTTTAAACATGAGAGTTCAGGTCAGTCCGTTGGAAATCTCATGGTTCATCTGCCCCTTGAGTTATTAGCCAGTTGACTGAGAATTACAAATGGTGGGTGAAAGGCAGTGGCTTCCAGTGCTCAAATGCAACTGTATAATGGATCAGTAATGAACCTTAAGCCACTTTCTATGTTTGTGTAATAACCCTTATTTTTATGGCTACCCTAATATTCTTATTAATGTAGCAAAGTTGATAGCTGTTTCCATTTTGCCAGCAGAGATGTCCATATAACATTGGAAATATAGGTGTTTATTTTGGTTATGCTTTGGTTATGGGTTGGTTCCTGGTTAAACCAAAACCCAGTTTAGGGTTTCCTTTGCAAACTTCTCTCAGTGTTCTAGATTTTGGGAAATGTTACTAGGTGTTGTTTCCTATATATTTAATTGGAGCTGGAGAATAATCTGTTTTGCCAATCTCTGTATCATGAGGTATAGGTAAATCTTCTGCTGTCACCCACAAATACATTTGTTTACATCCTTTCTCAAGGCTTGCGGTCAGCACATTTTTACTCCCAAATTGCTTTTGGACATTAGTGCATATGATTTCTATAACTATAAGGAGAAAACAAAAGGCTACTGGAAGAAATCTTGGAAGCCTGGTGTGTTCCTTAAATATTTACTCAGAGCACCTGTGAAAACGTCTGAGTCCTCAGACACCCTCAAGAGTTTGAATTGTGATTTCTTTTGGACATGTACCTCAATAACTTTAAAATGTCTGGTAACGTTATTGGAGAATAAATCAGATTTTATAAATTTCTAAACTCTACTTTGGCCAGGCTTTCAAAAATATAACTCAACATGTAAATGTCCGCTCTCAAAATTAAACAAGTTCAGAAGATGGTTATTTATATGACAAAGGATTGACTAGGGTTTCATTTCACAGCTGGCTCTAGCAGTGTGTTTAAAACAGTAGTGTCTGTAGCTTTTCCCTACTACCTCTGGTGTAAGGGCAGGTACATCCCTACTTCAGAGATGTGAAAGCCTTTGGGAAGCATGTTCATTCTTTGAGGCCACTAGAGTGTCATTTATCTGTTGTTTTATTTAGACACATATTGTGGCAGCACCAGTATATTCTATGTATCAATCACTTTTTTTAATCATGCAATTTTTTTAGTTACGCTTTTCCCTTAATTACTGCCTTTGATAGTTCATTGCATGTTTCTGAGTGATTCAGAAGACCTGCTGTGGCTTCTCGAAGTCCTTGTGTACATCTGAAGATGCTGTTCACCTGTGAAATGTGGTTTGCAATGTGAAGATGGTGGTGACTACTTTGTGATTTCTGGAGGGATGGTTTTTGAGCCTGGAATGGACTCAATTTGGATTTATCTGACCCATTGTATTCTCAGAAAAATGGAACTCCATTTATTTTTTTTGAAAATTGAGTCTTAGCCTGAGGGTACATGTGATTTAAATATGGCTTTGTCCTGGCTAGCATTTTAATTTGGAGACCTAACTGATTAATAGTTCTCACGGAGAGACCGGTGGTGTTGGGAAGCGTGGCAATGTTTTGGAGCATTTGCCCCACGTGAAGATTGAAGAGGAGGCCCCATGTTAGGGTTAGTTTCCTAGGATTAAGGCTTGGCTCCAGTGCCAGCTCCTCTAGGCCAGGAAAAAAATCGCACTGGGTTGTCACTATCTGCTTTCCCTTAGTCTTCGAATTTTCGTGGTTTCCGTCTCTTGTTTAGAAATACAAGTTTTGTTAGATTACCTGTAAGGATTTGGTATTCATTTAACTTATTCTAGGGAGTGATGATAATTTTATAAAGCAGGTAAAAACAGAGAATGTGCTTAGAAACCTTAATAAGCTGCTCTTCTTATCAAACAAGCCATTAAAAAGGATGGTTATAAAGCTTTTACTGTAATGTGGAAAATAGTCATCTCATAATACTAAGTAAAAATGCCCTAAATACTCAGGATACAAAACTGCACATGTCCTAAAAAGTATAACTTTGTAAAACAAAACAGCTGTAAAGAAAAATAATTGGAAAGAACTACCTTAGAAGAAAACAATGACTGTATTAGCATTCTGGGGTCATGGCCAGCTTCTTTTTTGCTTTCTTTCCCACCCCTACATTTTCTGTAAATGGGGTTGATTACGTTCATAATGGGAAAAAAATTTAACATGCTTTCAATTGTAAGACTTGGTCTTTGCAGATAATGACTGCTTGTATTTCATAAATCCGCTGCCATTGTGCTTCTCTAGAGAAGTGGTCTCAATGCTCTTTGAAAGGCCATTGAAATTGATTGCTTTTTAGTGATCTTCATTTGCAGGGTAGTTAAATCTATATGCATTTTAGAGCATTGAAGTGATTGTAATTAGACTGATTCAGTGCGGAAGACTTACCTGCTTTGAACTTATTACTGCCTTTACTAGTCTGTTTTTTATTTTCACCATAGCCCACATGCGTGTACTAAGTGGCCCCTGTATATTTCAGGCAGCAGCTTAAATGCCATTTACAGATACTATAACGAAGTGGGCAAGAAGCCCACGATGAAGTGGAGCACGATTGACAGGTGGCCCACACACCCCCTCCTCATTCAGGTAAGCCAGCCACTGCCAGCTGCGTCTGTCACCCCAGCTTCTGGTGTGAGTCAGGTTCTTGTCCCTGCCTGGTCTGTGGGTGTCCCGAGTCTTACTGTTCTCTTACTTAAATTGTGTGCTGGGGATTAACAAAAGGTATTAGAGTCTTGATTTATTATGACAGGAGGAAATAAATTTAAAGATTAAAGGGTAAACTCTTTTCTTTCTTCAGATTAATAGTATTAGTTACAGACCATGGCAGAATTATGTTTTGAGTTTTGTGTTTCACAGTGACCAAAAGAACGTTAAAGATTATGCGAGGAAAAAAAAAAAGATTATGCAAGTTGTTTCATTTAATCTCCATTCATAGACTGAACAGCTGACAAACAGATCCTCTATTTTCTAAATCCTTTAAAATATCAAAAGATTAAAAAATTTTAAAGGTAATATATCTACATGTTCTGAGACAGAATAAATTTAACATTTCAATTGAGAAAGTTTCATATATTAAAAGAAATTTCAAATTTCTCCTACATAGTTTATATTTGTAATATTTATAGTAATAGATGTTTGATTTTAGGAGAATCGGTTAAAGCTACAATTCTAAAGCTTTGAATTGGTGTTATTATGTACCTTTTCGCCCTTTGAATACGGGAGTACTACTGGCTATTGTCCTTGATCAAACAAATATTATTTTGTTCTGTTGGTGGAAGTTTCTACCTTCGAGTTAGTTTAGGTAGAAGAAATACTAAGTGATGTGGATTTCATCCGTTTATTTTTCATTCCTCGGACCGTCTCTGGCAAAATACCAGCTTAACACTTTTTTGAAGCCTGGAGTAACTTAAAATCGATAACCACTAGATGGTGGTAGACATCGTTGAAAGCAGGCCGGCTCGCCCCTGAGCAGACGGTGTTTTCCTTAGGCCCGTAGGTGCTGTCAAGGGTTAACGCTTAGGTTGAAATCCAGTTTTAAGTAAAAAGTGCGAAGTGAAAAGGAGGCACCTTCCCTCAGGGATGGGTGTAGTTTTGGTCTCAGTGTGGTGTCCTCCCCCACAACCTCCCTCCCAGTTTGCTCTTTGCTGGGTCCAGTCCGGACCGCCTGAGCCCCAGCCTGGCCTGCCTGTTCTGCTCTTGGAGGCCTGTGACTGGAAACAAGGGGGGTTTCAGGTTAGCACTGACATGTGGTCGCAGAGAACCGAGGGATCTGCACAGCATCTGCCTGCCCTAATTGAGGGAGTAATTAGATTTGCATTAATATTCAGTCCTTTGAAAAGGGGGGAAGCAGAAAGATGGAAAGGTCTCTTCACTGAGGAAGTCTCCCTTCATAAAATGAAAGGGAATTTTAGAGGCATTTATCTGCCCTCCTATATGGTGTGATTGAAGGCTCTGAGAGCCGCCTGCTTCTTTCATTCTGCAGAGGGATTGCGCATAGAAAATACCGCAGATGGATTTTAGATGATTTCAGGAACACTTCTGCTCGCCCACAGCTCCTCTATTTAGATAAAGGCTGAGTCTGTTGTAAGCTGTAACAAATTGTGTTTCTACTTGCAGTTATGCAAGATGATAAAAGGAAAAAATGCTACTAAAACTTTGAGGAAACAAAAATTTATGGTTCGATTTTATTAGTATCATGACGATTACATGAGGAGATCTGATATCTAGTGGAAATAGAAAAAAACCCCAACTAAACAAAAACTAAAAGTAAAAACTGAAACTAAAAATTGTGTGTTTAGTCTACATTTCTATCAATACGTATTATAGGTAGTAATTACTCAAAATAGTCATTTTACTATTGTATCTAGCTGTTGGGATATTTGGTGTAAATGTAGGTTCCAGGCTCCTACTTAAACTTTGCATTGGGCCTCCTTATCTAGGCTTTTGTACAGTCTTTTCTGAGCATCCTTAGTCTCCAAACACTGCAGAGACCACCAGAAAATATTGCTTTTATCTGTATCTAATCCTATCACATTGACTCTATAGGTAAATTATAAATTTTGAAAAGGGAACTAACTCTCTAGGTACCGCTTTGTGCCTTAGAGCATTAATTTGTCAAATTTTGTGGGTTCTGGAAAGATTAATAATATCCCAATATTTATTAGGTAATAATTTGCTCATCCTATAGTATTAACCACTGATATATCAAAATGCCAACAAGTACAAATTTACATGGTTCTGGTAAATTGTCCTTTATAATTTTTTTTCATAATGCTTTAAAAACATTTTTATTTGGAAATAATTTCAAACATTGGAAAAGTTACAAGACTAAGAATAGTATATAAGGAACTCTCATCTCTTTGTTTAGATTCACATATTAATAACATTTATCCCACTTGCTTTATCAGTTGCATGCTCTGTGTGTGTATGCATACGTATGTGTGTCTATGTATACATAATTTTTTTCCTGAACCTTTTGAGAATAAGTTTTTTATACACACACACACACACACACACACACACAGACTTATAAAACCACCCTTTACACCTAAACAGCAGGCATATTCTTTTCCATAACAATGATACAATAATCAACTTCAGCAAATTTAACACTGATACTTAAATCTATCTAATCTACATTCATATTCCAATTTTGTCCGTTGACTCATTAATGTCCTTTGTAGCATTTGCTTTATAAGTTAAATGACAGAGTGATTAAAGAGTGAGATCAAAGAAAGCCTCTTCAGATCTGGTATTTCAGCACCTATTGTTGTGATTGGGGGACGTGCCAACTAAGGAAGGGAATTAACTGGTCTGGTGGAGAGAGATGTGACGAGGAAGGGGGGCTGCGTTCTAGCCCAGCTTCCGCAGATGCCATGCGGCTGAGCGGGCTGAACGGGCCCCCCATTCAGCCTCAGCTCCCCACTCTGTGGATTTAACGAGAGTTGTACAACCTCTCATCTGTTGTTATGAAGGCTGTCATGAAGATTGACTCAGTGAGGAAAAGGTCGTAAAAATAGAATCATTTTCTTATTCCTCTGTTATTTCTGTCTAATGTATTTTAATGTGATAGGCCTGAAAGCCAAGCTAAGGGAGATTTAGTAAGACCCTGTAAGCTGTTTTCCTGCTAGCCGAGCAAATGAGAGGTCTTAAAACAACTTCTCCTTCCCATCTGTGTTTCCTTTCCATCTGGAAGTGTGCCCTGTGCCTCCCAAGGGGAAGCGTCCAGAGCGTTCGTTTTCAGTGAGCCATTAGCGAGCTTTAGAAGTTTCCCATCAAATTCCCCAGGCCCCTGAAACCGTTATGAGCCATTTTGATGATGAACCAAAGCAAGAGAGACTGTACAGTTTGCAGTTTTTTTTTACAAAGACAGTTCTGATGTTTGAGGGCTTCTCTGAGAGTTTTGGTGTCGCTCTCATTTAAAAAATATTTTCTTTTCCTTCCATGTCTTTAATCCCACTCCCTCCTTATCCCCCTTTCTTGGTGTTCCCATAGTGCTTTGCCGACCACATTCTGAAAGAACTGGACCATTTTCCACTTGAGAAGAGACGCGAGGTGGTCATTCTTTTTTCTGCTCACTCGCTGCCGATGTCTGTAAGTAAGAACATTCTGTTGGATGACCCAGTGGTAGAGGATTTCGAAATGTGTGACATGGACTCAGCTTCCGTTTGGCCTAAGCCCAGTGCAAGGAGGAACTCTAAAATCTCAAACTGAACTTGGTGCTAATTTTAGACTCGTTTCTTGAAGCCTAATAACAATTCATTCAGACTATACTATTGTGAATAGACATTGTCTTAATAAGTCCCTTTAAAATGGTAACTTGAAGATATATTCCTACCTAAGAATTTTTAATAAGTGGGACAGTTAAAAGGAGACTGCTTTTTGCCTGCCCTGTTGAAGGAACTCAGCCTGACGTTTCAGGGTGTTGGATTGTAGACTGCGCCACCAGGGAAGCCCTCAACCCCATTCTTTTGTCCTCGAGACTTGGGCTGTTTGAATTCCCGGAAGTGATTAGTTTTTAATTTGCCAAGGCTAGTGAGCACATTTTGGCCAGTGAATATAGAGTGTGTCAAGTTATGATCTGGTTGCTCCTGAGTTTCTCATATTACACTGGGTGTTCATTAAGATACCGCATCTGTGCCATCACTGTTGCATTTGTGGAGACAAGAATTGATGGAGCTGGTGTATGTATGATATACAGAAGTGCTTGGGATAAGCAGCCAGTTTCATCAGCTTAGAACCAGCATTGTACCCTAAAAACATTGCTTGCAAAGCTGGAGAGGTAGAGAATTACATTTTCTCAGGTGTTATTAAGGTTTTAACTCCAGGGGTAATGGAGTTAATACAAGTGTCGTGTCTGGGGCCACTATTCTAATTGGTCTGTGCTGCCACCTGGTGGTCACCAGGGGCAAGCCCGTTGCAGCTTCTCTGTCCTGCATGTCACCTAAGCGGTGCCAGGTTCAGCAGTAGGCAGCTCTGGAGAGAAATTTCTCTCTTCTGGAAGCCTGCCTGTTCTCTTTTCTGGTCCCATGCAAATTCTCTTCACATGTCCATCCTCTTGCTCTGTCCTTCTCCTTTTTATAACCGTCCTGTGTGTGATGAGGCCGTGTCTGAAGTGCCGGAAGGGAAGCTCTCTAGCCAGGAAAGGAGGAAGCACGTTTTTATACGTGCACGATTCCAGGTGCTGCCTTCTCTCCTCTCGTCTCTCACTTCACTTCCCGTTCTTCCCCTCAAGGACTGAAGATGCTGCTTCCAGGTTTGCTTATTTGGGTTTTTTTTTGCTGCCCAGGGTCTTGGGTGAGAAATACCATGAAGTCAGGAGGATAAGGATGGGGTAGGGAAGGCAGAGGGATTGTCGAGCAAGAAAACTGTTCTCACAATCCCTTCTTTTTCCCCTGCATTCGCTTCTAATGACTTGTTCCCCGTAATGACTTTTTAAAAACGTATTATGTTGAAGTCATTTTAGACTTACAGAAAAGTTGCAAAAATAGTACAGTGTTCCCTTAGCTTCTCCTAATGTTGACATCTCACATAACCAGAGTCTGGTGATCAAAACTAAGGACCGAACGGCGATACAGTGCTGTTACCTGAAGGCCTTACTCAGATGTCTCCACTTCTTCCTCAGTTGTCTCTTTTCTGTTCCAGGATCCAATCCAGGATCTTACATGGCATTTACTTGTCACGTCTCCTCAGGATCCTCCAGTCTGTGACAGTTCCTCATACTTTCCTTGTCTTTCATGACCTTGATATTTTTGAAGAGTGATTTTAGTAGAATGTTAGTTATTTTGTAGCATGCTCCTCCATTTGGATTTGTCTGGTATTTTCTCATGATTAGACTGAGGTCGTGTATTATCAGGAAAAAAAAACCCTGGGGTGGTCTGTCCTCAGTGTAGCATATCAGGGGAACATGCTGGCAGTATGTTTTACTACTCGTGACGTGATCCCTGGTCAGTTGTCTAAGGTGGTATCTTCTGGATTTGTCCATTATAAAGTCACTATCTTTCTCTCTGTAATTACAAATATCTTAAGCAAGCTACTTTGAGACGGTGCAAATATCTTGTTGTTCCTCAGACTTTTGCCCACTAATTTTAGCCTCCATCAGTGGATATTTCTGTGCTGTTCTAATGGTGACTTTGTATTTCCCTCATTCCTTCTACATTTATGTTTCTAATGGCAAACTAACTTTTAGTAATATCATGAAAAGGTTCATCATTTTATTTCGACAGTGTTTGTTGAACACCTACTATATTCCAGGCAGTCATCTATCCTCTATCATAAGATATGGGAATGAACAAAATAGACAAAAATCTTTGCCTCCAGAGAATGGCGGAAGGGGGACAGATGATAAACATAATACATAAGCAAATAATCTGGAATATTAGGAGGTCATAAGGGCTATGGGAAGAAATAAAGCAGGGTAAGGGGGTTAGGGAGTTAGTACACAACTAAATATTAAAGAAGTAAAAGTAACACTTCTACTGAACATTTTCAGAGGTATTAGCAAGCTGTTCTGGCTGTGAGTAGCATTTACAGACACTGTGCACAAAGCATTGCCACGGTCCGCTGTTGTGGGAAGAGTGGGGAAGAGGGATTAGAAGACACAGGCCATGCCCTTGAGGAGCCTGGAGTCTGAGCCCGCGTGCCGCTTCTTTCTCTTATTCCACTAGTGTTTACTCTGTGTCCACCTGGTCCCCATAGACTCAGTAGTTCCGTACACTGTCCGTACAGCACTCTTTCTTTTCTTTTTCTTTTTTGCAGTACGCGGGCCTCTCACTGTTGTGGCCTCTCCTGCTGCAGAGCACAGGTTCCGGACGCGCAGGCCCAGCGGCCATGGCTCACGGGCCCAGCCGCTCCGCGGCATGTGGGATCCTCCTAGACCGGGGCACGAACCCGTGTCCCCTGCATCGGCAGGCGGACTCTCAACCACTGCGCCACCAGGGAAGCCCCGTACAGCACTCTTTCAATTTCATTTCTAAAATCAGGGAGTTCCCTGGTGGTCCAGTGGTTAGGATCCCAGGCTTTCACTGTCGTGGCCCGGGTTCAATCCCTGGTTGGAGAACTGAGATCCCACAAGGTGTGCGGCGCAGCCAAAAATAAAAATAAAATAAAATGAAGTAAAATCAGCCCCTCAGGTGACTACCAAGAGTGAAGGCCCATCCCTTGTTGCCTCTTCCTTCCCAGCTTTTCTATCTCATTTTCCCTATTTCAGATGGGGGATTGAAGAAACCCATCCTCCATCGTCATACGTTGTCAGTCTCCCATGAATAACATGGACACAGAATTTGACATGTTCCTAAGGACCGTAGAGATGATTGAGTACAGTGTTCTCCTTTGGCTGATGAAATCGATCCGAGGAAGTTGAGCGCTGAGCTCAGATGGCATGGTCGTTAGCGCAGAAGACAAGGGGCAGCCTCAGGTCCAGGGCTCACGCCAACTCACCGCATAGTCCAGGGCTCTCAGAACCCTTCGCGGTGTTGGTGACTGAACACCCGTGTCTCTGTTGCAGGTGGTCAACAGAGGGGACCCCTATCCTCAGGAGGTGGGCGCCACTGTCCAGAGAGTCATGGATAAGCTGGGTTACTCCAATCCCTACAGACTGGTTTGGCAGTCCAAGGTAGGTGGCTTCCACACATCTGCAGGCAGTCAGCTCTCTTGAGGATGTGTATTTTAGGACATAGTGATAAAATGATTAGATTTGGCCCTTTCACGTAGGCAGAATGTTCTGTAACCTGACTGCTCCCATGAGCAGAAAGAACTCTGCAAGCAAATAAGGAGGGAAAATCAAGTGACCACTGGAATTCCTCGATTCCATTGAAACAATAGATTATTTTTAATTGTAATCATAGGAATTGTTATATTTTGCCAGTTTCGAGAAGGATTCAAGCTTAATATAGAAATACCAGAACCCATTAGAGAAGGTGTAAAACGTGGCCCTCACTCTTACAGGGAGGTGTGTGTATGTCCAGGGCAGTGGGCTGTGGTGAGACGTGGGTCCCTGTGTGCATTCATCCTCCTTTCTCACAGGTTGGCCCGATGCCCTGGCTGGGTCCTCTGACAAACGAGGCCATTAGAGGGCTTTGTGAGAGGGGGAGGAAGAACATCCTTTTGGTTCCGATAGCTTTTACCAGCGATCACATTGAAACGCTGTATGAACTGGACATCGAATACTCTCAAGTTCTAGCCAGTGAGGTAAGTGTGGTTATCAGTCCCGTTGTGATTTGTTTTAAAAGGAAACTCTCTCTGCAGTGATCTGTGTCATTCAAAACTATCGTTCAGTATATATGTTTGCAGGTACTGTGGCCTCATTGTTCTGAATAATACTTCATCTGAGTACTGATCCGAACACATCAACTTAATTGCATGTTTGCAGCGGGAAAGCACTCTTGTGCCTTTGTAAAACTAGGCAGCCCAGGGATCACTGCAGGCGATATCATTTTGTTTAGTTTGAGTTACTATACCCCTTGAAAGTAATAAAAACTACATTTCCTTAAGAAAAAAATAATTGTACTTCTCACCAGTTTGGAGGAAAAGAACTTTCTTGTTCTATAATTCCTCTTCTTCACCTAAAAGTGCCCTTTACTTGGGCTGTTACACTGCTTCTGGTTGGGTTTCGAGGCACATAGGAGTCATCGCCATTTAAGAGAAGGGCGTGGAGTGAACACTGGCACAGTGTGTGTAACTTCCTTGACCTCTGTATGCACTCACTTAATTAGCTCTTTGCTACTATGTTGTGATCAGTCTGATTATTGAAATAACAAATACCATTCTGAGTTGTCTTGTAATGTAAGATGGATGTGATTGTCATTCACATGGAGAAAAGCTATTGTTGACCCATCTCGGGGCTTCTGAGGGCCGGCCAGAAACCCGAGTCCACTTCTTAGCATCGTTTCTATGGGAATCGTGGAACCCTTGGGACCCAAGGAGCCCTTCCCTCTCATCTTCCACCAGACCTCTTGGCCCTGGTCACCCCACGTGTGATGGCTGGGGCCCCGGCCTCGAAGGATACTTCACCCTCTCTGGGACCAGGGGGCAGGTGCAAGGAAGGGTGAGGAGTGGACTGGGGGAGAGCTTCAGCAGCACCCGACCCCACAGGTCTTTGTACGGATGTACTGGTCATCAATCACACATTGATGACGGTAGAGGGTGCCTAAGTTACTTGTCAGTAGTTCTGATAAGGAATTTATGGGGAAGTTGTAGTTGGCTAACATGAGGTTGTAGGGTTGTCTATGGACTTCATTTGCCGATGCCTTCTAGGGACTTCCCCAGCAGTCCAGTGGTTAAGACCCTGCACTTCCACTACAGATACAGGCGATCTCTGGTTGGGGAACTAAGATCCCACATGCCATGTGGCACAGCCAAAACAAAACAAAAAAATGATGCCTTCTATATCCCAGCAATGACCTTGGCTAATGGTGACCTTGCTAGAAAACTGAAGTGCGATGGTAGTTCATACCAGTGTATTTGGAAAACAAATTTTTGTTTGTATTGCATGCCAATTCACATTCATTCATATAACCAAACTGAGGTCATCGCTTCGTAATCAAATGGATTATTAGTGACTAACATATTAGCCTATACAGAGAATAAAGAAAACCATCTGCTACAGTTAATTGCCTTATTTTGCAGGGAGAATACACTACATTTAAAACTGTTAACTTTCTCTAAAAAGTAGTTTGAAATTTTTGCCCAAAATAGAAATTATTGCTTTTTGATAATAAAAATAATAAAGAACTCATTTCAGAGAAGTGTGACATAGAGAGTAGAACTCACTCAGACGCTTACCCCTGAGAGATATGTTAATATTTTGTTAAAAATAAGCCCCTTTCCCTCTAATGTGCGTGTGTCTAATGGAAGCGGTATCCTTCTACACATTTAGTAAAAAGGGTATTTTATTCACACTGTTTTTGTAACTTTTTTTCCTCTTAAAAATGTATTATGTATACATTAAAAATGTATTAGTATACTTTTTCTTTTTTTTTTTTTTTCATCTTTATTGGAGTATAATCGCTTTACAATGGTGTGTTAGTTTCTGCTTTGTAACAAAGTGAATCAGTTATACATATACATATGTTCCCATATCTCTTCCCTCTTGCATCTCCCTCCCTCCCACCCTCCCTATCCCACCCCTCTAGGTGGTCACAAAGCACCGAGCTGATCTCCCTGCGCTATGCGGCTGCTTCCCACTAGCTATCTACCTTACGTTTGGTAGTGTATATATGTCCATGCCTCTCTCTCGCTTTGTCACAGCTTACCCTTCCCCCTCCCCATATCCTCAAGTCCGTTCTCTAGTAGGTCTGTGTCTTTATTCCTGTCTTACCCCTAGGTTCTTCATGACATTTTTTTTTTCTTAAATTCCATATATGTGTGTTAGCATACGGTATTTGTCTTTCTCTTTCTGACTGACTTCACTCTGTATGACAGACTCTAGGTCCATCCACCTCATTACAAATAGCTCAATTTCGTTTCTTTTTATGGCTGAGTAATATTCCATTGTATATATGTGCCACATCTTCTTTATCCATTCATCCGATGATGGACACTTAGGTTGTTTCCATCTCCTGGCTATTGTAAACAGAGCTGCAATGAACATTTTGGTACATGACTCTTTTTGAATTTCAGTTTTCTCAGGGTATATGCCCAGTAGTGGGATTGCTGGGTCATATGGTAGTTCTATTTGTAGCTTTTTAAGGAACCTCCATACTGTTCTCCATAGTGGCTGTACCAATTCACATTCCCACCAGCAGTGCAAGAGTGTTCCCTTTTCTCCACACCCTCTCCAGCGTTTATTGTTTCTAGATTTTTTGATGATGGCCATTCTGACCGGTGTGAGATGATATCTCATTGTAGTTTTGAGTTGCATTTCTCTAATGATTAGTGATGTTGAGCATTCTTTCATGTGTTTGTTGGCAATCTGTATATCTTCTTTGGAGAAATGTCTATTTAGGTCTTCTGCCCATTTTTGGATTGGGTTGTTTGTTTTTTTGTTATTGAGCTGCATGAGCTGCTTGTAAATTTTGGAGATTAATCCTTTGTCAGTTGCTTCATTTGCAAATATTTTCTCCCATTCTGAGGGTTGTCTTTTGGTCTTGTTTATGGTTTCCTTTGCTATGCAAAAGCTTTGAAGTTTCATTAGGTCCCATTTGTTTATTTTTGTTTTTATTTCCATTTCTCTAGGAGGTATACATTTAAGATGTTTCTAATTTTTTGCTTTCATAAACTGCTCTGTAATAAACATCATTTTTCCAATTATTTGCTTAGAAATGATTCCTAGCAATGGAATGTAAATGTTGATACATATTTCATTGGATTGTCCTACAGAAATACATCCTTTAAGTCTCCCATGAACAGTGTTTGAGAACACTTGGGACTCCCCTGGTGGTCTAGTGGTTAAGACTCCTCACTTCCACTGCAGGGGGCGCGGGTTCGATCCCTGCTCGGGGAACTAAGATCCTGCATGCCGTGCAGTGTGGCCAGAAAGAGAAAAACAGTGTTTGAGAACACTGACCAACTGGCTATCCTGCTGTTACTTCTACATGAAGTTTTGGAATATGATCAATGTCTTTTTAAATTGAGAACTATGTGTTTGCTGAATCTTACCATTTTCCCCTTCCCAGTCTTCTAACTTAAAAGATAAAGCAACAAAAAGGCCATCAGCATTTCAGAAAGGGAAAGAGAAGATCCTAGCTACCTGAGTAAATAAGAATTAGATACTTCTCAGTTATTTGGGGGATAATTAGCTGGAATCAATGGGATATTTTTGGAGAGGGGAGCAGGGATGGTTGTAAACAATCCTTAGGTTTTTAATTTATATTTTTCTATGTAAGAATATATTTAAAAACCCAACTCTGCGTATTGGATCCAATCTAGTTTCAATATACATTAAACTAATTTACCTCTTTTGGCACTTGGAATCAAAACGTGTAAAAATTTAAGTCATTAAAGCAACATTCTGCTTAGGTAGAGTCTGTAAAAGTATGCGTTAGAAAGGTAGACTAAAAAAAAAAAGAATGGTAAGCAGATTTAAATTACTTGAGTATTCTATCAGATACAAACCTCAAAAATGGTTTGGAAACAAAGCACCCATGGGAAGGTAATGGGATGAGGGAAGGAATAGAAATTGAAGAGCAATTTTATGATAAAGGGGTGAAAATCAGCATCTATGTCTGGTCCCGGGACTGTTTTTCATTTCTGGGTAGTCTGGGAACACTTTGGTACTAAGACTTCGAGTTGTGTTTGTGTATGTGTGTTTATTTATTTATTTTATTTTTTGTAGCAGTTTCTTTAAAAAAAAATAAAAGGAAAATAAAACGTGTATGTGTTTTTCCTCCCTTTTCTCATTTGATTTCAGTGTGGGGTTGAAAACATCAGAAGAGCAGAGTCTCTTAATGGAAATCCACTGTTCTCGAAGGTATCTCTAGTGTTACAACCATTTTAGTAGAACATGTCGGAGAGCAGTCCTCTGAGAAACTCTTACAGAATATTGGTTTTCTCACATATTAGAACATTTTGAGTTCCAATTAATTACAAAAATAAAATCGAATCCCTTATGCTCTCGCTCTTTTCTCCTTTAGAGAGCCCCCGTTTTCTTATTTCTACCCACCTATCACTATGTCTAATTAAAAATCTGCCTTTCAGAGACAAGGTTCAGCAGGTGGGGTGAGAGGATTTCCTTCTCTAAAACCTGTATTTGAAACTTTTCTCTAAGCTGAGAATTCTTAAGAAAGGAAGACATCATAGAATTGGGTTAAAAGGGTACATAGGTTTTGAATGGGGAGATGGGCGAGGGGAGGTGTGGGAAGCTGCGTCCGCTCTGCTGCTGATGGGTCTCTCCTGCTTGTTGTCTGTCTCCAGGCCCTGGCCGACTTGGTGCACTCACACATCCAGTCCAACGAGCGCTGCTCCACGCAGCTGACCCTGAGCTGCCCGCTCTGCGTGAATCCCGTCTGCAGGGAGACCAAGTCCTTCTTCAGCAGCCAGCAGCTGTGACCCCGCCAGAGCGCCGCGGGGATTTGGCCGGTGCCCAGCCTCCAGACACCTCCGAGGTGGAGGAGGATGTATTTAGCATTAGGGAGGGAGTCACATTGATGTGGGCGTAGCCTTTGGCCACAAATTGTGTACCTTCTTGAGGAATGGACTCTGAAATCCTTATTGAGGGGTATTTTTATAGACCAATACAGTAAGCATTTATAGTTCCCCTCTCTGGGTTAAGTTACTAGTTTGGAATGTCCACTAGGCTATTTTAAAAATGAGTTTTAAAAATTTATCTTATGAGATGCACACGTATTTTCAATACTCATTTTGGTTTTATTGCGCCCCAAAACCCCTGCAGGGGTACGGAGAGCGCCCTCTGTGGGGCTGTCAGAGTGAGTGAGGTCTGTTTACAATCTCATACTTGTGTTTTAAAGTGAACATAGTTGAGTAAATGAAATATAATTTGAAAAAAGAAAGGGTACCTGATCTTTCCGTCAGCCCCTGGGTTACAGGATGCTGGGCCGGTGATGTGGTTCCTACAGGGGCTGCTCTTGCCAGTGACGTCACTAGTAATCGGTCATTTTGGTCCTTGTATGTGAACCTCACTTTCCTCACCATGAAACCGAATCAAGTGTAGGTTCCAAAAGTGCTTTGAGATTCCCCAGGCACACAGGGCTGATAAACATGTAGCAATCCCACATTTGTCATCCCCACCTTGGTGGGAATCGTTGGTGCCACAGGAGAGGGGGGCTGGAAATGCTAATGAAGGGCTTCATGTCCAGAGCTCCTCTCAGGACCTCGTGGACATTTCCATTGAGCATCTTCTTCATCTTGGTGGAATGTCCCGTTTCCGCATATTTGTTTGAAGATTTATTTTATAAAGTCAAGGACGTTTGGTAACCTCAAATTCTTAATTTACAATTTTTATTATAAAAATTATGTAACCGTGCTATAGGAAATTTAAAAAATAGAGAAAAGGAAAATAACCACTCTAATGCAACAAATATGATTCATATTGTTGTAGTTCATGTTAGTCTTTTCCTGTGGATATCTTAGATGCCATTGTAATCTTGAATTTGTGAGTGAAAAGTTGTCCTAAAATGTAGAAATAATGTAGGATCAGAGTCAGATCTTCTATACCTGGATTTATATGGATTTTAAAAATCTCTGATGGATCCATAGTGAATTTGTAAGAATTACTTTCTCTTTCCTTTAAGCCTTACAACTTTGTTCTTTGAAAGTGCCTTTCTTTTTTTTCTATTTAAGCCAGTGAAAGTATTAGTGGAGTCATAGACCTTCTATATTCAGTATTTACTATATTAATAAATATGACATCATTAAGGTTTTAACCAGTCTGATTCATTCTCTCTGTTAAATCAAAAGTAATCCAAATTCATTACTAATCAAAATTATTAAATAAGAGGAATTTACTTTGTGGTACAAGAAAAGTAACATGCCATCCACGTTAGTTAACAGTTTTCCCACACTGATAACCGCTCTGAAATTTGAGTAGCATCTACACTTTTTTTTTTCCAAATTGGCTTTCCTTTTAGCAGATTGTGTTTCCAGAAGAGGGTACAAGGCATAGACAGTTGTTTAGAATTTTCCTCTTCTGTTTCCACGTACTTTGGGGGGACTAGGTTCAAGGTAGGCTTTGAGTGACCTTGGCGGGATGGCGTAAGGAGCAACTCGTGTGTTAGCCAGAGGGCAGAGTTTAAAGCTGGCGGCCATAAGAAAGAACTAACATTTGTGTGTGTACACGTGCGCTGGTGTGTAAGCCTAGAGCCCTTGACTGCACCCTTGGTACTGCATCTCTAAGCTCTCAACCCAGCCTATAAAACCCCTTCTGTCGGATCCTGAAGATGGCCCAGGAACGTGCTTCCCAACATTGGGTGGAAATGGGAAATTCATTGAGATGTTGCAAGCTGGAAAAAGAAAATTCTGAGTTGACCCCAAAACTAGTGTCCTGAATTAAGGTCGTTCAGTTTCTCCGTTTTAATATGGAAATCCTCAGAGAAAGACAAAAGCTAATCTTTTCTTTCCTTATTTCTAAAAATTATAAAATTAAAAACATTTCATCAAGGTTGTACCCCAGACTTTGTAAATATCATTCCTAGGAGTGTTGTTCTAATTGCCTAATAATTGAGATTCCATTGTAAAAAAACCCCCTTCAGTAACTTCTCCCAGTCCAGATGGCCTTCTGTGACATTCAGCTTTCTTTTTATAGAAGCTAGCATCATAAGGTTTCAGGGAATGTACATCAAATGAATTAAGCCTGAATATCGGATGGCTCAGGAAACCTGAATTCTGCTTAAATCATTGCCAGTTGAACTATCTAATCATGTCATAATTATATTGAAGTTTTATGTGCTTGCTTTCTAACATTCCTGGTTAATTCAAACAGTGGCACCTGAAAACTTGATCTTTTTTTTTTTTTTGCTAGATTTCTTCCAGCTGGACAGTTGTGTGGTATGACTATTATCTAACCTTTGCCTTAAAAGGCATGCTTCTTTTCTTAATACACTTATTTTGGAAAGTATAAAGTGTGCCAAGCCATAAGGCACCGAGGTGAGTGGTGGGTACCGGTGGGCAGTCCAGAGAAAGAAGCTGATGCTGCCAGTATTCGCTGAATAGCACCAACATGACAAGCAACAGCAGTGGGCGCCCTTTAGTGGAACCACGGCTCCCAGCGTGAGATGAGTCTTAGGAGGGCTCTGGGGAGTGGGTGACGTCCAGAGAACACATTCACAATCTAGGCTCCCAGGATAGGAAGAAGTGCTTCTGCTTTTGCTGTGGGAATCTTATTAAGCCTTTCAACAGGGAAGAGGAAGTGGAAAACAAATGCACCCGTGATAATCAGTTTCTTACAATACACTCTGATAGTGTCCGCTTAATCGTTTTTAGCAGAAATCATTAGCTTCCATTTTTAGCATTAACAGCTCCTGGCTAAATTAGTCTACGGTAAGCCATTAGGAGGGATGTTGGAATTAAAAACATCTTTGGAAAAAAGCCTGGTTTGAACCTGTGTTATAAGCCCTTGGGCAGGAGTCGCCGGGTCCTGTTTCTGGTTGTTTGACAGCTGTCACTCTGATGTTCCAGGTGCTCTCTCAGCAGCCTGCTCCTGAAATGAAATCGCGCAGGCCGGCTTTTTTCCTTCCACTCTCCCCAAGGGGTTGAAGCTTTACTTTCCTGACATATTAAGAAGTAATAGATTTTACCCTGAGAATTCATGAGGTATTTTTACCTTTTCCTTATTTAAAAAAAAATTATATACATGAGATGGGATTAACTGCACAGGCATACAAGCAGGGGCTTGCTGGCCAATTGTTAAAATTTCAGGTTGTTACACATAACAATTATTAAAAGTGTTATATCTTACAGTTTAATTATATTTTAAAAAGTAACAAATACTCAAAAATCATTTCCCTATTATTTTACTATATTTTATCATCTTTATTCTAGAGGTTATTTATGTTTATGATACCTATATGATGAAAATACTATATAATGATGGTGAGCTACTGTACGTCTCCAGCTGTGTTCAGTGACCGTGTTGGCAGCTTGAAATTGGCTACAGTAGGGCTATTTACGTTTGGAAATCAGCAAATACTACAACTTAGGGCTTCCTCGATTGTTTTGTTGATTACCTAGACTTAAAGTGGTGGAAAAAATGTTCATATGTATTAAAAGTTGTCATGTCTCTAGCCATTACATCGTGAATAGCACAAAAATTTGAGGAAATATCCTCCCATTATGTGAAAACTAATAGCCGATTTATCCAAGTGAAGTTTTGATATACAAAGTTGTTTTACATTTGCATTACTCATTAATGTAAATGAAAACACCAGCATTCATGTCAGAACTATATAGGGCGGCTACAGATGCGAGAGCTTGATAAAAGTCAACACAAGCATTCTTTGAGAATTAATTGATTATATGGAATTTACAGTAAAGAGAATTATGTATTTTATTATTACTTGTAAATTGTGCATCCTATATCTTTTATACTGGTGAAAGTTATAATAAACATACACACATGTATGTATAGATTGTTTTTTCAGAGAGCTGGTTGGTGACCATTTACCAAAACACTACTGCCTCAAACGGAACTTTTCTGGGATGATGGACGTGGTCTATGTGGATCACATGCTTGCGTTGTTCCCAGATTCATTATATATAGAGAGGTAGCTCGCTCTGTAGATCGCTGTCTCTTTATAGTGGAAGCTACCCCATGGTTACTAGACATTTTAATCTTTTTAGTAAGATGCCAGTTGTGTCCAACAAAATCCCACGGGCCTGTTGTACTAACAGGGGCCCTGAGAGGCGAAGGTTTGCTTATATCTGATAAACATCCTTATAGACAGAATCTTTGGACATATTCTCAGTCAGTTCCACAGGAAATATCCCTTAGAAGTGGGTTTTCTGGATCAAAGGATATTTATGCAGATTTTAAAAAGAGGATTAAATGAGATCACATGCCTAATGTATTTAGTAAGGTGCAGTGTTTGGGTGGTGTGTGTGTGTGTGTGTGTGTGTGTGTGTGTGTGTGTGTTAAAGGCCCAATAAATGGTAGCTATTATTGACTTGTGTTACTCACTCGGTTAGCAAACGATGGCTGTCTTGTTCTCAGTGTGACTTTATTCTAGGAGGTGGAATTTTACTGTGTTGTTTTTTCATGAAGATGTGATGGCAGAACGAATGTTATCCTCAAAGTTCAGAGCACTCACAGAGCCTCTAGGAATCAGGGATCAATTCTCTAGTCCTGCCTTTTATGTTCCTTGTTGCATTTACTTTGGGTCACTTGCCCTGAGAAGGTCACAGGCAGAGAGAGAAGAGACAGACCCTAAAGCTGTCGATCCTTCTTCATCAGTAACTTTGCAAAGAGTTTGAATGTCGGGAGAAAGTTGAGTTTCAGGTTTAAACCACTTGGGGGATGATGTGTGGATTTCACTTACCCTTTACGGGTCTGCAGGTACCTGAGAGTTGCCTATGTGTGTCCTGCCTGCCAGCCTGTCGCCGTGTGGCTCTCAGGGGGCAGAGCCGTCCATCAAAGCCGGGCCGGCCTCCAACTCAGGTAACCACTGCACTTACACAATTCTCCCTTTAAGAAACGTCCGCGGGGAATGTGTTCCTTCCTGTTTCTGCGCTTCTGAAGGTTTTCACGTCCATGCTAACCCACCGCGGGTCTGGGCCAAGGCCAAGTTGCCCATCAATATTGTAAAGTAGCAGCGTTATAAAACTTATGGAAGACGCACAAAGGGCAATTCCCTGAAGTGACCAGCCTGCTGAGAGGGGATGTTGGATAAAGGGGGATTTCCCACTTGGAAACAGTGTGACATCAAGTGCCCAGCTGGGGAGACCCTTTATGCTCGTGGGCTCAGAGCTTGGGGAAGAAGGAAATCTGACCTGGTTTCAAATCCCACCTACAACTGTTAATTTATTTGGTTATCTATTAGCAGTCTCCTGACAGCTTACTTTTATGTTTAAAATTAAGTGCTTGATTGATTATTTTATGTAACAGCGATGGGCTGTTGTTCTATACATAAACCAACCCATTAGTGGGCTCTCTCATTACTGATCTCTTTCCTTCTTTCTTGGTTCATTTTGTGTGTGTGTGTGTGTGTGTGTGTGTGTGTGTGTGTGTGTGTGCGCGCGCGTGCGTGCACCTGAAGGTTGGGAGAGCTGGAGGAAAGGACTCTTTGTTCTGGGCTTGTATACATTCCCCAAACAACACATCCACAAGGATTTTCCAGCATCCAAGGATTAATTCTCAGCATGATTCACAGGTACAGGCAGAGTCCCAGAGAATCTGTTATTATGCTGATTTCATTTTATCAAACAATCTTAGCATAAGCTCTCATTTTTAAAAACCTCCTTTTATCTGCTTTTGGAGGCATCTTCAAATCTTTCTGTCTTTCTAAGATTTGCGTCTGATGACTGGGACTCTATTATTTTAAGTTGGGTTTATTAAGTATTAAATAGGTACTCAGAGATATCTGTAAGGGAGAACCTGCTGACTCCTGTGCTCGGGAAGGTTTCTCGTGGTCTGGCTGCTTGCTGGTCTCTCGGCCCTTGTGGTGGACAGGGGTGGCCTACATTGGCCTGACTTCCCAGGATGTTCATCTCTGGCCATCAGAACAGTATTGTTCCAGGCTCCTCAGAGCAGCACATACAAAGCAGGATCTGACCTGTGTTCTACCTGAAAAAGGTTGGGAAACGCTGGAAAGAAGTGTCAAGGATAACAATCAAATGCACCTCTGTGTCCACAGTACCGTGTAAGAAGTAAACTGTGTTGTGCTTTTTCTAAGCTGCCCTCATTTGGGGTAGATGGTCCTTCTGATCTATAGATGAGAAGAATAGGTACAGGGACAGATGATCCAGTCCGTCAGCCCTCCCTGCTGCTTTGCCTGTCATCTTAGAAGATCCATCTTAGAAGGAAGTCCAGCTCCCTTCATCTCACAACCCGAGGGTTCATCGTGAATAAACAAGCAATCTGTACCGTGGACCATACTTTAAGTAAGAAGTGTGTCCCTAAGATTTCTATGGAAGCAGGTTTTGTAAATCTAATTACATTTTTCTTTTCTTTCCTTTTTTTTTTTTTTGTGGCCATGCTGTGTGGCTTGTGGGATCTTAGTTCCCCGACCAGGGATGGAATCTGTGCCCCCTGCCATAGAATCGTGGAGTCCTGACCACTGGACCGCCAGGGAATTTCCTAAATCTAATTACATTTAACATGTATTTTGGGAGGCAAAGGAATCTAAAGGGAAGCATCAACAAAGTAAAGAATGTTTCTCTAACATACTCTCACCTCGGCTAATTTGTAAATCTGGGTTTTGGACTCAGGCTAGAACATGTCTGGGGTCAGTTGCCAAGTCTTCCTGAGAAAGAAACTGGGCTCCATTAGGCAAAAAGTAGATGGAATAATAGTCCAAAAAACTATTATTAGAAGCTGTATAATGGTAAAGGGCATGAGGACGGCACGTTGGTGTCTGGGCTGGGGGGTGGTGTTAATTTTCCAGGTGGCCTTTTCGTTCTCATCCCTCCTGCAAGAATAGAAATTTCAGTTTGACAGGACCTGCTGCTGCAGCACACAGATAGGGTCGGCCCCCTCTGGATCCACAAGTCCTAAAAATGCACACAACTCTTCCGAGAGGAAATCCTTATTCCATCTCATCTCAGTTCGCGAGGGCTGCTGTAACAATGTACCTCAAACTCAGTGGCTTAAAAATCCCAGAAATTTATTCTGTCTCTGTTCGGAAAGCAAGTCCAAGGTGCTGGCATGGCTGTGCTCCCCACAGAGGCTCTAGGGAGGACCTTTCCTTGGCTTTTCCAGCTTCTGGTGGCGCCAGGTGTTCCCTGGCTTGTGGCTGCATCACTTCAATCTCTGCCTCCATCTTCCCATGGCTTCTCCTCAGTGTCTGCATCTTCGCTGTCATCTCGGACAAGGAGATGTGTCGTTGGATTTAGAGCCCACCAAGACAGTCCAGGGTGATCTCACCTTAAGATCCTTCATTACATCTGCAGGGACTCTTTTTCCAAAACGGGTCACATCCTAGGTCCTGTGGGTTAAGCCACAGACATGTGTTTTAGGGAGATCCCTTTCAACCCCCTGGAGCCCCCGTCTTGCCTTTCCCAGAAGCCACTCCCACACATGCCTCAGGATCTGGGATGCTCCCATCTCCTGCTTTATGGTCAGAGCATAGAAATGGGGTCCCAGGGCTGAGGTGGGTGGTTACAAGCACAAGCCTGGATTCCAACAGGACCTGGAACCCACCCCTGGCTCCCCATGTACCAGACATGAGACCTGAGTAACCAAACCTCTCAGGATGCTGGTTCCTCATCTCTAGGATAAGAGTAATATCTACTAGCAGCTTGTTGTAAAGAAAAACCGAGATGACAGGTAAAAAGCAAATGCTGTGGACCAGAGTGATTGCTCACTCTGGTAGCCATTATTATGGGCTGGGAATGGAGGAACCTGGGTGCTTCCATCTTGCCTGGTCCCAGTTAGCCACGAGACCTCTGGTGGGTCCTGCCCTCTCTGAGTATCAATGAAACAGATAAAGAGGCAGTGCTCCGACAAAGTGATGCCCGGCCTTTTCCAGCCACAGTGGCCTTGAACCCTCAACCAGGCAGAAACTACCCAGGAGTGCTCCGAGGCTCTGGCAGCTCTCAGTTTTGACCAGCTTTAGTAGAGTTCCTATATACTCTTGGACTGGGCTTCCAAAATAGTGTGGGGAATTTTGCAGCCCATTTAAAACTAATGTTTGCTGCTCAGTTATCCTTCGGAAAATGGTTTTGGTGGGTTGTACTTCACTTCCTGAGAAGGAAGCAGGTTATGGGATTCCTGAGTTAAAGAACAGTGTTAGAGAGCCAGCTCCTCAGTCCATTCTCCCATGTCGAGGTACGATTGTCCAGAAACAGAGGAATCGTGACAGATTAGAGGTTGTCCTGGCACCTGAGCAGAGCCTGTGCTGAGCAGGCCCTAGGAAGGCACAAGTGCGATTTGAATTTAGGTGAAGAAATCGAAGCTCAGAGAGGTGAGGTGACCTGGCCAAGGTCACACAGAGCTGGTCTTCCAACTCTCAGACCAGCATTCTTTCTTTCTAGGGTTCTTATTTCATCCACAATGATTTTAGGTCCCACTGTTCAGGACACATTGTTATTCAACGCAGTTGTGCTCCTGTTCAGATATCATTAAAAATTTAGTCACCCCTCCCAGGGAAATGACCATCTGATGTGAAGTTAAAAGGAAAGGAGGAGGCTGTATGAGATAGAGCAGAGAGAAAATTCTTCCAAATGGAGGGTCTGCGATGAGGGCCTGGATGATCCTATATAATGTTTCCATTTCACAATAGAAGACACATTTTATTTGCAAACCAAATCTTTATTTAAAATGATAAGGCACATCTATGTTTTTCTCCCCGTGGTCTAGTCTCTGAACAGAACTTCTGCTCATACAAGGTTATTGGGCAATGTTCTCAAGATCTATTCATCAGTTTCTCAGCACCATCATCTTCTCTGGCTAAGCTAGATATACTTTGATGTATATTTTTTAAAGAAATGAAACTGCTATAGTAATAAACAATGAGAGCACCGCCTGTTCAGCTCCCGAACTATTTGAATTGTATTTCTCATCAATTCAGAAATTAGTCTGACCTTTGCCCAGGGGCATGTGTGCCAGGTATTAAGGGCTGATGAGGGACAATCTGTGTGGTATGGGAGGTGACATCTGTTCTGCAGAACATGACCTGCTTTGTGGGGCTAACCTTTCACCTATCTGACACATCCTTGTCTTTCTTATTGGCTGTTTGATCCACTGCCTCTCAGCCTGTTTCTGAGGACGGTTCTGGTGGCCAAGGAGAAAGCCCTTGGCCTTTGATGGGCCTCACACATCTGTCCACGGCAGGCTTCGCCACTGGGCAAAACTTCGGAAAGGAAAATGCTTGCTTTTCGAATGGTGGTGGCGTATTGACCGGTGTGTGTGTGTGTGTGTGTGTGTGTGTGTGTGTGTGCGCGCGCGCACACGTGGATGGGGGGAGAAGGGGAGGAAACCAATTTATAAATCACATCTTACAAATCCTTCCATTTTGAGCAGGTTGTAAACTCATTTCTTTGCTCTTCTCAAGCTTTGGTTTATGTGCTGGGATCATGGGATTTGTGTCCCCTCTTCTGGTCTAAGTTTGGGTTTAGCAAGATACTCCATAAGTAACTTGCATGCTCTGGGCTGATTGAGTTGCATCCTTCATGTGACCATTTTTAGATGGATTGTCGCTGTGGGCCTCTGTCCTTTTGTTTTCTGGGGTTCAGAGGTGACATCAAAAACCTCCCTGCCTGCTGCCTGATGTGACCTTTGAACTCCAAAGGGCACAAGATCATGAGGCCATAAAATCAGGCACAAACACTAAAGGTGTCATTCTGATTGACCTCCGAGGACAGGAGTTTAGGGCTGGATCACATGATTCCGGGTGGAGGAAATACTGAGAGAGCAAAAAAGCAGGGAGCACTGCACATCTGAATCTCAATCCATGGCCAGGAAGGATGTGAGAGAGCCTCGGGGGAGGGACATTACGCCAATTGCTAAAAATGTCAGCTGCATCTTTCTCAGCCATTTCTGGAAGGACAGTCCCAAGAGTATGCAGCGTCCCCAATCTGAGCCTGCTGGGTGGAAGATGTTATTTTTTAATTCATCTTAGCCAGGCTCACTTTTCTGTGTGCTGCCTGCCTTGGCCAGCAGGAAGGCGGCAGGAAGTTATCAGGAGAGGGTCTCTGTGCTGACATTCAGTGTTCAAGCTCTCAGGAAGGACAGCAAACCAAGGCTGAAATCTGAGAGCTGCTGCCTGCCCGGCATGGAAAGAAGACTTCTATATTAGCTGCTGTTTTTTTTAAAAGGGGAAGAAGCACGGGCTCAGTGTCCAACCTCCCCAGAGTCTGTCATTACAAAGGGGAGAAATCTATTTGGAATAATGATAAAGGTCTCCTTGTGGCTGGCTAGCATTTCAGGGCAAACCAAAACAAACATGCAAGGGAAACGCAGTGGAGCCCTGCGGGGCCCAGGTGGAAAGTGAGGGTTCAGGCTCCTTGACACCAAATAAATTATCCAGAATATTCTAAAATCATAAATGGGCTGCTACTCATTTATGCTGAGTTTTCCAAGATCTTTCAAAAATGCACGTGAGGAGCGTTTCCACTCCGCAGCGGCCTGGGAAATGCTCCACGGCAGCAAGAAGGACCAGAGCCCAGCCCGGCTCAAGACCTGCAGCTGCAAATAAGATGCCGAGGTGGGAAAAAGCCTGTAAACGGGATCAGAAGTGGGTGAGGGGTGTCCTCGGAGAGAGGTCAGGGTCCACTCTGGATTGCACAGAGCGGGACACTGAGCCCCATGACGAAGGTGACCCCGAAATATCTGTCCCCAGATGTTGTTCTCACGCCCAAACCGAGTGGAGGGAAGGGCCGTTTTTTTTTGCGGTACGCGGGCCTCTCACTGTTGCGTCCTCTCCCGTTGCGGAGCACAGGCTCCGGACGCGCAGGCTCAGCGGCCATGGCTCACGGGCCCAGCCGCTCCGCGGCATGTGGGATCCTCCCGAACCGGGGCACGAACCCACGTCCCCTACATCGGCAGGCGGACTCTCAACCACTGCGCCACCAGGGAAGCCCTGGGACGTTTTCAAAGGAGCAGAGATGTGTGGAAATCTGAGGTCCCGCCTCAGGGGCACAGAAAGGGACGCTCCTGGCCTGAAGTTCTGACCAGGGGGCTGTGGGTTTGAGGACCTTAGAGGGCCAGGCAGATATTTGAGAATTTTATGCTAAATACTTGAAGAGTCAGCTGAAGCTAAGGAATGAGGGTCCACGAAGGGATGCTAGAGGGAGAATGGGGGGCCTGGGGGCGGCCAGTAGGCACGAGAAGAGCCTCAGAAGGAAGAGGGCGCTCACTAGGATGGTGGGTTCTTCTCAAGCTGGGGAGGGATTTGCAAATGTGAGACAGAATGCAGGAAGGGCATTTTCTCTGGAACGGCTAGGTTTTATACTTGCTGCAGGCCCTGGGCATTTAGGGATTAGCTCCCAGGAAGAGCCGAGCTGCTGCAGCAAAACTCTTACCTGTCTCTACCTCTTAGAGCAGCTTTTTTGAAGGTGGGGCCTGGTTCCACTGAGAATTGACTGAGATTGGATGCACCAATGTCTTTGAAAGGTGGTGTCCGCCCAGGGATGAGACCGGGTCTCCTGCCGTCTCTGATCACCTGCGTCGTCTCTTGGCATCTGCTCCACCGGAGGTCAGAGGGCCCCATCTGGGTCCTTGTGCTTTGTTGGATTTAGACCGGTGGCGGTTTAAAGACCCCGAGTTTCCCTGGTTGGCCTGCTAGAGAGAGAAGTCACCCTGTCGGGGAAGGGGGTAAACCCCAAGGCTGTAGGAGAGTAATGAATGGAGGATGATTTAGACTGGCTGCTGGAGCAGGTTGGAGAGAGGGCAGAGAACAGCTTCTCTTTCACAGTGGGGTGGGGAAGATGCTCCTTCAAGCGCCCACACAGCTGGTTACCTTGGTCTGTGGGCCTGCGGTGTGCTGCCTGCATACCACTGTTTGAAGCCCACCTTTCCTCAAAAGACCTGGTTAAATACCCCCCACCACCACCTCCAGGAAGTCCTCCTGGGCCAGTCAGACCAGAGTGAGCTTTCATTTCTGATCACGTGGAGTACCATTCATTCAGCGTGTGTTATGCTTGGTTTCCTGCTGTCAATTAAATAGACGGCACAGGGACAATTAAATAGACGGCACAGGGACAATTAAATAAACAGCACAGGGACAATTAAATAGACGGCACAGGGACATATGCATTTTTATGTGTATTTACCTACATCAACAACTAAATCCTTCTGCAGCTTAATTAAAGGTTCCTCCAGAGCAGGACATGTGTCTTTCCTCTCATTCATCCCCCTCTCTAAAAATATTTATTGGTTAATTGATATATTGACATCACGTGCACCACACATCTTCCTTGGGTGGACATTGATTTTATTAGAAGCTTAGCAGAACAATGAGTGCAAATCCTCCCCAGCTTCCCTGCTTCAACGCTCCGTGAGTCAATGGATGTGTAGAATATCCACTCAAATGACAGCACCGTCCCACGTCACTTCCACACAGTGGTGCCCTTGGAAGGTCCAGGGCATAAGAGAATTCAGTTTTGGTGGCTGTACAGGGTGAATCAGGCCAGAAACCGGGGCTCTGACACCTGGACCCCACCCTCAGAGATTCTGATGTAAGTGGTCTGAGTTGCGACCTTGGTGTAAGTATTTCTGGCAAGCTCCCCAGATAGTTCTAATGTGTAATCAGGGTTGGGGATCACTGGTCCATATGGTGAAGTAAGACTGGAGGCTCCTGTGTTTACCTGTTACAGTTTGCACCCACACAGGTCTGCAGTCTCTCTCAATTCCAAATCAGTGGGAGAGGACATTTGATTGGCTGAGCTTGGGATCAGGGGTCCATTTTGGTCCAATTAGCCATGGCTGGGGTGGCAGTGGTAGCGGTAAAGTCATGAATTACCAACCAGGCAATTGCTACTACTTTAAATTTGGAGTCTGTTTCCCAAGAGTGGGAGGTTGTGAGCTGGGAAGACATCCCCAGAGATGACGGGTACTCCCTGTGCCATTACAGTATCAAATTGTTTTGAGGTCTGTGAGCTCTTCAAAGACAGAGCCTGTCATTTGGGGAAACCCCATGTATTCATCATCGTTTTTATTTTCTACATGGTGTGATGCTTTGACATCTTGGGGCCTTGAAGACCAGGAAATTGGCCCTCCCAGTGTTAGCTAATTCCTAGAGCTAGCAAACAACTGTCTGCAAGCATGCCTTTGATATGCAAACCAGCCAATCCCCAAGTCCATACACCACACTCACCTCCTTTCATCAGGCTCCACAGTCTAGGACATTATCCTCTGGTCCTAAATCACCCCAGGGCTGGGTACCAGAGAAGTGGGGACCACCTCTCCATAGCTCAGGGCCTGTGGAAGTTCTTCAAACTATCCAATGCCAAGCTTGCTCCGCTGCTCACCCTGCCTCACCCATTCCTCCCCATGAAAACCACCATAAAGGACTTCCCTGGTGGCGCGGCGGTGAAGAATCCACCTGTCAATGCAGGGGACACAGGTTCAAGCCCTGGTCGGGAAGATCCCACATGCCACGGAACAACTAAGCCCGTGCGCCACAACTACTGAGCCCGCTTGCCACAACTACTGAAGCCTGCACACGCCTAGAGCCCGTGCTCCGCAACAAAGAGTAGCCCCTGCTCGCCGCAACTAGAGAAAGCCTGCGCACAGCAACGAAGACCCAACGCAGCCAAAAATAAATAAATAAAATAAATAAGTTTATTAAAAAAAAGGAAAAAAGAAAACCACCATAAAGACACTTGCCCTTGCTTTCTCCTTGCTTCTTCTGCCTCTTGACTGACCCTGGCGCTTCCCTGTGTGGCCCTGCTATGGCATGGTGCGGTGTGGCATGGCGCACACCCTCTTCTTGGGAATTATAAGGATCAAACTATCTTTTCTTTTTCATGTTTGTATTCATCCACATAACAGCCACGCAGAGCATCTTATGTAACACTTTTAGCATCCCAGAAATTTCCTTCGTACCCCTTGAAAGTCAACACCCACCCACCCGGAGGTAACCCCTATTCTGACTTCTGTAAGTTTTAGATGTTCTTCAACCTCATGTCAATGGAACTCTTTTGCATCTGTCTTCTGACACTCATCATTATCTCCACGATTCATTCACGTCATTGCATGTATTTGTAGCTTGTTCTCTTTTTATTGCTGTGTAGTATTCCACTGCATCAAGAATGGAATCTATAGGACTTGCTGATGGGTGTCAGAAACTGTCTTTTAGGGGCAGTTATCTCCTGATCTGTTAGCCTCACTGAACCCGAATTAAAACCAAAATCCTTGGTACATTTTAAAACACCCCAGCACCTGGCACTGTGCCTGTCACAGAGAAGGTGAGTGATAAATATTTGTTGAATTGAATGGGTTGACTTGGATGAATGCATGGATGGATGAGCAGACCCTTGAGAATCTAGCGGGGGCATGGCTGTGACGTGATGTGCTTGATCCAGCCCGCGGGATGGATGCCCGCAAGCTCCCTTCCTCTGTCATAAGAGGAGCCATAGGTAATTACAGTGGAAAAACAGAATGGAGGGACCACGTGACTCCCTGGAAAACAGCAATCAGACTGAAGACCCAGGGCAGAAGAAAAGACGTGAGTTCAGTGGCCGTGATCTTGTGGGAGCCCTTCTCGGTGTTTGTAAATAGAAATGATGAATGAGCAGGTTCTGACATTTATGTCACTGTGCCGGGCTTTCTGTCCCCTTCTCCTCACATTCTCTCTCCAGGATAAAAGGTGCTTGGCACCAGAGGACTGTTTTCCCTTCCGGTCAAAACTGGGGAAACTGACAAACTCAATTCTGCTTCATTAGAGCCCTGGGTGAATTATGGGAAGTGGAGGGCAATCGTGACTGGAGCACAGTTAATGAACCCAGGACCTCCAGTGATGGATGGATGGATGGAAATGAACATTAATCTACTCTCACTTGCTCCTATGATGTCATTTTGAACCAGCTGTGAACATCACCCAGAAACCAACCTGGAGCCAGAGCAGTGATAATGGGGGGTGGCGTTGCTGAGGAGAAACGTGAACCGGATTTCAGGATTCTGACAGTTGGTCCTGCCACGAGTTCATTTAAATGCTCCGTTTAGCTCTTGAATTAAAACAAGACAGGGCTAAAACTTTAATCAATCCAGCTCAGCCGCCACACTCAGGCAAGAGCGGAGAATAAACTGAAGGTCACAGGAGAAGTCTGCGGGAGAGGATTTGACAGTCTGTGCAGATGAATGGGGGGATGCCAAGTGGCCTTTGAGATGAAAAGGAGGCCCAGGCGGGCAGTTCATTTAGGACAGGAGTGGCAATCTGTTGATAGCTGGTGCCAGATTCCTGATCCCTGTTTTCCTAGAGCATGCAGATGTGTGTGTGTGTGTTCACCGGCCCAAGTGGAAAAATAGGGAAGAAACTGCTAAAAAAAACCAAACCAAAACTCCTCTTCCACCACGTTCACCTAATTAGAGACTTATTTATGTTATTTAGCAACTACTTTCCACGGAAGGTTAATCCATATTTTGACGTTCATGGTATTTCTCCACATAATCTGATTGCTTTAGTCTAGATTCCTGAGCTCAAGGAAGGGGTGGGGATTTCAAAACCAGGGTGTATACACGACAGGCCAGGCCCGCGGCAGCATGAACAGCAGGGGACAAGGGGGTACCAGGGCCCAAAGAGCAGCTTCTCCTCTGGACTTTGCTTAGCAACCTTCAGGCACCCCTCCACAAGGTATGGGGAGGCCCACTGTCTTCTGTGTGCTTAGGAGAGGCCCAGGGGTGGGGAGAGGACAGTGGGCTCAGAGGCCCGGCAGTGGGGAGCCAGGAAGATGCCGTGGAGACCTTGGGGCCCATCGGTCACGTCTGATGTGACTGCAGCCCAGACATTCTCCCTGTGACACCCACCTTCATTGCCTTGGCCCTTCATAGTCTGGTACTTAGACACTATCCCGGGAAAGGAGGAGAGAGGCCTTGTATTAAGTACGGCTGCTTCCGTCCTGCCTGCCCAGATAGCCTGATTGTGCCCGTCCTCCTCGCAACCTCTCTGACTTCGTCTCTCCCACCATCTCCCTCTCTCTCTCCACTCTAGCCACACGGGATTCCTTGCAGATCTGTCTATGCCAAGACACACTTCTGTCTCAGGGCCTTTGCACTTGCCGTTCTCACTTCCTAGAACATTCTATGCCCAAATGTGCTCAGGATGCCCTTCCTACTTCACTGTTTAAATGTCACATTTTCAGATAGGCCTTCCCTGAAACCTTATTTAAAATAATACCACCATCCATCCTGCTTAGTCCTCTTTTTTTATTTATTTATGTTTTGTCTGCAGAGCCCTCATCACCACTGACATTATATGTATACACCTCCCCCGTATATATATTTATTTGTTTGTTTATTGTCTTTTTCCCGCTGTTAGGATGTCAGCTCCATGACAGCAAGGACTCCATCTCTTTGTATCTACGGTGCTCGGACAGAACGGTGCCTTCCCTGATGAATGGGCGAATGAATCCACGTAACCCCCTCCTCTACGGCTCCGGCGTGCAAGGAGCACAGGGGACTGGGCTTCAACCTGCACCTCAGGGGTTCTCTCACAGACCTCTGCCTTTGGGACCCACCATTTAAGCCCTCTCTTCCTTCTCTACTTCTCAGCCCCCTCAGCCCAGAGAAACTTTATCTTGCCTGGGGCAGAGCTGTCTGCCTCTGACTGATCACAGTGTTCTTCCAAATCTATTATTTATGCCTCAACCGTATGCCCTGAGTCCTTCAGGCCCGAGGCTTCTTAGGCTCAAAAGCCAGGCTTTGAAACACAGAAAGCTTTCTTCCCTCCTTAAAACTCTAGTCTCTGCTGTTTCCAAAAGCCTATTTTGTAACACAGAAGCAAAAGCTGATTCCTTTTACTGCATTTTGCAATGTCATCACTTTCCTAATGCAGGTCTTGTGAATGTCCCTGTGGCTGCCTGTATCAGAGGGCAGGCCAAAGGGTAAGGAATAAGGCAGGGTTGGTAGAGCAAAATATTATCTGCCACGCACTCTATAGTAGAGGAACTCCCACTAAGCGTTCCAAGTGCAAATGACCTCAGGAAAATCTCTTGAAAGGCACTTTCTAATGGGTGCTAAGGAATTAACAAACAAACGAGAAACAGTAAAACCCAGGGTTGCTGGGAATCTGCGGAAACACAATACATTGCTGATGCTGCACTCGTTTGCACCAGGATTTCTAGAGAGCAGACTTTCAAAAGTATAACAAACAAGAGCTATGAAATAGTTAAACCCCTGGTGATGCATTGGTATTGCCCCTGGTCATCCCATCTGGAGAATATACTCAATGAGTATAAGCCAGAAGGAACAAAGGAAACAGTGTAATTTGTTCAAAGATAGTCGTGGCGTTATTTTGCAACAATGAAAACACCCGAGACAGGAGGGGGCAGCAGACTATGATCTGTTGAGATGTAACTGCTCTAACAAACAGTACCAAGCCTTGCTGGCTTATCACAGTAGAAGTTTATTTCTTGCCACAGCACAAGCCAACGGGGGGCTTGGTTGGAGGAAGGAGTTTCTCTACACCATATAGTCACTCAGGGACCCACGCTCCTGCCATTAATGGCTCCACTGTTTCCTCTCTGCATAGCATAGGTGGATGAGGGAACAAGGGCAACAGAGGACAGAAGGGGAGCTTCCATGAACTGGATCTGGAGGTCTGGAGGCAACCTTACTTCTTCCCATAGCCAGAACTCAGTCATCTGGCTGCACTTAACTGCAAGGAAGTTACATCGTTACGTGCCCAGGGTGGAAGGGCGACAGGGTTGGGTGAACACAGCAACGACTGCCACATCTTAAAATGATGTGCATGTTGACTATGCTGACACGTGGAAATTTAAATATTAAATAATATTAAACAGAAAAAGCAGAACACAGAAGCACCAATTAGGACTAATTACTAGTAAATATATAATTGCAACTATGCAGATTCACCAACTGGGAAGTGATTTTAGAGTATTGTGAGCTTTTTAGCTCTTAGGGATCTTTTTTCCTCCTGTGAAATGAAAACGTGTGATAAGGTGGAAAGAACAGGGGATGCAGAATCATGTGACTGGACGTTAAGTTCCATTATGCTGTTTACCTTTTTAAGAGTTTTTCACGAAAACCATGGGTGCTTTTCTCAATTATTTTTTTCCTGGCTAGAAAAATAAATGCCTTTCATTGTAGAAAATTAGAAATATATTTTTGAAAGTGTGTAATCATTTTTCAACTCACTGGTAACCACGGTGGACATTGCTTTCCAGTGTTTTTTCTTAGGCCTATGTTTATATATTTAAGATCTTATACTATAGACCATTTGCAGCCAGCATTTTTTCACTTAACACTATCTCATAAATATTTTCCCTTGCCACTAAAATTATTAGAAGATTAATGTCTTTATATCATTCCATTCTGTAGCTATGCCATAATTCAAACCACTCTCCTGTTGGGGGGGACATTGTTTCCATATTTTATTGGCATAAATTACTCTTGAAAGAATGTCTTTTACATACATCTCAGCCTACATTTCTGATCACTTTTTAGGATATTATAGAGGAATTACCAAGTCAGAGAGCATGATTATTTTCAAGGTTCTTGATACTCATTGCCAAACTGCCTTCCAGAAAGGTCATACAATTTATATTCCTCTCACTTCACCTCTGTAGTGTCTAGTACTATAAATCTTTCCATATTTTACTAATTTGATAAGCAAGAAGCTGTTATTTGGTGACTTTGTATTTAATTTCTTTGATTACTTTTTGTGGCTGAATAGCTTTTCTTATGTGTATTAGGCAGACATATGTATTTTCTCTTTTGTAAATTGTCTATTCATAACCTTTGCCTATTTTTCTATTTCTTTTCCTTATTGATTTGTATAGATCTTTTAAATAGTAAGAATATTAACCTTTTGCCTGTCATGTATATGGCTAATATTTTTCCAGTTTGTTTGCTTTGCTTTTAATTTTTTAAAACTAGACATCAACATCTTTGTGTGGTATACTCTGTTAGTATTCTCCTTTGTGATTTTCCACATTGTTTGATGTTTGAAGAATTCTTCCAATTTGGGGATCAGAAATAAATATTTACCTACATTTTCTTATAGCTTTTTTATAATGGGAGGGTAATATAATTTCAACACGTCTGCAATTTATTTTATTTTATGATGTGAAATGAGGATTTAGATATTTCCCACCACCAAGACAGCCAATTTTTCTAAAATCACGTTTGAATAATTAATTCCTTTTTCCCTGACTTGTAATACCTCCTTTATTAGCTATGAGGCTTTTATCAAAGTGCAGATTTTAAAATCTGTAAGGTGGAAATAATCATCTGTTATTCAGCACCCAGAGCTGTCATGAAAATAGAATGAGATAAATCTATGTGACATGGTTTCTCAAATCCTGAAACATTCTACAAATGCTTTGGTGGCTAATGAAACTTAAGAAAGAGAAAGGAAAGAGAACATCGATGCCAAAGTGTTTACCATTTTCCTAAAGCAAACGTATGTGATAACATCCAGTCACTGTTGATTACCTTGGGTTTGAACCACCATGAGGGTTATTGGACTTTTCAATCTTTCTCTTTCGTAATTATGTCTCTCTTTGCTTGTAATCACATTTTGCAAAGCCAGGAGAGAAGAAAAGATAGACTGTTTTCCAGCCAAGTCTTATGAAGATGGGAAGGAAATTATTTGGGGGCGGGGGGGAGTGGGAGGTTACAGGACAAGAGAAATTAACAACAGAAATGACATTTGGGCACTGTTTAGAGGTTTCCATTCTCTCTTGCTATCCTTATTCCCCAGGTCTCCAGATGAGAGCTGGCTGGATTCAACAGCTCAGTCAACCAAACAAGGATTTATTGAGGCTCTGCCATGAGCACTGCACTGGGTCTTGGTGAGAAATACACTGAAATGTAATGGACTATTTTGTGCTCAAGGAGAGAAGACTGTCACCCATGAAAAAGCCAACCGAACTAAGGCCCTATATAGGCAAGGGCCAAATGCGATCACAGAAGAGCCAGTGACTCATAAATGCTCCTGGTGATGGGAAATAGAAAAAACAAACAAACAAATAACCACCAATAAATCGATGCCATTTTGTGTGTCTGACCAGTTTAGAAAAGAAGACGAAGAAATGACAGCAGTGGGTAAGTTCAGAGTACTATACAAACAAAGATGACCTGAAATCGAGTTTAGGTCTGCTCCGTTGGGGAGCCGACCTGAAAGGAGCTCTTCTTCTGATGGAGAATAGGCACCAAAGGGGAGAATGATGTCAGTGTGAAGAGTGTGAGAGATGGTCAGATTTGTTTGTCCGCTGCTAGAAAGCTATTTCCCATAGCAGAAACTTAGGGGTGGGAATGGGTTTAAGAGGAGACGTCTGGGGGAAAAAGGAGTAATGGAGAAACAGCTGAACATTTTTGTGGCGTTTTATTTCACCATACAAACTATTAGACGACAGTGGTTTTCAAAAGATTACATACTCCACGTGTTTAATCAGCTCTGGGCTGGTATACTCCTGGTAGACTTGATCTGTGACTTTGCTGGAACGTTTGTCTCATCGGGATTTGACAGCGTGCCACGAATAGAAAACCCTCACTCGTGCTTTCCTATGGATCTGACCAGGCCCATCCCAGTCACGCAGATCCCAGCGTTCTAGTACTCACAGCCTTCCTGCATTGCCGACTTTGCTTCTTCTATTTCAAAGCCAGACGAAGTCATATTGTTCCATATTCAGAAAGCTGAGAGTCTGGACAGGGTTTTTTTTTTTTTTTTTTTTTTTATGGAGGACAATGGTGAAAGATCTATTATCCACTCCACATGGCCTTTGGTAATTTTTTCTGTCATCCTTTTTTTTTTTTTTTCTTGCGGCACGCAGGCCCCTCACCGCTGCAGCCCCTCCCGTTGCGGAGCACAGGCTCCCGACGCGCAGGCTCAGCGGCCATGGCTCACGGGTCCAGCCGCTCCGCGGCATGTGGGATCCTCCCGGACCGGGGCACGAACCCCTGTCCCCTGCCTCAGCAGGCGGACGCTCAACCACTGTGCCACCAGGGAAGCCCTTTTCTGTCATCTTTAAGGATGATGCACAATGTGTGAAGATGGCCCACAGCTGAGGCCTAATTACGATTTTCCAGCAAGTGAGCTGCGTTTTGGAGAAAGCCTTAAATGAGCCCTTAAGCAGTAATGCCTCTGAGTACACCGCTGGGGGTCTGGAGCAGAGCTCTGATCCCTGTACCCGGAGCTGACGGCTCCCACGCTGCTCCCACGAGCACTTTTATCACCAAGTTATTAGACCATTATGGTCTACGATTGTCTTTTACTGCCTTTGATTTTTTTTCTGTTGTCAGACGTGAGGAAGGTGATGTGTAATGTGATCCAAAATGCTGTTGTTTGTTTTAATCTACCCTTTTAATATATTATGGCTTCCTGCCATTACCCTTCTCTGGCAGGGCCCTCGGGCCCCTTGGAGACAGTGGGGTCCTGCAATGTGCCAGGCACTTTGGTGCAAAGTGCGGGCACGCGTGCTGCTGCCAGGTGGGGACTCAGAGGTCACCGGGAAGGGAGGTGGCCTGGGGACGGGACAAGTGGAAATGTCCCCCCAAGAGGTCTCTTACAAGCTGTGAGTTCCAGCAGGTGTTTGCACAGATTTGGGGTGCAAAGCCTTCCTGGGCTTGAAGTTGCAAGTGGAAATGTCCCCCCAAGAGGTCTCTTACAAGCTGTGAGTTCCAGCAGGTGTTTGCACAGATTTGGGGTCCAAAGCCTTCCTGGGCTTGAAGTTAAGGTCACTGTCCGCAAACCCATCTTGGCAATATTAAAGAAGACGCTCATCTCTGGGAAATGCTTCGCAGTGAGACTTTCATTGTTGGGGGATGTCGTATGTGACAATCACACGCAAGCCTGAGAAACTCTAGTCTTGGCTCTGTCGCTAACTGGGCAAGTCTCTTTCCCTCCCAGGGCCACTTGGGCTCTCATTTCTAAAAGGAGAGTGTGAGACTAAATGACCACAGGCCCTTTCATAGTTCACAACCCTTTCCTGTGGACCCCCCGTCATTTCCCCAGCCTTCCTGGGGGTGAATGAGTATCTTAGACACAGGCTCTGATTCCTCTTCCGGCTCACGAGAAACTGTTGGCTTGGGAAGGCCAGCGGTCAGTGAACCAGGGAAGGCCACGAGCAGAGCCATCTGTGCTTCCTCTGCTTTTGTGGTGATCCCCAAAGTCGTTCTGGAAAGTCCTCTGGGAGAGATGGCAGAGCCTGGGCCACTCTGCACGCCCAGCTGGATGCTGGCAGGGAGGCTGATGGGCCCTGTTGGCCTTTAGCCACAGAGCAGGCAGGCTCTTAAAACGAGACACGTGCCTTAAACTCTTCCTTGGATCAACCAAAAAATTTGAGTGAATATGTGTCAGTGCATTAGCTCTTCTCCTCCTATGTGGCCCCGTGAGAAATGCAGGGAGAGTATTTATGTCCTCTTTACGGCTGAGACAGCTGAGGCTCAGAAGTGTTAGGGAACCATCGCCAGAACCGAGAGCAAGTACACAGAGACTAGAATCCATGTCCCCTCACCATTAGGTCAGTGCTTTCCCCTATATCGCAGATGACAAAGCACAGACAAACCCTTATCCCTCTACCAAAGCACTCATTGTTAGGGGAGAAGGAGAGGGGAAATGATTGGCAGAGTCTCTATACACCCCTTAAAAATGTTTCAACTTAAATCGTTGGAGATGAAAATTGGGCTCTGTTTAAACTTCCATTGAGACAGATCATTATTTAACAGTGAAAAAAAACTATGGCCAATAGAAGTTCTGCCATGAAAGTCAAATTCAAAAGTCATAGCCTTGTTCATTTTTTTATGGGAAACAATGGCTTTAGAAGAGGAGGAATACTTCCCTTAAAGTCAAGTGGTCTTTTGGTTCAAGATGGCAGATGAACACAAAATCCCAGTGAAATGACAGTGAAGAATAAATCTATCACAGAGCAAGCATGGAACCGGGGAGGCCCTCTGAAGCCCAGAGATTCTGATTTCTGTAAGAGATTCAGTTAATAAACCCAAACAGAGTTATCTACAGGAAGGAAGCACACTGTCCGGAGAAGGCTAGGGCTTCTCCTGTGTGTGCTGGTGCCGTACAGTAAAACTCTTTTAAATTTTTGGCAATGAGTTAGGGAGGGGGTACAAGGAGGCGCCAGCTCTCAAGAACTGAGTTCCCCATCAGCCACCACTACTGCCCTGATTCAGGTAAGAGCCAGGTGATGTGTGGAAATGCACATCTTCTTAGAGGAAACCCATCGTGGCTTCCTATACCAGTCACCTGAGCTTTTCATTCGTAACTATGAATGGGTAGTCCGAGATCAGCAGACAATAAAGAAAACAACAACACAGGAGAAGACTAACATAAACAAAACCCAAAGGAAAAAGGTACCTCAGGAATGGAGAGAATTTTAATACATCTGATTAGAATCCTCAGAGAGATCCAAGATCTTATACCCATAAAGCGGGAACAGGCGGCTATGAAAAAAATCTCCAGGAAAACCAAAAGAATCACTGGAAATTAAAAACATGACTGCTAACATAAAAGTAATAAAATGGCTGAAGATGCATTTGATGAAATCTCTCAGAGCACAGAGCAAAATAAAGAAAAGATGAAAAATATGAGAGGAGAATTAAGAGACATAAATCCTTAGTCCAGAAGATCCAGCGTTCAAGTAATGAGAGGTCTGGAAAGAATGGATGTAAGGGAGAGAAAATGATGACACAAATTGTAGTAGCATTTGTCTAACAAGAAAAGAAAAACACACATTTTAAAAGTCAACAGGCACACCGATTTCTGAGCAGGAAAATGAAAAACGACCCATATTTTTAGGTGAAGCGATACACCACAAAAATAAGAAGATTTTAGACTTGCACTGTCCAACAGAGCCAGCTGTCACATGTGGCTGTTAAGCCTGTGACATGCAGCTAGTCCAGACCGAGATGTGCTACCAGTGTAAACTATACACTGGATTTCAAAGGTTTAGTGTGAGAAAAATAATGTGAAGTATCTAAATAATAACATGCAAATTATTCACTACATGTTGAGATTCTACTTTGGATATATTGGATTAAGTGAAAATATGCTATAAAATTAATTTCACCTGTTTCTTTTTACTTTTAAGTGGCTGCTAGAAAAATGTTAAATTACATGTATGGCTCACATTATATTTCTATTGTACATTGCTGTTCTAGAAGCATCTAGAGAAAGAGAGAGAGAGGGAGGGGTTACTAATAAAAGAATGAGTATTACAGGCATAAGACTTCTTAGCAAAACACTGGAGGACAGAAATAATGGTCTTTAAATTTCTGAGGGGAAAAAAAAGATCTTAAATCTAGAATTTAATATCCAGCCAAACTTATCAATTAAATATGAAGGGAAAGGGACTTCCCTGGTGGTCCAGTGGTTAAGACTCTGGGCTCCCAATGCAGGGAGCCCAGGTTCGATCCCTAGTCAGGGAACTAGATCCTGCATTCTGCAACTAAGAGCCTGTATGCCACAATTAAGACCCGGGGCAGCCAAATAAATAAATACTAAAAAAAATAAATATGAAGGTAAAATAAACACTTTTCCAGCCATGTTGGATTCAGAATGATTTCAGAATCCTTATCTACCAAACAACCTTTCTTTTTAAAAAATTTACAATATTTGAGGATGTACTCTATCGAGAGTACAGGAGAGAGAGAAGCAGCTTATGGCCCAGGAAACAGTGGTGGAATTCTAGGTGTGAAATGGAAAGGGTGACACCTCTGCAGCAGCCCGAAAAACACAGCTCAGATTAAAACACCAGATCAAAAGACCCTAAAAGGAATTCCTTCAAGAATAGAAAGAGGAAGATTTAACAGGCAGGACAATTAAGAAGCTGGGAGCTCTTAGCCCAGTGTGGAAGAAGACAGGTTTATTTTCCTCTCAACAAGAAAAAAGAAGCCCAAGAAATCAGAAATGCCAAGAAAACAATTGAAAAATTAGAGAAGAAAGTGTTGATTCAAATACAAGACGAGCAAAACTGTGGCCTGATCACTGATGGAATATAAGAGAGGTCATTTGACTTTAACCCTTGGGACTTTCTCCTTTGACAGAATCGGTGACAAATCATATTTCATTTTCAGTGGACTACACTACTTCTGCAGTGACCAATATTTGAATGATCACATTTACATGATTATAATTAGATGGTTACTAGTTTCAATTTTTATAATCAAAACATAAGACCTAATTTTAGTTATAGAATAGAATGTGCATGTCATAAAAGACATTGTTAAGGTAACGCTCCAGCTGGTAGAAGTCAAGTTGAGAGCAGGGAGAAGGAAGGGCGAGTGTAGGGGCGCAACTTTCCTCATTTTACTTTGGGATGATACAAGAGATACTGTGTAAAGAAGACGGAATGAAAATACAGGATTATGTATACATCACTTAGAAGTATAAAGACAACTGATAGAAAAACCACACACACTAATATAACTAGCAAAACTCAGGGGAGAGAGAGGGACAAGTGGAGATGTGAGCTGAATTTCTTGTCTATCAAAGAGGATGGAAATGACTTGATTTCTACTGCTGGTAAATTAAGAAACTGAGATCTTAGCATATCATTTAGAATTATGGTGGTAACTTATCAGAAGAATTAAAAACAAAATGTTTGAAGGGGCTGCCAATGAAGTGTGGGACTTCGGTAGGCGAGATGATACGGAGTTTTTATTTAATAACAGTACAGTACATGCTGTTTGAATTCTGAAACTGTGCACACGTTTTAAAATGTTTTTGAAAATACATTTATAAAAAATTGGTGTTAATAGTTGTAAAGAAAGCCCTAATTAAAGAGTAATTCTTCCCTGCTGGTGACATTTGCTAGCTTCGGTCTTCAGCTAATGATGCATCTACTTGTCCTTTGGGGGGTCGCTGCTCTGCGGCTAAGTTCTTGTTCTTTGTGTTGACACACTCCATCATTCTAAATCAACATGTGCACTTAACAGTGCTATTTCAGCCTTAATAAATATTGTATCAACATTCGCAGGAGATGGTATGAAAAGAGGTGGGAGCTCATGAGACACGGACTTTTCTTATCAGGGCCATTGTGTATATATTTGTCAAAGAGATGCACACAAAAAGGAAACATTTTCACTGAGGTTTTGGAAAACTGGATGGAGAAACTTAGTGTCTTTATACATTTCCTCAGGAACGGGAGAAAAGCCAAGCGCTTTCTAGACTGCTCAGGGCTCATCTCCTGGCCCCAAGTACGTTAATCTGTTTCTTCCATTTGGTTTGCAGCCCCTGCGTGTTGTCAGCTGCACGGTCACCCAGAGAACACAGTGTCTGGGCGCTTTTCAGAGCCTTCCCACGGAAAGTAAAGCCCCCGCCATTCTACTCCAGCTGACACCAGGACTTGCCCCAGCCAGGGAATGGTAGCCTCCACCGGAAGCCATCTCTCCCCGGCTCCAACCTGAGGCTCAGGACCCCTCTTCCCAACAGAGCTCTGCTGACCCCTGCTCTCTGCTTTCGTCAGTTCTCTGCCGAGGAAAGGGCTGCTAACACTTGGCCGGTTCCTGACTGCACTTCTCTTGCTTTGTTGGGGGGCTCCTGGCTCCTCTCCCCCGGGACTGACCCTTCCCGTTTTCATTGTTGCCCACTTGCCTCTAAATCTCCCATCCCCCTTTGTGAAGATAAGAGACCGGTGACGCAGAAATGAGTAAAGTTCAGCCCTGCTTCCAAGCAGCTCACAGGGCGGTAAGGAAGGTGGCGCGTGATGGCGAGTCATGAGTGGCGAGTCTCAGGCTGGTAGAAACACAGGGCTGCAGGGACGTGCCCGGCAGAGACCACTAATCCAGATATGTGCCTTAAAAGCTAAATAGGAGTTCATCAGCCCAAAAAAAGGTGTTCTAGAAAGAGGAAAGAGAGGGCAAGGGGCAAGAAGTAGACGGAGCCTTTTAGGTACCTATGACTGGCACTCTAAAATTAGGATCTAAGGTGGGAGGCTGGATGGCAACGCTGCCGAACCAAGTTCATTTTTCCTGACGCACAGCAAGCCCAAATGCTGAGACACAGAGGTCTGCTGCAGAGAGGCCTTTCTGAGCAAAGGTAGCTGAACAAAGAAACAGAAGAACAAACCGCAAATCCACCTCCCCAGGGCAACGGGCCGGGGGTATTTATAGGAAAACGAACAAAGAGGCAGGGCTGTCTGAGGCGTGGGGAGCGTGGGAAGTATGGGGAACGTGGGGAAAGGCGATTGGAAAAAGGTGTGATAGTCATCGTTCTGCGCAGGTGTAATGAAGTTACAGGCCTCTGACGTCAAAAGGTCACTGAGCGGACACTCGCGCATGCCCGGTTGAAGCGACGGTGGTCCTATCCAATCTCCACCAGCTCAGCTTCAACTAGACACAGCTGATTTCAAGTTCCTGGAAAACAACTCTTATTGTTTAGGCTACATACTGCTTGGAGGATATGCCAGTCTTAAAATGACCTTGATTAGTGAAGGCAGGTGAAATAGATTTGACTAATTACCCACGTTTTCAGTAACAGGTGAGGCTGGAGATGTGGGCAGATTTCAGATCGAGAAAAGCCTTGAAAGACATGCTAAAGACTTGGGACTTTATCCTAGAACATTGGAGAACCACGGAAATTATTTAAGTAAGGAAGGGACAAAATCAGATTTATGATTTAGAAAAAGATCTGGCTGCAGTGTAGACAATGAATTTGAGGGAGACAGTCCTGGAGGCAAGAAGATTAGTCAAGACACTTTGTAACGATCCAACAATGAAATGATGGGTGTGAGGCCTTGAACCAGGGCAGTGAGACAGGGAAAGGGGCAGATCTGAGAGATAATGAGCAAGTGGAATTGTCACCAATTAGGTAAGGGAGAAAAAGGATCCAAGGATGACTCCCAGTTTCTGGATTGGGCGATGGAGTGGCCATTCACTATGATGGAGAACACAGGGATGAATTTGGAGGAAAATGAGGAGTTGAGTTTTAAGTTGGTTTTCTGAGTTTCAGATAGCTATGGAATATCTATATAATATGCAATTAGATATATTTATAAGAAGCCCAGGAGAAAGATTTGGGCTATAAATAAAGTTTTGAGAGTTTTGAGAGTCCTCAAATAGCATATGGGTGAGATCAGTCAGGAAGACTCTTTAGAGAAGATAGAACACTAGGGGCTTTTTTTTTTTTTTTTTTTTTTTTGCTGTACGCAGGCCTCTCATTGTTGTGGCCTCTCCTGTTGCGGAGCACAGGCTCCGGACGCACAGGCTCAGCGGCCATGGCTCACAGGCCCAGCCGCTCTGCGGCATGTGGGATCGTCCCGGACCGGGGCACGAATCCGTGTCCCCTGCATCGGCAGGCGGACTCTCAACCACTGCGCCACCAGGGAAACCCAGGTACAACTTTTTTTTTTTTTTTTTTTTTTTTTTTTTTTTTGCGGTACGCGGGCCTCTCACTGTTGTGGCCTCTCCCGTTGCGGAGCACAGGCTCCGGACGCGCAGGCTCAGCGGCCATGTCTCACGGGCTCAGCCGCTCTGCGGCATGTGGGATCTTCCCGGACCGGGGCACGAACCTGCATTGAGAGTCCACCTGCATTGGCAGGTGGACTCTCAACCACTGCGCCACCAGGGAAGCCCGAGCCTCTTAATTTTCTATTTCTGATCTTCGAGAGTCCTATCTAGCTGTTTGGGGGAAGAGGGTAGAAACCGAGTGTTACTACATCACAATATCTCAGTCTCTTGCTGTTGAAACAATCCGTTTTAGGAAAAGAGCTGAATCTTATAGATTTCCTCCCCTTTCCTTCCTCCTCCTCCAAGTGAGTGTCTGGCATTTTCATGGGAGGGGAGAGTGAAGGGGAAGAAGGCCTATAAGTGGGTGTCGTAGGTTAGGTTCCCTGGGAGGCAGACCCCAAGATCCACACACAGGAGGTATTGGGAAGCGCTCTTGGGAGCAACCCCTGTGAGGGGGCAGGAGAGCAGGATGGAACAGAGGGAAATGCTGGCCTGCAGTCTTGGGGGTAAGTTCAACTCAGAAGGATTATATTAGGAAGTGCCTTTGGTCACAAATCCAATCCAACGTCTCCAATTCAGCTCTACCAATAAAACAGATTTAAAAATTTTAATGTTTAATTATTGTCTTGTTTCTTAATTAGTTCTGCACTCGAAGGGGAAGACAGGAGAGTTATTTATTGGTCTCCTTAAAATCCAGCCAGAGTGCTGAAGGTGAAGGTAATAATGACAATAACATGATAATGATGATATTGAGGACCACGTAAAGCTCAAATGAGGTTACTCAAAAATAATCCTGTTAGGAGAGGTATTTGTAGCCACTGGTTCATACCAACACCAGCTACTTTCTTTGTGGTTTCAATTTTGCAGCTCTTAGTGTCCTTTAAAAATTCATTTTTGTGGGCACTTTGAGTACCCACAGCCAACAGTGAGATCTTACCTGCACTTCTGTGTACTTCTCTGTGGTCTGGGAAGTCCCAAATCATTGCTTGTCAGCTCCGTGGAGTTCCATGCACATGTCCTGGATGGAGTTCCCCAAGGGTGAAATGAAGACTTGGAGCTGTGAGCAAATTCTGATCCATAACCTACAGCATCCCAGCTGCGAACACATCTGGTGGAGATGTTGGAGGGACATTTGAACTGTTTGTCTTCGCTTCCACCCACCTCTACTGCTTAGTGATCAGGACCTCCTGTTGGAAGAACCCAGGAGTAGGAGTCCCAGCTGTGAGCACGATAGTCTAAGCTCTGCCATTAACCCAAGGAAACGCTACACAAGTAAGAGCTTAGCCCTGGAGTCAGGCTGCCTCCTGCGTGACCTGCAGCAAGTTACCCAATCTCTCAACACGTGTTTTCATCTGTAATGTGGAGATAATTATAGTACCTGCCTCATACAGTAGTTGGTAGAACAAGATGAGCTAAACCGCACACATGGTAAATATCCATCCACGTGAGCTGTTATTATTAGGTGACTATGAAACCCTTCGCACTTAATTATTCCATGGGAATAATAATACCTGCACTACTGGTTGCAGGAAAAGTGAGATGAATAAATAAAGGAATAGGAAAGTAGTTTTTAAATCCCAGTGTAAAGTGTCATTATTTATATTGAAATTAACACATGCTCTCCCATCATTTCTAACATAGGATGTGGATAAAGCCTGAACTGCTGTTGTGATGACCGTGACTTGCTGTAACAGGCCAGAGCACAGAGTGTGGTGGAATGTGTGTGCTGGTCTGTTCAAGCTTCGATCTGGGGGAAGTAAGTTGTCCTCATCAAGGGTGTGCAGCCCTGGGTGGTCAGGGAACATCGTTTCTGAAGGGTCTCACTCCGGGGCAGCCACCGCTCACACTAGTGCTTCAGCCATCTACGTCTCAGTCAATGCCAGGCTCTGCTAATTAGCACACTGAATACCAGAAGTGGCATCTTAATGGTGAAAATAGTAGCCTATCAATTACCATGAGAAATATGACCAGTGGACTTTGGTGACGGTAAGATTAAAGGTGTTAAGATAGGTGGGTTGGAGAGAGAATACCTCCTGCACTCCCTTGTCTGTGCAGAATGTAAGAATCTCTGAAACCTTTGGCCAGAACCCTTGGGGAATGCAAGGGAGGTCTGATCCCTAAAGGACCCTGTGTTCCATCTTTGGTTTAGGAGGTTGCCTGTTGTCTGATGCTCATACGGAATCTGTATAAGGATAAGGTCAGGATGGGTTATCTCTAAAGTTTTAATGGGTTAAGAATAAGGTAATCTTTCTTTACAGGGGCATCCCTAAGCTTTTGTAACCGATGGCATGGATGACAGATCTGGTGATGATAAAATGTGCCTTGCATCCTGTCAGAGGTAAGCAGTTGCAGTCTTGCTAAGCAGAGCAACTTTACTGCTGTTCTTTATGAAACCACAGTGGGATGCAGTAGGGAGAAGGATGCTTAATCCTTTCCATGGAAAGAGAAAGAAGCCAGCTGAGACATGGTCAATGAATGAAAGCAGTTTATTTGACATTAATTGCAGAATTTACAGCACTACCATTTAATGAGAGGAATAAAAACAGAAAGAATCCAGTGTGAGCAATGTTGCAGACAAAACATCAGGGTGGGAAATGAGCGAAATTGAAAATGCAATTAACATTCAAAGAAATCTTCCAAAGGACTGGGAGCTTAGCAAGGGGTGAGCAGCCCCCTGAGAATGGTGTGTGATCCTCTTCCTCGCCAGGATTTCAGGGCAGCCACTGAACATTTACCCTGTTGACCATCCCTGGAAAATCTTTCAGCACAGTCTGACTTAACATGTCTGAGGTGGGGCAAAATCTGGGTTATATGTTTGGAAATATAGCTTAGGGTAAAAAGAAAAGAAGAATGTGAATTAACTAGTGTGTGGGGTTTTTCTTTTTCAAAACAGACGGGAGTACAAATTTTAGGGGTGTGTTTTCCTGATTTTAAGTAGGAGAGGTGATGTCAAAGGAATTGACTAAAAATAAAAGTTTGAAGTTTTCCCCTATGATTTTCTTGGAGATAATATCTGCAAAAGCAAGGAAATAGAACAAGAGGTATGCATGTGACTCTTTGGTCTCTTATCTTGGAATCTGGATAGAGACCTATGAAAGGTGCCTGGACTTCTACTAAAGGGCTGGGTTTCTGGAAAAGCTTACTGAGAAGCCCCATGGTTGAGCACGGGCTCCGACAGGGATGGTTAACCATGGTATAGCCATTTTCCCATGGCTTATTGAGTCTTTTCTTTCCCTTTTAAAACTTTAAATAGAGCTGGGGCAAATTCTTCTCACTTTCCATCTTCCTTCCCTCATTTTAGTCACTTTCAAAACCATAAAGCAACCAACAGGTTGGAAAGGATTCAAGCCCCATAGGCCAGCATGTGAAATTAAAAGGTGTTTTTAATACCCCAAATTAATACATCTGAGGTCATCAGGGTCTAAAGTGAGAAAATAGCCCAAACTGACTCAATCCTGAGAACAAAAACCAATGAAAGAAAAGATATTGGAACTTGTTCTCACTCACTTTTGGTGGGAAGATAGTTTCTCTAGTAAGAATTCATTGACCAAGAGAGAATCTACAGCACCTGTATCAATAAAATATTAATTTGGGTAGAAGTATTAGAATAGGAAGGATGCAAAAATTGGCCAGGCTCTTTCCCTGCAGTCCAGGAAAACACCTTCTCGGAGAAAAGCAAAGGATGAAGAAGAGAACTAATGGGAATGCTGGTCAATCCCGAATCATCTTTGCCCATAAAATTCTTTGGCATCTGAGACCAGGAGAGGAGAGACTGAATGGTTCTAGGATTGAGGGGGAAAAAATAAGAGTTGGTGATTGGAAATATGGATTAAAAGAGACACCAGCACCAAGATTATGTCCGTATCACCTCAGCCCTTGCCTGCCAAACTCAGACGTTCTTTATCATTTTGTCAGCGTGAAGGTCGTCTTCTTGCTTCCGGAATTCCAACTTGCCAGGTGTCTTATAACCTTTCATGGTAAGAAGTTTGCTGGCCCCGTTTAGACTTGTGTAACACAAAACGACATAGTAAAGAAAGGAAGTAATATTCTAGCTTCAAGGAAGTATCTGTTAATGGTATGACTAGGTAGTCATTGAAGAGTTAACCCTGCTTCCCAGGTAGCAGGTTTCCTGTCATAATTTGAAAATAACTTTCCTAGACAGTAACCAGACTCTGAAGCTAAATGCCAAATTGGGTCAAAGTAAGGGAGACGGGAAACCCCCAAGCTGTATAGCTTTTAGACTAGGCTTTTCAAGCAGAGATAAAGGAGGCATTGGTGGGCCATGTTCTTGATTGGCTCAATAGCTATGGTTCAGCCTGTCCTCTAAGAAAGACCAGTAACGTGGGCAGTGTGCACGGCCCCCTGAGAGAGGAGCCAGGCACAGAGAGGCACTGGGGTCTCCTTTTCTCTTGTCTATTTTCCAGATCAAAGAACTAGGAAGAGCCAAAATATAAACTAGAAAAAAAATGACAGAAAAACCCATTCACACCTTTCTTGGTTTTCCAAATACTTATTTGCCAAAGCTATAGATGGACTCACTAAACCAGGATGCAGAGGAAGAGTGATGAGGGAGATTCTGACTTAGAAGAGCCCCACTGCATTGTGGGCACCTGGAGCCTTTGCAGTAAAGTGATGGCGCAGGTCAAGCCAACCAGATGGACCGCCCACAACTTTGACTGGTGGAGCCCAGCTTGAGGATAGGTGAGTGCCTGGTGGGCGACAGAAGATTCAGGATGGCTATGTTCTCTTCCTTGTCTTTCCTGTAGGAATCGGGGTCTGCCTTCATGCTGGCATGTGCTTAAGGCCAAGGTATCTCAGAGAAGTGCTGGGGTCAAGAAAGTGAGGTTAGAAAGTTTGGACCCAGCTCTCTTCAAAGCTGATAGTTACGGAGATCTCTTCCTAGAGCCAGACTCTACCTTCTAGCCCATGACCTTTCATTTCCCAGGCCAGGCCCATGTGTCCCCATGAGAGCAGGAGTGAAATCCAGGCCAAGCTGAGGTAATTCCATAGTTCTGTGTCTCCAAGGAAAAGGACATCCACCGGCACAAAGCATTGAGTAAAAACCCTTTAATAACAAAATAACATTCACGACGTAGCTACTTCAGTTGTCTGGAAAACTCAGCTTACACTTGATTCAACATATCACTTTCCACAAAGTGTGAAAAAAAAAGGACATAAAATGGCATAACAAAATATACCTCGAGTTTCATAAGACAAGTCTTCTTGGCAAACCTAGTGAGCCAGACCCATGCATCTCTCGTAATAAAAATTGTTGGGCACACTCACGTCTCAGACACTCCTCTGTCTACTTTGGATCGAAAATACAATTGAACTTCATAGATTCTACAACATCTGCATCGTGTGTAGGTTTGTGAGTGTGAACAGAACTTGACTGAAACGAACATCGATTTGGTTTATTGCAGAAGAACACGTAAAGCTTTCCGGAAGATTAAGCACTACTACAATCATTAACTGTCTTACAAAAGCCAACTTAAAATTCTTGTATCCATTCCCATCTTTGGCAGATTAATAAGGGGAGAAATAAAAAAGACTGTATCTTACAAAGCTTTCATTATCACAATCTACTTTATAAGGCCAAATAAAATACGTTTCTTTGTATTATTAAAGGAAGCGCATTCTCAATATATTCCCATTGACAGGTCGTGTGAACGCTCTACCGTTGACGATTTCCAATATTTTGCAGAGCAGGCTGCTGCTTTCCCACCACTTTCCTAAGCTGCACTTCTATGGAAAATAAAGTGTGCTTGGCAATTGATTTGGCTTTACGTCAAGCATACTGATTTGGGGAATAGGTATGAAACTTAAGAATGGGTCTCAGAACCCAAATATAAGAAAGAATGAGTCTGCCCAATCCACTGCAAATGAAAGATACTTTTTGAGATATAGGGGGGTCAGATAATTAGGGAGTTTTAACAAAGACGGTTTTCCTAAACGAGATTTCAAACCTTCTTATACCCCCTTTAGGACAGATGTAACATTGTTGGGCAGAAAAGAGTAAATTAGAATCATCTCTCACTCTAGGGAGGAAATATCATGATACGGCTGCACAGGTTATGTTTTGGGGAATGGCCATCTATCTTTGCCCCAAAGACTGAAACAGCTCGTGGAGCTGTCCAGGAGAATGGACAAAAAGCCAGAGAATAATTATTGATATTGATGCCATTTGAATTGACCTGACAGCAAAATACTCTAGTATTCTTCCAAGAAACCAAGCACAAAGATCCAGGAGAGGCTAGAGCTGGATGAATTCGCATCTCCATACACGTGGCCAGTTACGTCTGAGGTCATGAACATAAAGCCAAAATGACTCCTTTTCACGGAAACTTAAGATGCAGAGTTGTTTTTCAATGCTTGTTTCCAAACCCCTCTCGCATGGAAGTGAGACAGCTGGGTTCTGAGGATCTAACCACAGAATGTGAGTCGGCGAACTCAAACTTGGAATGACCCTTCTTATAACGTTTGAACTCGATTTAATCTGACTCATTTTGAAATCCCAACAGAGGTCAAGGTATTTTCGAGGTGAGACATCTCCCAATAAAACCAATATTACCACTGTCTGAGGCTGAACTGTGTACATTTTCACAGTTTAATGTATACACAACTGTTCCACAACCGCTAACGAACAACTGGCGCCCATGCATAAATAAAGTCCATTGAACCAAAGGGGAAGATCTAGTTCAAAATGAAAAATGTTGCTATTAAGACCACAATGCATCACACTGCTAAATTTTTAGCCTCATGCATAAAATTATAGCACTGATTGGCAGTTGCTAATTATAATACTACACTGTTAACACAGGACAATTAATTGTTCAGACCAAGTGGCACAAATGTAGAAAATAATAATTTTCTTTTTCAACAGAGCAAATGAACACAGATTGTTTCTTCAGCAAAATATGAAACTGTAAACTTTGGGCTCATTCTGCAACTTTCCCCAATCCAGAATAAATAAAATCCAAAGGGGAAAAAAAAGAACATACATTTTTTTTTAAGCGCACCTTTTCGTCTATTACAAAAGCACAACCTAAAACGTATAAAGCTTTTTTCTGTTTTTTTTTTAAATCACAGTTACGAAAAGAAACAGTGAATAATTTATTACATACGCTATAATAACATTACTCTAAACACTATTATCTATGAGGTATATCTGAGAAAATTCGGTAAGGAATTGCGCGGTCTGCATTGCCAACATGCCCAGGTTCATATTAAAGCTTTGGAACCGTGAAGAACTAGAAAAGGGAGAAGGACAGGGAAGGCAGAGGAGGAGAGATAGAGAAAAAACCTTTGGTATTAGTACAAATCTCGTTCTTTGCAGGGTTGCATTGCAAAGCACCACAGTACAATAAGCCCACCAATGTACTGTATGGAGGCCCAGTGGAAGCTGAGGTATTCACAGGAAGGATTAAAAAAAGCACAGAGAAGTCCAGACTGGCTAAATCGTTGCTTTGGTTCAAGCAAGGCACTCGTCCCGTGGTTACGTCACACTTTGCAAGTGAAGCATGAGGCTGAGGGGGGATTGCTGAGGAGAGGTCTGCCAATCGGGGATGTTTTCTGTGTTCAGGCTGCCACCGGTCTGCCTAGGTTCCCTCTTCTAGGGGCTCGGTGGTCGGAAGGCTGGGGAGGGCGGTGTTGGCTTATAGAGGAGCACTTCGCTGCTCAATGAAAAGATCTTTGTTGTGTCTCCCAGGTATTTGGAGAATTCTACTTCCAATAGGAATTTGGGAAGAAAACCAAAGCAATTTGCTGTTTGGAAGGCAGGCCTTACATCTCTACCTGGTGTGGAGGGGAGATGGAGCTTTGAGCCTGTTTGGACAGGAGAGAACTCTCACATGTGTCAGTACGGTGCTTGCAAACTACAGGAAGCGGGTAAGTGAGGGTTTCTTAACATCTGTCAACCTAACCTCTGATTTCTTCCACGGGCTGCACTCTGGATGCAGGGATCGGATGAGTTGACTGGTCTTTTCCCTTCTTAGCTTCTTTGTCTAAATTGTCTCTTAAAAAGCTAAAAGAGAACTACGTTAGGTGAAATGCAAAATACTAGTACTCAATAAGGAACCATACAGGCTAGAGACTGGTCTTTGCACATGTCTGAAACCCATTTGGTCAAAAGCTGAGAATGATTCATTGGCTAACATACAAATCACAGTGATGACTGAATCTTAGTAGTAACTTAATCATTTAATTGGAAGAAACTTAAACAAGACCAATTCATTTCATGAGTAAGAAGGGAAAAGAGAATCAATTTTAAGTAATCATGTCTTAAACTGGCATATTGATTTCTCTGAAATTTTGAGGTCATCTTTTGTTTCCAATGAGTAATTTTTCAGCATCCAATGAGATAAGGCTTAAAGAAGTTCTCTCACAAATACAAAAAGTTGCCCTAGAAATGATGTATCAAGTCAAGGGGAAAGGGAAAAAAAGCTGAACAGCTTAAATGTCACGTGTGCAAACAGTGATCAAATTCCCTTTCTCTGATAAATACTGACCTAAAAATATGCGTAATAATTCAACTCAACAGACCAAGAATGCACTTTCTCTTATCCCTTAATTAGAAGTTTATATATACAACACTCTGGAATGGGGAGGTTTTAGTGATCTCACTGGATCAGTGTGTCCTTCCAGGCTGTAAACCCCTCTATGAGCTCTAATAAATTAAGGCTGGCCATCTTTACAAGCAATTGATCATATGTGACTTTACGTTGAGATTCTAACTAGACAGATACTGAAATGCCTGTGACTAGTTTTACAGAGTAAAAATGTTCAGTGACAAGCCCCAGGCCCCCTTCCTCTTTGCCAACGTGTGGCCCATCTCAGGCAGAGGCAGCACTGAGCAATGGGCACAGACTGGAGGAGAAGGCGGGAGGCTTGTCTGGTCTTTGCCTCTAGATAGATACTTGTGTTGGATAACTATTTCACTCCCCCGGGCCTCCAGGGGCTGGACTGAAAGATTCCTAAGGTCCCTTCCAGCTCTACTATTCAGTGATTAGAATTTCTATGGTCCAATCATTGGAAATCTCAACTGCGATAGCTCCAAAGCAGGGAACAGAGCTGGGACTGAAGGCCACTTCCAACCAGTCTTCTTCACCAATTTGGAGTTTGAATTTCAGGAATACAATTACAGCAGCATCTGAACTTGCATCCTGAACATGTGGAGGGGACAGCGAACAAATGAGAGAAACACAGAAAATATCCCTTTCCAAATTAGCAGCCACTGTCGCATACATAACTATTTCTTTGGGGTATCTGAGCTGTGGCTGTACATACCATATGTCAGAGAGAATAGTTAAAATTATAAAAGAGCACAAGCAAAATGCAGACCGCACAGAGAAAGAAATCTTTGGTATCTTTGGTGTCATCAACACGATTAAAATTACAAATGGAAAAAGTCAGTGAGGTAGCCTTCTTTGGTTCTCACTAGAAATAGAAAGTTTTTCCTTTTTTTTTTTTTCTTTTTTCTGCTTTTTTTTTTTTTTCCTTTTTTGTTTTGTTGTTTTACACGCACACAGAGTTCATTCTTGGAAGCAGCTAGTTTAAGGGTTTCCCTCTTTTTGCTGTTCTGATTTTTTTTTTAATTTATTTTTTCCAGTTTCTGTACAGAAGCCCCAAAATCCAGGCTGGTGAAGCAGGGTCTCAGCTTACGTTTTCTGAATGCACAGGTTCGGGTTGAATCGTCATTGCTTGTCCACAAACTTTGCTCTGTTGTTCTGACAGCAAACAAACTGCAGTGCTCTCTATTGTTTTAAATAAAAAATATAAACTATATCGTGCACCTTTTGCAGATGCTGAATAAGTTAAATAAATAAGTTACAATATGAAGGCTCTGAGGGCCCCAATAATTAAAAGGTGAAGTTCGCCTGGTACCAGGTGGGGCTGTGAACTTAAATTAAATAATTTAATCACTGTTACTTAAACTATTTTCAAAGTTAATTCAAGAAGGAAAAATACCTCGATATTTTTTTTGTAACCTGTATTTCTTCCCTGTCTGTAACAGAACTTCTCTGCTTTATAAAGCAAAACTTCAAGGGAATTCTAAAAGGGATTGTGCATCTCTGACGCACAATTGGTCTAGGTTTTCATAAATAAGCACAAAGAGTAAAACCAAAGTAAAGAAAGATGATTAAATAATTACGAAAATCCTATACACTTGTGTGCTAAAAACTAATTTAAATAAATTAATTACATTAATGGTACTTAGCTGGTTGGTCATAACCCAAAGAGATGAAGGGAAAAAAAAAAAGGTTTCTTTGGACTGTCTTCATTTTTCGATGGACAAAATGTATAGCTTCTTTCCATAGTCTAAATGAAAATAAAGCAGGAAATTCTAACGTCTACACTTTCTCACTTTCAAAAAGACCATTTAAGTGTGACAAGCATGAAAAAAAAAATCACCACGTTCCCTGCTCTAGCTAGTGCAGCACCCCCAAGACCATGTCACCATTTTCTCCACCCTGGAAACCAGAACTCACTTTCTCCTTATTAGTTCATGCTTTACTTTGCTATTTTTTCCTTCTTTTTCTTTTTTTTTTTCTCTTTTTTTTTGGTGTGTGTCCTTTTTCAGGTCTTTGGATTTAGCTTTAGTTATGAGAGATCCAGAATAAAGCTATTCAACCAAAGTTATCAAGCACATGTGTCATTCTTACACAGATGATTAAATAATATCCAAGTTTTCTTGAAAGTTGAGTTTATCTTGGACGTGCCCAAATGAAGGTAATTCCAAGTGTACAGAATGAAGATGCTGGGATACTTTTTTTTTTTTCCTGCACTTTAGTTTTCAATGTTACAATAAATAATAAAAAACAATGTACATTGTAGAAGTACCACATACATGTCAAATGATCATTTAAAATGTATTTATTGTAACAGATGACTATGTACATATGAAGGTGTCTGTGCACACGTGTCTGTGCAGTCTGAACACTCAGAGGCAATGAGTGTCGCTGTGAGGATGTCTATGAGAACACGTGCATCTAAATCTGTATACACCCAAGCTGACCGACTGTGTAAGGTTTAGGCAAACTTATCTACCAAGGTCTACGCTGTGAGAAATGCCTCTGCTAAAGACGGAAGAGAGTGGGAGACTTCCATGGAATGAACAGACCTGTAGCAATGTGTCTTTTTTTTTTCCTATACACATTTTCTCCACTAAAAGGGAATTAGCTGGTTAATCCCAGGCAACCAAACTCAAAACTGGTAAGGAAAGCTTAGGCTCAAGCTTCAACTTGCCTCAGACTGTCAGAACCCTTTTGGTATCTGAGAACAATGAATACTTCCGGTCCCCATGGGATTCATGGAATACCCCATCAGCTTCAACTGTAAGTTCTGTGTCTACCTATGTGAAGCCCTATGTTATTTTAATATATATATGTATATGTATACACACACACACACACACACACACACATATATATATAATTTTATAACCCATTCTGAGACTTTCTAAAACAAACAAACCCTCCCTTCCCCCTACCCTTGGAAAGAAACAAATCAAAGGTAGAAAATAGGCACTGGGACATCCATATTTAAAGCCAATGTCATTAACTTAGGAGATTTATACAGCAAACTCGGGTGCACCTTCTGCCTTTAGCAAGGATTTTGTGGCCTTATCTGAAAACTAGAATCTCCTGTTGTTTTAGAGGTGACTTGGTCTTAACTAAACGTACAAAAGTATTAAGTTCTCCAGTCTTACAGGTAAACATCCGAACGTTACAGACATAACAGCTCTATCCCTTTTCTGTCTACCGTCTTTCACTCTTCTTCCTGGTTAGGCTAACAAGTCTGAATCACAAGGCATCAGCAGCAACAGCAACAAAAAATCAGCTCTGATCTGTTAGGATTCGGGACGGTTATCATCACAGTACCTGTGTCTGGGCTTTGGGGTCAACCTTGACCACACGTATCACCTCTTTTTCTCTACTTTTCATATACTCCATTATTCTTCAACAACACTGGAACCCAGCCTGTTCTTCTTCTATGTTTAAAAATTCCTACTATACAACTTCCTGAAAAACAGAGTTCACCACAAAGGTATACTGTCATGACATTTCGGTAACGGTAATCAAAAAGACGCTTCTATAATTCTACCAGCATTTTTAGAAGTGGGAAAGTGTTCCCCCTGCACCCAGTAATGATATTTAAAAAAAATATGTTCAACTTTAATTTATTGGCATGACTAGGTGGGCACCCAGCACAGATAAAGTAAAATGGGTGATCATCTAAAAGGTATTTATGACAACACTGTGAAGCAGTTATACTCCAATAAAGATGTAAAAAAATAAATAAATAAAAAATAAAAGGTACTTATATTTGGCTTTGAAATACATTGTTTGATTTACAAAAATGTATGTATGTGTATCAGATTTATTCCTAATTTTGATTTAATTTTAGCTAGTAATAAAAATTAGCTTGAATTTCCAAAGCCCATAATTGCCAAGAGCCTGCAGGAAAAGAGACACTGCAGAGGTGATGCCTTGATTTCTTCAAAGTGTCACGTTGGTACCTTCATGCCTCATTCCCGCCTGTACTGTTAAGTGGTACAACCTACACACTACTTTACATTTTAGAAAAGCCTTTAAATATTGTGGACGAGTTTTTATTGTTGTTGCTGTTTTCTTTTTAAAAAGAAATATATTGGCTCTTTTTTTTAATAAAAATTTCTTGGAATGAAAGAATTGTATCCCCAGGACCAAAATCACATTGAAAACAAAAGTAAGCAAGCCTATTTCCCTAAAGAAATAAAGAATTTTCCACTCAATAGCCTTTGGATTTCTGTTGCTTCGAGAATGTGAATTTTGGTTCAGAGCTGTCCCTTCACACTGCCCCTTTCATTGCTGGTGGCTGAGGCATGCCTGGAATTTTTCTTGGATTGAGGAAATGGATCCTCAATCCAACAGGTTAAACGTTGAAGTCCAAAGAGTTATTTTTTTCTGAAATTATTGACTTAAAATAAGGTTTAAAATGTTTGAGGAAACTTACTGGGTCAAATTCCATTACCTTCCAGTTTGCAGGGTTTTTTTTTTTTCTTTCAGCTTTTTAACAAATTGAAATTCTGTAGGGCTTAATTTTTCAATACACAGATATATAGATACACACATGTATTTATATATGTACGTAAATCATTTTTTAGAAGCAAGCACTTCTCTCTGGTATGGCATTATTTGGTATGAGACATTTATCAAAAGTCCCTAGCGGGAAGTTCTTGCCTTTTTTTACATTATGACATCTTCCTCTGGTCACCAGGAGCGCTGAGGGTGTATGTGACTACACCTGGTTTGACCAGGGTTGAAATCTCAGGCCACAAAGGCAGCCTTTTTCAGTTTAGACATCTTCATAGGATGCCAGAGACCCAAATGCTGACATGAGCATGCCGAAGGATCACTAACCAAAGCAAGCAGGCTCGGTTCCTCAGTCCAATCTCCAGAAGAACAAGCATTTCCATTGGCCATGAGTCACAAGGATGCATTTAGAGATACCCAAGGTGAAATTCATTTTGATCCACCCATAGGAGAGTTCCCCTGCTGAAATATGCTCTTTTCTTGGTCATTTGACAAAGGAGACATGGAGAATGGGCAAGAGACAAAGTGACACAGGGCAAAGTCAAGGAACATCCCCAGGTAGGATGAATTACAGAAGCCATGGAAAGTCGCCTTCTTTAGTGGCTACATGGCTGCTGCCCCTGCAAAGGGAGACCCACACAGTGGGAGGAAGGAGGTGGCATAATAGACAATGGGGTTCCCAAGGGCAGGACTCTGGGGTTCTCCCCAAACCCTGCCTCGTGTTTTCTCTCTAGGACTGAGACACCCGCACCCCCCAACACCGCTGCCTCACCCCAGTGCCGGCCGTGGCTGCACACAGGCTTGTCTAAACTAATTGGTCATTACCACCCTGAGGAAACCTGATCAACCCATTGCAGCAGGAGTTGGACTTCCTCTGTGAGAAGTCCCTCTGGTGGATTTACTTACTGAGGGGCATCTGGAACACCCTGATGGGACAGGGCAGTTCCTGGAGAACAGACCTCTGGGCTGGCCTCATCTCTGTAACTGGTGGGAATGGACCACTGATCTTTCCCAGCAGTTAGAGAAGATGAACACTCCCTGGCCACGGCCCAGAACTGGTGGATGGACCTCACTCGCCACCCTGATCATGGTTGAGACATAGAATAGAGAAGACTAAAAATACAAACAAAACTCATTCGTCCCATGATCCACTTAGCAACAGGTTAACTGTTGAAATGCTTACACTTGACTTTCAACCTTTCCCAGGAATTTTCACAGAAATCTGAATACTCTAAATCATCCACAGCAGCAAATATACTCTGGGATGGCAGGAGAAATGAGCAAAGTTCTGAACTGAATACTTAAGAAATGAAGCACTTGACAAAAACAAGATGTGAATTTGAACAGCAATAACTTTGGGTTATCACCAGTGTCAAGTTGAATCTATATATGTATTCATATATTATATATATCTCTTTCTTTAGAAATGCAACCTTTACAGCTGATTTTTAAAAAGCTAATAGAAAAGTAGAAACTGACAATTATTTTTACACACTTTCCCCCACCCCCAATGAAGCCCTGTTAGGATGTAGCAATCACGTGAAGACGAGGCTTGTCAATTCCTCTATAAATTCTTTGGTTCTGTGGCTTGGGAGAGGATGTGTCACCGAGACCCCTACCCTTGACCCTCACTCCCCTTCCCTCCCCTGATGATGAGACTCTGAACATAGAAGGAACCAAGACTAAGGATTAAGCGTAACATTCAAGTGACAATATTATTCCCCACGCTCCGCTGAGCAGAGAGGAGAACTGTTCAGTATCCCAACATCTTAAACTTGGACTCCATGGAACCCTTTGAGAGATTCCATGTCGGGTAGAAAAAGCCATAAAACAAAATGATAGGGAAACAATAAAATCAAACAAATGACCCTTTCCTTTCGTGGCTCAGAAACAAAATTGATTACCTTTACACAGATCAATGGCGCTATTAGTATTTAAGCCAGGCAAGAGGAGATAATGAACTGAAACAAAGGTGTGAGAAATCCTCATCTTTGGTATTGTAGCTGTTGAGGTTTCTGTTGCTCTGTTCCGTGTTCTTTTGAAAAACTGCATAGGCACAAATTAAAGACAATCTTCAACTTTTAGATTACCGCATGAGTTGTCAAATGAAGCAGCAGCCACGGAGGCTTTTCCTTCTTTCTCTTCCTGTCTCAACCCTTTCTTTAAAATCTGCTTCCAAAAAATGTCCCAAGAGGTCTGTTTGAACACAGTGTGTCTCGCTGTTTTTCTGTTTCTGGTTTTTGTTTTTTTTTTTTCTTTTCTGGCGAGCTTCCTTCTCGTTGGTGGTGATGTTCGGTGATTTACGTTTTTATTTATTTATTCATTTTAATGGGACAGTTTTGTTTGTTGCAGAAGTAGGTGCAGAAAAAGTTTCTTTGGTTTCGATTAAGTAATTCATAAAAAAAGTCAGTCTCAAGTGTCTGTAAAGAATCATTGCAGTGTTTGGCTTGCTTTGAACACCCCCCGTGGTGCCCACCTGGGGCCATTCACTGGTAAATATGCACATGGTGACCTTTGCAATCTCCCAGGGTTCTGTGGGCGCTCTTCCATTTGCCGTGGGAAGGTGACAGCCAGGAACCAGAAAGCCACTCGCTGGGTGGCTTGGCTAACATCCTTGGTGTAGCCGGTCCACTCAGCCCGACGATGAACCAAATGCAAGAGCTGAATGCCATTCGGAGTTGCAGAGGTTTTCTGACTTCTAAGAAGTAATCACAGTATTTTTCAGGCTAGAAAATGGCAAGTAATAAATGTCTTTGGTTTGCAGTATTCTGCTTCTTTGGTGTGCTGTGTTTTCTCCAGATTTATTCAGCTGTTTTGCTAGATGATTCAACAATGGAAGAGATTCAGGACTAGATGACGGTTATGAGTAACATGTACGGTGGTTTGAATTATTTATTTTTTCCTTGCTATGAAACACTGAAAACGTCCCTACCGATGGGATGGACAAGGGAACAACCCAAATCTGAAGGAGCGAGAATGTATCATGTGGTCATAATGCACAATAGGAGGAACCAGGTGACAGATAACCAAGAAGGATACATTTATGATCTAAAAAAATCTAGATCTTTTAAAATGCTGCATTTGCTCCGTGTACTGTAACAGTTAAATTGGCCTCCTGAGTGTGCGTCTGCATTATGTACAAACAGAATTTGTAGCAAACTGCAAAATGTGCTTGAAGCCATATTCCCAATGATTCCCTCATGACTTCCTAACTGGTGTCTTGAAAATCGAGATGCGGTGAATCCAGAACCTTCCTGACTTCTCTGTTTATCTTCATTGTGCTTGATACTTTGAGCTCAAGTGAACTGATCTGGTTTTTTTTTTGATGGATCCAAGACCACGTGAGATTTCCAGGAGGTAAGGAAAAGAAAATTGTAAACTGGATCAACTTAAAGCTTTCTAAACCATTCAATGAAAAAGATGCCTGAGTTGGAAAAACAGGTCCTCGGATTCTTTTTTTTAACTTCCATATTTAAAACTTGTGCTCAGTAATTGTCATTCTGATTTTTTTTTTATGTTATGGCTGTGAACGTTGGTGAACTATGGTATGATGAGGCTAAGCACTTGGAAAGCAAATGAGGTCATTCTTGTTGCTAGATTCTTCTCTTATTGTAGCATCTTGGGAACCCAAACTCAGAGTCCTTACACAGGCCAAAGTCCCACTATTACTCATGGGAACTTCGACTGCAAGAGGTTGACAGGACTCAGAGTGGGACCGTTGACATTCTAAGCAATCCTGAGCTTGACTGACACCACACTGAAACTGACTTGCTGCAGAAAGGCCCCATTTGGGTTTCTGAGGTGCTCAGCACACTCGCTCAGAGGACAATGTCCGGTTCAAAGAGATTAGTTTTCAGCTTGCACTTGGACTCCATAGCCACTAAAAACCAACGAACAAAAAGAACACCTGGCCTATGATTACAGCTAGAATAGAATTTTCTTTTCAAGAGAATTGTGCTTTCAAATCACCAGTGAAGGGCCCCAGCTAAGAATCCAGCGTCTTTTTCCTTTGCATTTTCTTCTGGTATCTTTTGTCCTCATTTGGAGGTGACTTGTGCCCAACTGAGAGTCCTTCCATCACGCTTTGGTACAGGTGCCGGAGGCGGACGAGGGGCCCCCTGTGCTCAGATCGTCCTGCCACTTCTCCAGGCTGCGGCGCCGGGCATTCATGAAGAAGTTGCTGACGGTCGTAAGCTCCAGGCCCAGCTGCTGGGAAATGGTGATCTGCATCTCCTTGGATGGGCGTTTGTTCTCCTTGAAGATGGCGAAGAGTGTTCGGCGTTGGAGGTCGGTGAACACCAGGCGGGATTTCTTCTGGGAATTGTTCCTGTCTTTGTTTGGTTCTTGCTCTTTGCGTTTGCACGCTTGAAGGGGAAGAGAAGAAGGAGAGAGTCAGTGCGAGCGTGAGAACGTGATCCATTGAGAACATTGACAAAGTCAATGGGGATGGAAAGTCAAAGGGGATGTAAACCGTTAAACTTTATTGTGCAAATTGCCCAGCTGTCAATAACCAGCCTTCCCAGTTCATCTATGGGTGATGGAAAGCATCGGTTAGTGGGGGAAGGGAGAAAGGAGAAAAGAGCAGGGCTGTTTACACAGTCTGGTTTTGAACCAAATGCTTTCTCTTTCACTCCCTACCCACCACTGCCACCCCCTTAAAACTCTTTACCTGTGCAATCAGGTGCTCTGAAGGGATCAGTGACTTCCCCAGGGGGAAGCCTGGTTACTACGTTCCTCTTTCACGGTCACCCTCTGGAATTGTTTACAGATGAGCCACAGTGACTTTCCGGAGTCAAAACTTAAAAGTGCGTAATTTCTCAGAATCAAAGCTTCCACCCTCGTGACTCAAAGAATTGTTAACAGAATGAAATTAGAAGTGACAGAGTGATGGTATCATCCCGACCCCAAATCCCCTTCTTCTAGACTTTTGAAAAATAAAAAAAATAAAATCAAACAGGGAGGGAAAGACTGTGAAAAAATTGGTTTAACCAGTTTTAATTTGGCTGGTTGGAAGTAAAGCCAGTACAAGAAGACCAGGGCTGAGGTTGGCAAAAGAACCCAAATTTACAGTGGATTATTTTAGGGCCCGAGATGTGTCAATTAGTAGATGCAGAGTCTCTGATTCAGTAGATGGGTATCCACATCTGGGGTGCCACGTGCAGCCAGGACATTAATTTATGTGTCACTACCTCTGCCTCACCCTACAAGTTTCTAGAAGGCAGGGATCAGGTCTGTGTGATATTTCCGACTGGCTCTTTCTGGAGCCACGGACATAAATGAATGCTTGGGATGCTGATGACAAGCGGTGTCTTGACTCTTTCAGGAATTTGCACACTTCACAGACAGATTGGGTCTCAGAAAAGTAACTTTTTTTTTTTTTTTTTTTTTGCGGTACGCGGGCCTCTCACTGTTGTGGCCTCTCCCATTGCGGAGCACAGGCTCCGGACGCGCAGGCTCAGCGGCCATGGCTCACGGGCCCAGCTGCTCTGCGGCATGTGGGATCCTCCCGGGCCAGGGAACGACCCCACGTCTCTTGCATCGGCAGGCGGACTCTCAAACACTGCGCCACCAGGGAAGCCCAGAAAAGTAACTTTTAAGGGCTAAATAATATTGTGCATACAAATCACAAATTTAAACATGGGAACATGTGTTAAAATCACTGGACAGAAACCACAGCTCATCCAGGTGTTTTGTGCCGCCTCAACAGAGCTAATCCAGGAAAGGCGAGGAGGGAGCAGAGGGCCGGCTTTGAGCATCCTTCCCTGGATCAAATCCTACTGGACATTCTGGCTCCAGGTTGAGAATTTCTTTGTACTCAACTGACATTCCCCTAAGGCTAGCAGTCGTCTGGAGTGCGGTCTGGAAGCCTTTTCATACTTCTCAAAGCCCTGATTTGTGAGTTTCGCTTCTGAGCTTTGGGTCAGGCCATTTTCTACTCTTTGCATTCTGCTGGGAGCATTTGGTATAGTGGGGCCGCTGGCTGCAGTTTGAGTATCAGGGGAACATCCTTCAAACGGATGGGTCTTCGGATTTAACCTAAGGACCAACACTCATAGCAAAGATATTCTGGAAGCTGAACTTCCCCCTACCCAACTGGCCATCCTCCCTGGTGGATGCTATCCGCCATGAAGGATCACTCCTGAAGTAAGTGAAGAGCCATGATAAAAAGGGCAGGAACAGGAGAACCCTCAAAAAGGAACACTGCTGGGCTACGTCAGCTTTGCGGAACCCTCTCTTCCTGACTTTTCCTTCTCTCGTTTCTAAAAGTAAACATATTACCTTTGTAAATTAAACACAACACACACATACACACCTATAAAAACAGTATGTTTCCATCCCAAACCCCATTCTCTTGGGAGGTTTGGACGTTTTCAGATAAGGGGCATTTCCCCCGAAATGGGAACTCAGAGAGAAAGGGCTGAAACGGCTTACAGTCACCCTTCTCCCACAGGAAACTCCCGGTAATGATTTCTTCTTTGATTATCCCTGGGAGGATCTTACACTTCTGTTGGATGTTTGGATAGTTACCATAACCTCATCTGTAGACTTCCTCTCTCTAGTGCAATCCTCTACAACAGTGCTTCTAAAGTTCAAGGTGCACAGGGATCATTGGGAAGCGTGCTCAAATGCAGATTCTGAGGCAGTCAACCCAGGCGGGGCCTGAGAACCTGCATTTCTAACGAGCTCCCAGGTCATGCTGCTGCGGCTAGCCCCTATGCCTCGGTTTGACTAGCGAGCATTTACCTATTTCTAAAATCTCAGAGGAGCACCCTGATGGAATGGAATGTTCTGGAACCAGATGCCTGGATTCTCTCACCTGCGCTCCTTCACCTACAAGGCTTGGGACCTCGGTAAATGACTTAACCTTTCAGTGTCCGTCTTCCTTACCTGCATAATGGAAATAAGGTGCTCACCTCTGTAGAGGCTTACGTGAGGCAAAGTGTGTGAATGCTCCCTCCCCACCTCCCCTCTGGCTGCATAACCCCAGCAATCCTGAGGAAGATAAACAGCAGAATTATTCTCATTTTAAAATGAAATAAATGGAGACCTGAGGGTGTAAGCGATTGACCTGAGGTCACATTCCAAGTTGGCTGCAGACCCAGGGCAAGAATCCAGCCCTTGGGTCTGTCCATCTTTCTCTCCTATAGAAATGGCATCCCACGCCATTGGCACCTTAGAGGGACTCTATCTGCACGGCAGCCTCGGAGGTTCTACCCCCCGAGATTCTGAATTTTACCTGGAGGGGCAGTGTTCTGGAATCTGGGGAGATATTGAATATAGTTCCCTGTGCTGTACAGTAGGTCCTTGTTCTTTATTTTATATACAGTAGTGTGCATATGTTAATCCCAAACTCCTAATTTCTTTCTCCCTCCCCATCCCCTGCTATCCCCTTTGGTAACCATAAGTTTGTTTTCTACGTCTGTGAGTCCATTTTTTGTTTGTAAATAAGTTCATCTGTATCACTTTTTAGATTCCACATACAAGTGATATCATATATTTGTCTTTCTCTGTCTGACTTACTTCACTTAATATAATAATCTCTAGGTCCATCCATGTTGCTGCAGATGGCATTATTTCATTCTTTTTATGGCTGAGTAGTATTCCATTGTGTGTGTGTGTGTGTGTGTGTGTGTGTGTGTGTGTGTACCACATCTTCTTTATCCATTAATCTGTCAATGGATATTTATGTTGCTTCCACGTCTTGGCTATGGTAAATAGTGCTGCTATGAACATTGGGGTGCATATATCTTTTCAAATTAAGAGTTTTCTCTGGATATATGCCCAGGAGTGGGGTTTCAGGGTCATATGGTAGCTCTATTTTTAGTTTAGTTTTTTTTTTTTTAAGTTTTTGGCACGGGGGATCCTAGGTCCCCGACCAGGGATCAAACCCATACCCCCTGCATTGGAAGTGTGGAGTCTTAACCACTGGACTGCCAGGAAGTCCTATTTTTAGTTTTCTCAGGAACCTCCATACTGTTCTCCATAGTGGCTGTACCAATTTACATTCCCGGCAACAGTGTAGGAGGGTTCCCTTTTCTCCACACCCTCTCCAGCATTTATTATTTGTAGACTTTTTAATGATGGTCCTTCTGACTGGTGTGGTGGTGTATTTGCACTTTTAATAGGGAGTTTAGATTGATTCAGGTCCATGTTGGCCTGTCAGGTTATATTTGAAGATATATCTACATATGATTTAAGAAACAAATGTTAGAAGTTTAACGTTCAGCAACCTGCAGAGAGAGAACAGATCATCAGATCCTGTGTATGCCTTCCCAACAGCTCTCCAAAGACAACAGACTCTACACCAACAAACGCAAAGCTGCAGCCTGTGGTCTGCCAACGTACGGCAAGTCCAAAAGCCCAAAATAATGAGGCTGCAGGTACATAACCTGCCCCAAGTCCTCACAGCTGACAGTTGCCCCCTCACGATTCTTACAAAAGCAGTTGGTCAGGAGCTGAAGGAAAATACAAACAAGAGGGCAAACGCCTGCTTTGAAAGTCTAAGAAAAAGTAGACAGATTGAATGATGTCTGGAAGCTGGCAGGAAGGTGGGAACCTCAGAATTTCTCAGACAAGGTGTGGAGCTAGCTTTGCCCAGAGGCACAGTCAGAGTGTAAATGGTTTTGGTTAGAACATTACACACTACAAATGCCCATTTCAAAACAGCTAGGGAAATGTCAAGTAGCTCCCTACGGCCCAGGAATGTGTGTTAGAAACCCAACAGACGGTGTTCATCAGTGGTGTGGATGGAGTGAGTTCCTGCCACTCACGATAAACTCTGCTCCAGGAGGGTGAGAGGTTAGCCCAGACTCCCGCAGGCACTGGGATCTGCTTCTCCTCCCTCTTCTAGGAAGGAAGCAGGGAGGGCGCACCATGGGGTGATGTGTATGTTGCCTGACGGGAAGAGAGAGAAATCCCTCATTCTCCATCTTCCTTCCTCTTCTGGGGAAGTGGTCCCTGTGTGGGTCATGGAGGTTTGAGGGCTCATTTCTATTTCTATCAAAGACAGGGAGAAATTATTTGTTTTTGCCCACAATGAGGCTACCTACTGGGGCTACAGTGCCTTTTCCCTCCTTTTGGGGGCAGGAACGATATCAGCTCAGATGGAGAAGGCTGCCTGTCCCCCGTGGACCAGGACCTGGGACTCGCAGATATATACAGACAGAGGTATCTGTGATTAGTAACAGAGGTGACAGCTACTGCCTAAGTAGGGTCCTGGGTAGACAAATTTTTCAAACCACTGGGTTCCCAGGGTGAAATAATAAGAAGGGAAGCCCTGGTTCAAGGCACAAGCCCTCCCCGAGACCGTGAGATGCCAATTCACCTTTTCCCAGGTGGCCACCCTCAGAGGGTCAGAGACGGAAGTGCATGTCCAAGCATGCGCCACTTCCCTGGAGCTGATCTTCCTAAACCAGGAGAGAAAGAAGAACTTCTCTCTCCCACTGGCCCTTTCTCTCTGCTCCGCACACGGTCAGGCCGCTCCTGGGCATTCTCAGGAGCCCAGGGGAACTGGCCACAGCGCTGTCCAGTGCCCGCACAGGGGCAGCACGAAGGCGCGCCCCATCAGGCACGTGGCAAGGCTGTAAAGCCAGAAGTCATTCCTATCAGGAGGCGGCTCACAGGCAGGTGAGGCAGGGTGAGGGGCGGTACCAGAGACTCAAGAAATAATATTAAGGAGGCCACGGAAAGCAGTGCGTCACCCCGGGGAGGGCCCTGGAGCCGACCCCAGAGGGCAGTGACTGTGTTGTTTCTCTGATGGAAAAGCCTCATTTTCACCCACCCCTAATTTTCCTTCTTGGGACAAAGGTCTTTGGTATTTGCCTGCTAGGGGTGGAGAGCTGTGGGAAGCTAGGGCCCGAGCCTCGGGGACGGAAGGGAGGCAGGCTGAGAGGGAGAAGCAAAGCTGGGGAGGGCCGCCACCTCTGCGCCGCCCGCCTGGTTTTCGCCGTGGTCTCCTCTGGGAGGGCCCGTGCCTAGACGCGGGCGGGCGGAGCGACCTCGGCTGTAAGTGTCTGCAGGGTAAGTGGGGGTGGTAAGGGGCTAGTTCTACGAGGCAGATCCAGGTCATCGGAACCGCGCTTCGCTTTAACGCCTGGTCCCACAGCCGCAGGGGCTTCAGCTCTTCAAGGGCCCTGCGCGTCTCCCTCCGCCCATAACTCCATTCTCACGCCTGAGTCACAGACCGTCGGCGCTCCTGTCGGGTCTGGGGCTGTCGGTTTCACGTGGGGAGCTAGAGGTCAGCGAGGTGAGCCTGAGAGGCAGGCAAGGTCTGGACCCCCATGAGCACTTTCTCTCTTTATTTTTATTTTATTTTTAAATTTTTGGCCGTACCCCGTGGCATGCGGGATCTTAGTGCCCTGACCAGGGATCGAACCCATGCCCCCTGCATTGGCGCGTCTTAACCACTGGACCGCCGGGGAAGTCCCAGCACTTTCCACAGGCTCTTTGACGGGAACGTGGGGCAGAGGTGTGGATTCCCATTCTGCACGTGGTGAAGGTTCAGTGACTTGTTTAGGGTGACACAACTAGCGTCAGGGCTGAGACGTTGGCCTGGAAACCCCTTCCCAGCCCCCCCTCGGTCCTGAGGGGCCGGGGAAGTAAGAGGCACCCAACACCGGCCCGAATCCTCGGTCCTCCCTGCTCTGGAGCTGAAACTACCCACGCTACTGGGATTTTGCCCCAAGAATTCAGGTCCCTGTTGAACAACTTCTGCTGTATTGGGCTGAAACGCTCCCATTTGTTTTTGGAGAATCCGGCCCCATCTCATGATTTGCTACAGAGTAACGAGTACCGGAAGGGCCCCTCGGGCTCCTTCAACAAGCTGACAGGTAAGGAAAATGTCTCATGGAAATGAATTACAGACTTGAAACAAAAGCCTTTGTAGTTTTATTTTTCTTGAGGCAACTGAAGGGGGGAGAAGACTAAAATGGACGAGGGCAGGGCAGTTTCCATCCAACCTAAGTTCAAATTCAGCTCGGCCATTCACTAGCCGTGTGACCTGGGTATGATCACCGGGCCTCCCTCTCCCTTGGGGTGACTGGGCCAGAAATGATTGACGGGTCCATTCCATCCTTCGGATGGATTTGCCCTCCACGGTCCTCTCCCTCTGCCTGGTACCGCACAAATGCTGTCTTCCTCAGTGACATCTCCTGGAGGGGTCAGAAGAATGAAGGACATCGTTGGCTGTTAATCTGCGAGCTGTTAGACACAATCCACTCTGCCTCTCAAGTCCCATGCTGGGCAGGTGCCTCTTTGGGGGATACTTGCCCCACCTGCCTTAGTGAGAAATGGAATCGGGGCTTTTCTTTCCTTCTGGACTTGAAGCTTCTGTGTCTTTAACCTCCAGGACCGCCTCGCAGGGGTCATGAATGACCTGCTGGTGAAGGTGGTCTGAGTAGGTGCCGAGCGTGAGTTAGCAGCGGGGCAGTCGTGGTACAATGCGGTGTCGAGGTCTGGAATCGTCGGCCCCCTTTGGCTTGTCCTCTCATCTCTGATCTTGCCGATTTCTTTGCTCTCCACTGGTTGTCTCCTTCTCATGAGCTTTCTGGCCTGTCCCAGTCCTCCAGGAATCCAGCAGCCCTTCCCTCTTCTGCCTCCGTGCTCCCCTTCCTGCCCCCTCCTGCCCCCCAGCTCCATGCTTCTCCTCCCTCACAGCCCAGCATCACCTCCCGTGTTGACCGGTTAGCCCTGGTGTCCTGTGGAAATGGACCTTTCCTTCCAACCCTCCTCCCTGGAAACCACAAACACACAGGCCGAAGAGAGGTCCTTGCAGAGGCCCTGGGGAGGTGAGGGGCCGAGCCCCCGCAGAGGAGGGGAACTCTGGCTCCACGAACACGATACCATGTCCAGAGATGCTCGAGGATGGGCAACGGAAAGCCACCCTCCAAGAGGTACCTGGAGGAAGCGCCAAAGTCTCAGGTGTAGGCCTAGAAGAATCTTTCTCAGTGTGGTTTCTGTCCCCAGGCTGGCTGCCCCGCCCCCAGGCTGGCTGCCCCGCCCCCAGGCTGGCTGCCCCGCCCCCAGGCTCCCCTCCTGTGCTGGCTGATGCTGAAAGCCTCCTGCTTCAGCTTAATCCAGTCAGTGGAAGGCTTAGCCCCTGCCAGACTGACTGCACCCCTTCCCCTTTGGAAGAGGGCCGTTTAAATCCCCTCCGCAGTCATTCTGTGCAACATCCTCAGTACAAATGAGACACAGCTCTGAGCACAGGCTTGGAGATGGGGGAGCTGAGGCTTCCAGGAAGCAGGTGCCCCCAAGGAAGCAAGGGAGCCCCACAGTGGGAAGGGAGGCTGACTAATTGCAAAACTGGCCCCAATCCTTCTCGTCTCACCATCCCCATCTCCTGCAATGTCACTCTGCAGCTCCCCTCCAGCACGGGATGGAGTTCGTCTGTCTTTCCCGGATCTGGGCTGGTCTGGTGATTTGCTTTGGCCAACTGAATGTGGCAGAAGGAACAGCCCAGGCCTCGAGAAGCCGAGTGCTTTGTTCACGCTCTTGGAGCTCTGGCCGCCACATGACAAGCCCAGGCCAGCCTGGGTCAGCCCACCCCAGCTGCCCCAGCAGCTGACTGCAGTGAGCCCAGCTGAGACCCCTCAAGCGTGGCCTGGACCAGCAGAACTGCCCAGCTGACCCGTAGACTCCTGGGCAAAAATAAACGTTCATGGCTTTATGCCACCGGTTTTGTGGTTCTGTGTTACGTGGCATTCCTGTGGTGATATACAGCTGACAAAGAAGCAAAGAACAGCTGTTGCCTTCCTGTCCAGGCAGGGAGTCACATGTAGGGTAAGAAGTCTCAGCTTGAAGTCATGACCTGGTTTCAAATTCCACGTTGGCCACTTATCAGCTGCATGACCTTGAGCCTCAGTTTCCTCATCTGTAAAGTGGGGATACTAATTGCAAACCCCTCTGGACATCAAGGGGCTAGCTGTAATGTTGGTGTGCACAGTAGGTGCTCAGTAAATGTAAATATCCTTCCTTCCATCATAGAGAAAGAAAGAGGAAGGGGGGTGAGAAAGTGAGGTTAAGAATTCATAGTCTGAAATGATTTGCCAAGACTTACTCAACGGTAGATGAAGTGTCCAGAGGGCTTATAGCAAACAAAAGGTTAAAGATTTTTGTTTTCTTTGTGAAGCAGTCTCAGAGCCAATTCCCAGCCTCGTAGAAAAGGTAAGACTGTGATGTGTTTTTACATACGTGTCAGAGATCCTAATAGGTTTTGGACCCCTGGTGTTTCCTAACATCACTAATTTATGTCCAAATACATTCTACATATGATGGGTATTGTTAGCCCCTAATAAATAATGCAGACGTGCTCTACTCTCCTTGCATTCAGTGAATACTTTCCCTGAATTGTTCAATGTGATCCTGCCAGGGCACCGGGTGGGGTGGGGAAGGAAGCCATCGGGGTGTGCATTTTTCAGCGTGGTCACTTAACCTCCGAGTATATGGGTTTGAAAACGATGCCGAAGGAGAATCGTTTCCAGCTTTCAGCTGGAAAGCCTGAAGCTGCCGTCTTAAAAGGGCTGTGCAGAGCGGGAGAGTGACCTTCTCCAGCAACAAGGGCACACCCACAGGGGCTGGAGTCGGGTTGGAAAGATCAACTGAGGCAACCAACTGGGTTATGCTGGAAAAATCAGTTACAAAAGTAAGGTCGTATTTGTACCTCCAGCCTTGTTCGGAGAATTCTGTGGGGTTTTGAGGTCAGAAGAGGGAAATCAACTCCTTTTACTTCCCTTTGTTACTGTCAGGATGGGAAGGAGTGATGGCGTCCAGGAAGGCTCCCTTCCTCTGGAACTAATTTGCATATTCAAGAGCTTTTAAAATAATAACAGCATCCCTTGCATTCAAATAGGGAAGCAAGAATAGAAGAGTTACCTACTCTGATAGTACATATTTAATGTTCAGGAAGCCATCAGTGCTGAACAATGCCATCAATGCAGGCTCCTTGGGCCAGCAAAGGGAGAGGTGCTGGCACACTGCTACAGGGACCTGGAGAGGAGGGGTGTGACACACAGGACTTGGGGCTCAGGCTCTGAGCACTGGCCACTAAGGCCATTAGGTGGCGCACCAATCACTCACCGGGGAGGCGGGAGGGCTTGATGAAGGGGGAGGGGCTGCAAAGGACAAGATCTTTTCATCATCATTTGATTATCTTGTGCTCTTTAAAACTTGGAAACTATAAGTAGTTTGCAGTTAGATGCTTTACAGTTTTCCCTGCTTCTCTTTGATTCCTGACCTTATTACTGAACGCCACCTTGGTCCAGATGGTCACAGAGCCGGTAGGGTGAACTCGGCCCCTGAGAGCTAAACTCCAACTTCCCTCTTGTTTCTCCAAACATCTCTGGCCTGAGTCAAACGGGAAACTTAATGGCTTTGTCTCCAGGTTGGAGCTGGCTTTTCTCACAGACCAGATGCCCATCCGCTCAGGCAGCAGAGCCAGTGACATCCAGACCAGCGTCCATTTGGGTGGCCAAGAGCAGAGACAGGGAAGTTGCCTGTGCAAATGGATTTGGAGTCATTCCCGGTCCCTGGGGTTTTAGCCCTCCTTTCACTCCCTTCTAACTGGCCTTCCGTGGCGAGAAAAACCTCTAAACCATTTAGCAAATTATCCTGGACAGACAAGGCAACAGGATCCGGGCTGAACAACCCATGTGCCAGTGAGGTAGCTGCTGCCCGGCCTATTAGAGCAAATATCACGGGCGGGAGATGCCAGAGCAGGAGGGAAAGACGAGAGAGGAGGGAGAAAAAACAAGAGAGCAGGGGACCATGCATGCGTGAGCACACACCCCTCATTCTGGAGGCTCTGGAAGGGGTCGCATCCAAAGTGCAGAAAAGTCAGGAACCCCAGGAAGCCTGGCATTGCCCGGAACGCTTGAGCCCCACCTTAAGCTTCACTTCTGACCTGGGGCACGTCTCTGCCCATCTGGGTATCCCTGTGGTGCCCTCTTCCTCCCATTTGGAAATCACGGGTGATAAGTGCTAACTCTCTGCGCTCCCTCAAAACCCTGCCGCCCATGACTTCACTTGGGTTGGGTCATAAACACGTTGGTTGTGACAAACCAGCACCTCCCAGGTCTATTTATTGTCGCATGAGAGGCAGCCATCCGGTCATCATTCGCAGTTCCCTTGCCTCAAAGACATCCTCTGAAGAAAACAAGTTTAATTTCCTATCCCTATTTTCCCTTCAATACAAAGTCACTGAAGGGGACTCAGCAAATGGGGTCCTTTGATGCCTGAAACTTGCTTATATAGAGGCCCAGTGTGGCCCCAGAGGGCGGATCTCCAGAAGAGGGTCGCCAGTCCTCTGCACCCGACTTGCCCACTCCTCCTACTGTCCCTCCCAGCAGGTTCTGCCTGTAGCTGGGGCTCGCTCACCCAGTGTGGATGTGCATTCTCCTCCTTGGCTTCCCTTTCAGCAGAAACTCTGGGAGTAAAAGGGGAGCCCCAAGGAACAGGTTTCTAACAGCAGATGTTCCAGGACAGCTGGTAAAACCACCGAGTCCTAGAAGGGCAGGACGTTAGAGACCATTTGGTCCTATCCTTTATTTTAGATATAAGGAGTCTGGGGCTCTTAGGGGCGTCATGATTTGCCCAACGCTGACCACAGGGAGTCAGTGACTGAGCCCTGAGAACCCAGATTCCCTTATTACTAGTTCAGTGGTGTTTTTATTTCCCCCTTGGCTATTAGAATAAATCTTTAGGGAGCACTCAGCCTTTGAAATCACGATTCCTGGTCATCTATTCTGCCTACAAAGAAGCCTGGCAAAGACAGACCTTTAGATCTGCTGCATATCTCTACTCGGCAAGCTATCCAGGAGGTTGTGAGTTGCTAAAACAAATATTTAATTCTGGATAGAACATCTCACTAAAAGCGGTTAGGAGAACCCAGTACAGCCTCTCCTAACTTCCCACTAAAATGATCTCGAAGACCTGGAATAAAAGGTAAAACTCACCAAACTGAACACTAGGACTGCCGTCAACCTGCACGGCGGCATTTCTGAGGAATTCTCACCTAAACACAAGGCCAATGGAATTGGATTGAAAAAATAACACCTGAGTCCTCCAGCTGTTCAGAAATTCAAATTAAGCAGCCATCACTCAACTTGACAGGTGATGCCTTTTGAAATAGCCAGAGTGCTGTCCACTCCCTTCTACCTACTAATTGAGAACCGCAACTCTCAATAAACAATTGGGCAAAAAAATTGACAGTGGGGTGGGTAGAAGAGGGACTCCAGTGGTAGATCGAACCCTGGGAGGTATAGTTTCCACAGAGTGCTCCAGGTGAGCGTAAGGACAAGAGGAAGGTTTGGCACTTGGTATCTTGGGGACTCATGCACATACACCATTTGACCAGCTTGTCAGCAGCTGAGGAATGGACGCAGGAGATCCATGTCAGTCCAGCAGGGCCAAATTACAAGAAAACTGGTTAGACTGTAGGAGCTGGGTTAGGTGTATCAATTGACAATTTAGTGTAGGTCTACAAGGGTGAGTGCACCAACATCCAGAAAGGAGGCTGTGAGGACAACACACACCCTTCCTATTAATTATATCAGGCCTGACTGGGTTTTTCTCATTTGAGTATGAATACATAGGACAAAAGGAAAGAGATGGAAAACACTGGAAAACAGAAAAACAGACCACCATCTGAAATCAGAGAAAATTCATCTGAAAATATCTTATAGACACTTAAAGAACATTTTAGAGAGTCATTTGGTATCTCAAGATAATGCAAAAAGAGATGGCTTCTATGAAACAGGAACAGAAAATGATTAAGAAGAAAACAAGAGAGAACTCTATAAATAATAGTAGGTAATAAAGAAAACACAAGATAAGAGATGGGAAAGACAAAAAAAATTCTTGCAGGAAAATGAGAAATACATAGCATTGGAGGAAATTAAGAGCAAAACTGATACCATAGTTGTAATGTTAGAATTTATGCAGTTCAGGTGGTCTTTCCTGCAGGGAAGCACTCTTAGTTATATAATGACTCAAAAAGTATATCTGTGTACTCTTTATGAAAAGAAAACTGAAGACATACTCCAGCTTCCTTGGAACATAGCAAAATTAAAAGCTCAAGAATGTGATACTGTCCTAAAAAAGGACTGGCCAACAGCTCTGTGTGGCTATGAGTACTCCTGAACATATCCCAAACATCCAAAGGGGTATCATTACATTAACAATCAGCACGTTTTTGGAAATGCTACACCAATGAATCTTCAGGAAGGTAGAAGGTTTGGTGCCTCCTTTTGCAACAGGATTTCAATGGTATTTAAAAAGAAATAATTCCATTATTAATGATTTTCATCATTATGTAAACAGCATAGTTTGAAAAAAGGAAATTCTACTGGAAAATTATCTCCCCCTTGCAGAATCTAATACCGGATTCATAAGTGCATTTAAAGATGATTAAATATATGTCAAATTATGAAAAACAAAACAACTAAAAAAAAAAAACCTAGAAGGAACATTTCAATGTGTTAAGTTTCAGGTGAGGCCTGAAAGCACCAGTATCATTCAGTATTATGCTGTAAAAGTAGCCAATGCAATAAAATAAGAAAAAACAATAAGAAGTGGGAATTTTAAAAGGAATGAAACTAATTGATAAAATGACAAAATTTGACATAAACTGAGTGGTCATGATTTGATGGGCATTTTTGAAGTTGTACTAACTCATTCAATTTTTAAAATCAACCTATGAGGTGGTTTACAATTAATTATCCTGAGTCACAGAGGATTAAGCAAATTACTTAAGATTACATAGAAAGTAATAGAGTTGGGTTTCAAACTCAGGTAGTCAGATTCTAAACTCCTTGTACCAACAGCTACCCTATCTTGCTTCTCTAGGCAGAAACAGAACCCTCATAAAAATAAATTAATATGATTTTTTAACCTAGAAAACCCAAAAGCTTCAATACTCAAATTATTAGAACTAATAAGAAAGCTCAATAAGGTGGTCAGTTTTAAGATGAACATACAAACATCAATATTGATTAACATCCATAGAAAATCCAAGATTATACACAGATAAACTATTAGAATGAATATGAGAATTTAGCAAGGTTCCTAGATTTTTATCCATAGATAAAAATCAACTGTATTTCTATATAACACAACAAACAGAAAACGAAGACGATACCATTTATAATAGGATTAAAATATCAAGTACATAGAAATAAATCTAACAATAGGTATGTAAAACTTTGACAAAGAGAACTATAAACTTTGTTAGAGAAATTAAAAAGTACTAAATAAATGGATTGGAAGACTCAATATTGTAAAAAGTTTAATTCTCTCCATGTTGATCTATAGATCCAACCAAATCTTTAATAAAGATCTCAGCAGATTTCTCTCCTTCCCTTTCTTTCTTCTTTCTTTCCTTTCAGTTTTTGGGATTTGACAAGCTGATTCTAAAATCTATGTGAGGACTTCCCTGGTGGCATAGTGGTTAAGAAACTGCCTGCCAATGCAGAGGACACAGGTTCGAGCCCTGGTCCGGGAAGACTCCACATGCCACAGAGCAACTAAGCCCGTGAGCCATAACTACTGAGCCTGTGCTCTAGAGCCTGCAAGCCACAACTACTGAGCCCATGTGCCACAACTACTGAAGCCTGTGGGTTAAGAGCCCGTGCTCCACAACAAGAGAAGCCACCGCAGTGAGAAGCCCATGCACCGCAATGAAGAGTAGCCCCCGCTCGCCACAACTAGAGAAAGCCCTCGCACAGCAACAGAGACCCAAAGCAGCCAAAAGTAAATTAAAAAAAAAAAAATACAATCAACGTGAGGATGCGAAAAATCAAAGAACGTTCAAGCTATTCTTTTTGGGGTTTCGTTTGTTTTGGCCACACCGCATGGCTTGTGGGATCCTAGTTCCCCAACCAGGGATGGAACCTGGGTTTCCTGCAGTGGAAGTGCAGAGTCCTGACCCCTGGACCGCCAGGGAATTCCCTAGTCAAGCTTTTTTTTTTTTTTTTTTTTGCGGTACGTGGGCCTCTCACTGCTGTGGCCTCTCCCGTCGCGGAGCACAGGCTCCGGATGCACAGGCTCAGCGGCCATGGCTCACGGGCCCAGCCGCTCCGCGGCATGTGGGAACTTCCCGGATCGGGGCACAAACCCGCGTCCCCTGCATCGGCAGGCAGACTCTCAACCACTGCGCCACCAGGGAAGCCCTAGTCAAGCTATTCTTGATGAAGAAGAGCAGATGGAAGGACTTGCTGTCTTAACTATCAAGACCTCTAATCTGACTCTAATTGTGTAGTATTGGGACAAGGATATACATACAACTAGACCAGTGTAACAGAAGAGAAAGCCTACAAACAGATCCACACACCTATGGATATGGGATTTAATGAGAAGATTCGCACGTCAGAACACGAGGAAAGGTATTCTTTCTAATAACGGAGCTAGGGGAATTAGATAGGCATTGGGGCAGGGCTTAATTCTTGGCCCCCTACTTCATGTCATACATAAAAAATAAGTTGTGTATGGATAACAGACCTTAGTGTAAATGGCAAAACAAAAGCTTTTAGAAAATAATATACAGTAATATCTTCATAATCTCAAGAAAGGTTTTTTAAACAAGACTAAAAAAAGTACTAACTCAGGGGCTTCCCTGGTGGCGCAGTGGTTGAGAGTCTGCCTGCCGATGCAGGGGACGCGGGTTCGTGTCCCAGTCCGGGAGGATCCCACGTGCCGCGGAGCGGCTGGGTCCGTGAGCCATGACCGCTGAGCCTGCGCGTCCGGAGCCTGTGCTCCGCAGCGTGAGAGGCCACAGCAGTGACAGGCCCGCATACCACAAAAAAAAAAAAAAAGAAAAAAGAAAAAAACTAACTCAAAGGAAAAAGACTGAAATATTAGAGCACATTACAATTAAGAATTTCTGTATATCAAAGGACACAAATAAGAGAGTGGAGAGAGAGAGAGAGAGAGAGAGGACAGCCATGGATATCTGCAGCACATATGTTTGATAAAGGGCCTGAACTCAGAATATATAAAATCTTTTGGAAATCAACAAGAAGTCAAGACATCCCAATAGGAAAACAGGCAAAGACTTGAACAGGCACTTTACAGGAGAAGAAATCCAAATTTCCAACAATTATATAAAAAGACCCTCAAAGTTACTAGTAATCCAGGAATTATAAACTTAAAACAACAACATTATACATCCACCTAAATGGCTTAAATGTAAAAATCTCTCAATACCAACTGCTGGCAAAGATATGGGAACTCTCCCAGGCTGCCAGTGGGAGTGTAAATTCGCCTAACAGGTTAGAAGACGGTTTGGCAGTATCTGATATAGTTGAATATATGCATGCGCTATGACCCAGAAATTCTGCTCCTAGATAGACTGCCTCGCTGCAGATGCTATCATAGGCTGGCACACTCCCTGGGCCTTTTGATAGCTGCCATCCCAATGGATGTGAGGACAAATAAACATTTTAAGAAGAGAACTGGCCGGCAGAGGTCTGAGAGAGAACCAGACTTCCAGAGTCTAGCCCGTGCCTAGCCACACGTCTGCTAAAACCGAAGAAAATTTGTTTTCCCTATTCCTTCCCGAGTACAAGTTCTCAGGGCAGATTTCTCTGAGCACTGTCCTGTCCTTACCTCACGGTCCAGAAGAGGCTAAGGCGATGCTCACCTCCCACCGGGAACTCGGCCCCCTCTGCTGCCCTGGACCCCCTCCAGAGGACCAGTCCTGAGTGCAGGCTCCCCTCTCCCTGCATCCAAAGGGCAGGGGCGAGGGTGCAGCTGTAACCAGACCCCATCAGAGCCGCTGAAGATGTGCCTGTGGATCAGAACTAATGGCATTAGGCGATCACTCAGGGAATAGAGCTGCAATTACTCCTTGGACGCCTTCTCCAAGATGACCACATGCAGAACACCAAGAGGGGAAAGAGTAACGAATCACCAAGTGAATTAACCGCTAGCCGCTCTAATTAGTTTTATCATTTTTCATGAAAACACTAATGAATATGAAATAATGTGGCCATGAAACCACTAAGACAATTAATGCTTCGAAGTAATTTGGGGTCAGAAAAGGATTCTAGAGACTGTTTAAATAGTCTCAACAATCGTGTGTTGAGAATTCAGAGGAAGCCCACGGCTTCAAAATCTTCTATTAGCAGGTAAGTTGCTACTTCACGAAAAGCAACAGCGAGGTGTCTGTGGGTTTTCTTTCCTCCCTCCCTTCTTTCCTTCCTCCCTTCTTTCCTTCCTTCCTTTGCATATTAAGCCTCCTGGTTTTGGGAATAAAGATGATAGCATGAACCAAAACAGGAACCTTCAGGGAGTGAGATGAGAACCAAATGAATGGTGGATCTGGGGAACAGGAGAAAGAGGCAGGGTCCAGCCATACTGAAACCAGAAAAGAGGGAACAGTACTCAGCACTTTTTGCCTCATCGCTACCTGGACGCGGGAGAAAACAGCTTTCTGAAATGACTCCCAAACCTGCGATCATGATGCAGATATAAGATATGCTGAGCCTTGCTGGCGGAGCTGTAATTTTTCTATGTACAACTGTACAATTCTAGCAAATGTAGAGTTTGTGCTCAACACATACCACACTCTCCAAATGGACCTTACCCCAGCATAAGTCAGTAAGCATGCAGTCAGAACCTACTGTGAGCACAGCAGACTTCCGTGCTCTAAGCACGAGCTTAGCGAAATGCCTGTAATTGTTAAGAGTCTTAAAAGGACATGGGGGTGGGGGGGAGAGGGAGTGGTGGCAGGAGTGAATAACACTGCTGCATGTTTGACCAGTTTGCAAGGAGGGCATCCAAAGACCAATGTTGTGTCTGGCAATCTCTCTCGTCACAAATGCCACTGGTGAAAGTGACAAAAATTATGCTGAAGGATAGACCTGTCCATGTGAAATAGGGGATTATCCTGGGTATGAAGGAAATAAGATGTAAAAGTGCCAGGTGCAGCGCTAAACACTATGGTATCTCATTTAACCCGCACACCAACCATCTAGTCAGCACCAACATTATCCCCATTCTACAGAGGAAGCAACTGAGGCTCTCTGAGGTTAATGACTTACATGAGGTCACATAGCTAGTACGTGGTGTAGCTGGGACCTAAACTGGATCTGTCTAACCCCGAAGCTCATGCTCTTGATGACAATGCCAAGCAATACTCTTTTCTTTAAAAGAAGTATTTTATTTATTTGGTTGTGCCGGGTCTTAGTTGCAGCAGGCGGGCTCCTTAGTTGCAGCATGTTAATTTAGTTGTGGCATGCATGTGGGATCTAGTTCCCCGACCAGGGATTGAACCCGGGCCCCCTGCATTGGGAGCTTGGGGTCTTAACCACTGCACCACCAGGGAAGTCCCAAGCAATACTCTTGATATATAAAAAATATGGAAGAGTTGGTGACTCAGGCCAAGTCTCCTGCTTATGTACAGAGAAATTACAAAGGTAATATTAATCAATTAATAGTAATAATGATTCAACTAAATTAGCAAGTATTCACAATTGACCAGTTGTTCTGAGCATCTATATGCATTAGCTTATTTAAGGCTCACAATAACCTTATGATATACCCACTATTATCTGAGGCACAGAGATTGCTATAGACTGAATATTTGTCACGCCCAAATTCATATGTTGAAATTCTAACTTCCAGAGATGATGACAGTAGTAGGTGGGGCCTTTGGGAGGTGCTTAAGTCATGAGGGTAGAAAACCCTTCTGAATATGATTAGTGCCCTTATAAAAGAGGTTCCAAAGAGCTCCCTAACCCCTTCCACCATGTGAAGATACAATGAGAAGTCTGCAGCCTTGAAGAGGGCCTTCACCCAACCAGGCTGGCACCCTGATCTAGCTCTTCCAGCCTCCAGACCATGAGCAATAAATTTCTGTTGTTAATAAGTTGTCTGTGGTATTTTGGTACAGTAGACTAAGACAGAGATAAACAAGATAAACCTTGAAGACTTTGAAGATTCTACTCAATTCTGAAATGTTTAAAGGCTAATTAACAATGCAACAAAAAGTACATCTTTGGAACTTTTTTTTTTTTTTTTTTTTTTAGTATTAAAGCAGTGCTTATGGAATGCCAACTCTCCAATTACAGCTCTGTTACCGCAGGGTCCTTTGCCACAGAACTGAATGGGATGGCTAGTCAGGATAAAAGATGAGCAGGGTCTGTTTTTCTTGTCTTCGGTGGTAGGTGGGTGGAACTGAGAGATAAGGCCTTTCTCCTGGGTTTTGCTTCCAAAGATACAAAACATCAGGAATCACACCTCTTCCACTGGGGATGACTCCTCAGACCGATAACCTTATTTGCTTTCAAACTCAATCTGGAATTCTACCCACCTCCGCTATGCAAATAAGACTTTTGTATGCCCTAAAGGGGGCAAGTGGCCTTGAGCTGGACTCTGAACTTGCAAACAGGAATTCCGGTACTCCAGCTAATCCATGAAAGAAGTTACAGGTTTCGTTCACAATGCTCAGAATTCGAATAAATCAGCCTGCCAAACCACAGGCACAAAAACACAAGGACGTTTTGGAATTACAGGGTGAACAAGTTCAGTAACCAGGGACAGCTTGTTATGAATAACAGGAGACTACACTTGCCTACAAGGGTGTCATTTCTTCACAACCATGGGAAGTATAAGCACTGGGCATTGATTCGTAGGGTGCCATTTCATATGCATGCAGAACAAATCCAGCTAAACAAAGTTATCTGCCCAATGGAACTCGAAAATATTTCTCAATTGAATTTTAAACAGACCTCGATGTGAAGGAAATTTAATTAGGTAAGTAATAGAGAACACAATGAAAGGTCCATCAAAATTGCTTCCAAAGGTTTAAAATGTTTTCCTTTTCAGACAATGTAGTTAGAGCTGCTAAGATATCTATGTTAGTACAGTGTCTTGAAAAGTGGGCTTGGGAAATCAATATGATCACCTCTCTGAATTAAGTATGCGCAAATGAGAGCAACCGAGGTCCACGTAAATCAGCTCAAGTAGCCCTCTGTGTACCAGACCATTAGGGGACAGGCAGAGAGGAAGGAAGATGCAAATAAACACATTATCTGAGGCATACTCACTAATGGAAGGCATCTCTTAACACCCACATTAAGAATCAAGACAAAACCCGTCCAGTATTTTTAACACTGTTTATGATTTAAAAAAATAAAAGCATGCCAGAAATAGAACCTAAGGTTAAAAAAACAAAAAACCCAAAACAACCCTCAACAAACCTTAGACATTGTTAGAGTCACAAATGAGTAAATCGCTTGATCTTTTTGATATCACTTCCAAATTGCTTCTGTATTCATTGGTAAAATGAATAAAGTGCTGGCATCGTTTGGATGTTGTCTGCACAGAATAATGGAGATCTGGATTGGATGGCTTAACTTCTATAGGCAACAGATTTGGACTTTTTTTTTTTTGCGGTACACGGGCCTCTCACTGTTGTGGCCTCTCGCGTTGCGGAGCACAGGCTCCGGACGCGCAGGCTCAGTGGCCATGGCTCACGGGCCCGGCCGCTCCGCGACATGTGGCATCTTCCCGGACCAGGGCACGAACCCGCGTCCCCTGCGTCGGCAGGCGGACTCTCAACCACTGCGCCACCAGGGAAGCCCAGATTTAGACTTTTGTGCCTCAGATGGTTGGTGGTTATTTCAGTGAAAAAAAAAACAAAAAGGTTTAAAATGAAGTCTTATTTTAAAATACATGTAGAGGTACATGTGGTCATCTGGTGGGGCTAGAAGGGACCTCCTGTTAGGACACCAGAGCTGTGTGACCCTGGGGATCACCTGCACTTACTGAGTGCCAACTATGGCCAGTACTAGAGGGAAGATGAAGGAGAGCAAAGCCGGGCTCCCTGCCTGCTACCATCTAGGGGGAAGGTCAGGCATGGCCACAGATCAGCCTAGTACGAAGAAACATGGCTTCTAACAAGCTGGGCATAGTTTGTTACTTGTATAAAGTATAAAGTAATAAAGGGTTTTGAAATACTTCCACACTTATTTCCTATTTGTTGCCAAATCTGCTGTCCTTATCCTATCCCAACCATAGGAATGACTTCCTGCAAGAATGGAAGTGAGCTAAAATATGTGGTAAGAGGTAGATGGCAAAAAATACCAAACCCCTCAAACTCCAATTCACCCTTTCCTGTACGAGGCTCCTTGCCATGGAATCTGGTAGTGCCCCCCTACTCTGTCTCTAGGCTCAGCCATGTGACTTGCTTTCACCAATGGAACGTTATTGCTTGTGCTTTGCCCTTTGTCATTGTCGTGAGGACATACCCAGGCTACTCCAGTGGTCCCAGGATAGGAAACATGGAACAAAGCCACCCACAGATGCATGATCAAGCCAGCCAAACCACAAAGGGAAACCCAGCTGGGATCAGCCTAGATCAGCTGAATCCTGCAGATATCTGAGAAAAAAATGTTTATTGTTTTTGTAAATTAATTTTTATTGGAGTACAGTTGATTTACAATGTTGTGGTAGTTTCTGCTGTATAGCAAAGTGAATCAGTTATACATATACAAATAGCCACTCTTTTTTAGATTCTTTTCCCATACAGGTCATTATACAATATTGAGTAGAGTTCCCTGTGCTATACAGTAGGTTCTTGTTAGTTATCTATTTTATATATAGTGGTGTGTATATGTCAATCCCAATGTCCCAATTTATTCTTCCTCCCCAAATATCACATGATATCGCTTATATAAGGAATCTTAAAAAATGGTACAATGAACTTATTTACAAAACAGAGTCACAGATGTAGAAAACAAACTTATGGTTACCAAGGGGGAAGGCGGGTAGGGAAAATGCTTATTGTTAAACACCATGAGTTTTGGGGTGGTTTGCTACTTAGTATTATTATGGCAATAGGTAACTGATACATAGCACATAATAGATGTTCAATAAAATCTGTATCTTATATCCTTTCTCTCCTCCTCCCCAACATCCAAGGCCGTCTTATCCCTCAGATCATCACTCTAGGCAAGGAATTCTGTGGAAAAGTCCTGACGACAGCTGATCAGCCCGTTACCTAACAATGATCTTATACAGATCATCTCTCATACTTACATCGTTCTCCGAGATGGACATACTATTCCCATTTTATAAAGGAGGAAACTGAGACCCCGAGAGGTTAAATCAGAGCTAGTAAATGGAAGAGTTATAATTAATATCCAAGCCTGTCTGACTCCAAAGCCAAAGATCGTTTGTTCTGCTGTGCTACTCTGCTGCTACTTCTATAAGATCAGCTCTGAAAGAGGCAGGGAGAAAGGAATGCTTGGTGCCTCCAATCCCTTCCCAACAGCCTAGGATAGAAGGATCTGGGTCCTACAGACACTATTCCCAGGACCTGTCACACACTCCCTCTCTTCTTAGCTTGGGGCTCCTTCCCCATCTCAGATAGGGATGCTCATACCCTAGGGACTTCTGGAGCTCTAAGGAGGCAGAATACTTGGGCTCCTGAGTTGGTGTGGCTTCCAGTAGAAAAGCCCACCTATCTCTACTGTAGATTTTCCTCCCTCTCCCCTCCAATCCAATCCCTACCTACCCCCAACTCTGCCCTTTTAACTGACTTTCCAGAATCTGTCTAGGGAAGCCCAAGTCCGAGGCTCTAGGTGGAGAACTGGTCAGGGAGGGTGACCTCAGCAGTTCTCCTCCAGGTCCCACCTAACTCCTTTGGACGATGGCAGAGGATGGAAGATGAGGCACCAGGAAGAAGGGAAAACAGGAGTGTGTGGTCTTTCTGGACATGGCATGTCCAGGCCATGGTACCCGAGCCAGAGAAGAGGGCGGCCTCTGAATAAGGGCTCAAGGCTCTTCAGAGAGGCCTCAGAGCTGCCTCTTGCTCTGCCCACCCCTGCCTGTCTCTGCCTCTGTGTCAGTGGAAACTTGTTTTGGCTACACAAGGCGCACAGATGACAGTCACTGAAGCCAACTGCTTACCAAGCATACCCAATTATCATGCAGCACAGCAAAGCACTCAGTTAAAGGCATTTTTAAAAAAAGGTCTGGAATGTCTTAATTTAAACATTCTGTTCATATATGCTTGGTCTTCATAGTTTGTTACTCATGTAATATGAATGTCAAAATGTAACTGTAAAAAAAAAATCTCCAGGCAACGTATAATTTCCACCTAAGAGGTACAGCAAATTATCTTAGTTTCAGTTTCTCACTAAAGTTGAGATAATGGTAAAACCTCTTTTCACTCAATCGTGTATGGATATTATGAAGATAAGTGAGATTTATTCACTCAAATCTTAAAATTCCAATAAAATCAAAGGTGAAAAACGCTAGTTAATTTTTGTCCATGTGTAATTACTTAGATCAGTACTATGTAGGCAGAACTGTGTATATCCCTGAAAACCTTTGAACTACTGGGTTTCAAAGACCTCAAATAACTTTACGTACTCATTTGCCAAAATAAAAGGAAATGAGAAAGAAAAAGGGTAAACTTACAAAAATGTTGACCTCTGGCTTTTTTCTTTACAGGTAAATTTAAGTCAATAAAAATCTAGGAATTTGTACCGTATCAAGTTACTGCCATTTAAATACAAATTTGGTTTACTGATAATTAAAATGACTTAAAAGAGGAAAATAGTCCCTCTGATTTGCTGATGTGTTTGCAGCCTCAAATATTCTAAAATGGTAACATTTTCAGCTGTGTGTGGAAGCAGAACCACCTTTGTTATTTACCAAGCCATCATGAGCACTGTTTTCCCCATATTAAGCTTAGGTGTCATTTCAGGTTAACTCAGGAATCTATTTTTGACTGTGTAAGCAAGTATTTCTGTCAACGATCAAAATATTTACAAAAAAGAATACTCCCATTTGAAGAGTAGAGGCTAAAAATGTAAAAAAAAAAACAAAACAAAACAAAAGAAAAAGAGTAGAGTCTAGAAAAGAATGCCAGCTATAAGTAGACATACAAAACCTAACTCCCGGGCTTCCCTGGTGGCGCAGTGGTTGAGGGTCTGCCTGCCGATGCAGGGGACGCGGGTTCGTGCCTCGGTCCGGGAGGATCCCGCATGCCGTGGAGCGGCTGTGCCTGTGAGCCATGGCCGCTGGGCCTGCGCGTCCGGAGCCTGTGCTCCGCGGCGGGAGAGGCCACAGCAGTGAGGGGCCCGTGTACCGCAAAACAAAACAAAACAAAAAAACCCTAACACCCACACCTCCCCAACCCAGTGACTGAAATTAGGGGAGTCCATAAAAATGGCAGGAATGCATTAAATGACTCAGTTGAAAAAAAATGCCTATTCTGTGCTCAGCCATGGACCAGCAGCTGTGGGAGGCACAAGGATATGGCATCTCCCCTCCAGAGCCACAGGGAAGGGATACAGGAGAGATCTAGAGAGGGGTGTAAGAACCCAGCTAAGAAGCTGCTATGCAGTTTGGAACAGATGACTGCAACCAGAGTTGAGCAAAGGGAGAAAAAAGAATGGGCTAGAGTTTGCTGGGAATGTTCAGAGATGGAGGACCTAAGGTGGTGGCCGGGGACGATCTGGAGAGGGACAGATGAGATAAGGCATTTCGGGCAGCAGGAAGAGAGCGTGCAGGGACATCGATGTGGCGAAGAGGGCAATGTATGAGCAGGACAGCAAGAACTACCTGTTCGAGCAGGTTACCTTGGCAGACTAGAGTCAACTGGTAACACCCTAGTCTAGTGTTTAGTGATCATTTCACATCCCACACCTCACTGGAGATACTAGTCTGAAACTTCGGATGGGAGATTTAACCCCACTTCAAGATTCCCTTTAAAACTCATACATACATGTAGTATCTTAGCTTAGGAGGCAAATGACATCAGTGAGAACCCGATATCATGAAATATGAAATACTATCTCCAAATGATGCGCCAACACTGATGATTCTTTTTCGAATGCCATCCACTAACTTGGGGGAGTAAAATGGGCAGAAACAATGTCATGTAAAGGTATTCATTAATTTATTCATGGATATTTACTGGCTGCCTATCACATGCTCTATCCAATCTTTGGTCTCACAGAACCTACAATCTGGGGCGGGGGAAGGACACTGACAAGTAAGCAGGTGATACCTATCTGTGTTCTATGTGAAATGGGAGAGGTAGTCCAGGGAGACCCCAATTTAGGAGACCAGAGAAAACTTCCTAGACCTTTAAGCCACGATTTCTCTTAAAGACAAGTAACTTTAAGCCACGATTTTGAGGTGAGGTTAGCTGAGTGAGGGGAAAAGTGTTCTAGGCTAAAGGAATGGCCTGGTGTGTTTGAGGAGCTAGGAGTAGGCATGGAGCTAGGAGCTAGCATGTCTTGCGCGCAGAGTAAATGGGTGGAGTGACGGGAGATGAGGCTGGAGGTGAGCAGGGGTTAGTCTATCCTGCTCAGGGATCTGTACCTTCACCAATGGTCAAAGGGAGCTAACAAAGAGTTTTAAACAACAGTGTACTGTGGTCAGATTTGGGTTCCAGAAAAATCACTGTGGCTTAAGGCTGGAAAATGGATGGGACAAGGCAAGACTGGAGATAGGGAGACCAGTCAGGAGGCTGTTGAAATTGGCGATGCCTCCAACGAGGGCAGCAGTGGAGGGGATAGAGACAGATGTTTAGGAGGTATAGTCCACATGGCTAGTATGGCTGACCTGGGGGAAAAGGAAAGCGTTTGAGTTGACTTCCTGGTTTTTGGCTTGAGATTCTGTGTACAAGATGCTATTACGGAGAGAGAGAGAGAATAAAAGAAGAGACTCATATTTGGTGGTGGTGGTGATGGGGGCTGGGGGTTAAGAAGAATGAGTTCACTTTGAGATGGACTGAGTTTGAGGACACCCAGGCAAAGATGTCCAGATGCAGAAGGAAACAGGGTCCTGGAACTCAGGAGAGATATCAGAGCTGGAGAGAGACCTGGAAGTCCTCAGCGTAGCAGGATGACAAGCAAACAGATGCAATCTTCCAGGGTGAGTATGATGAATGAATAAATAGAATAGCCTAGGCCTGAACGCTGAGCTAAATGCAGGGAGTCCAGAAAGGAGACCGAGAGGCAATAGCCAGGATTCCAAAAACGAAAATTAGAGAGTACGGTATTTCAGAAAGCGTGCTCAGGAGTGTGTCACATGCCACGGAGGGGCCAAGTTAAGATGAGAACTGAGAAGCATCCATTGGATTTAGCTACAAAGACCTCAACAGTGACATTGGTAAGAGCAGATTTAGCAAGCAGGAGTGGCCAGAATGAGACAGCAAAGGCCTGGGGCTGAGAGGGGAGGTGAAAAACGGAGACTGAGTTATAGCAACTCTTTCTAGAAGTGAAGGGAGGGAAGAGCTAAAGTTGGAACGGGTGTTGGGGGAGCATTAAAAAAATATAGGAGAGTCTGGAGCACAAAAATTCAGATGGGAAAATGCTAAGAAGAGGTTATAAACACAGGAAGGGATTGGGTTCTGAGAAGGTAGAAGAGGCAGGGGCCCACAATGAGGTCAAAGAATTGGTTTTCAACAGGAAGAGTGTCTCTTCCTTTTCAGAACAATAATAAAAAAAAAGGATGAGAGGGGTTAACCATCAAGAGTGACTAAGGAATTCACCCTCATGCCTTGAACATGAACTGATATAAACTCTGGTATACGTTAGGAGGCATCTGAATCCAAGACTTAAAAACAAAAAAAACCTTTAGATTTGGAAATCTGTCACTCTGTTTCAGAAACACAAAAAGTTCTTTGAATCCACACTTTTTTTTTTTTTTTAGTATTTGGAGTCAAAGAAGACTATTGGGGAGGTACTGTTTACACTGCAGTCTTCTCAAAATATCTTTTAAAAACCACATTGAGTTCACTAGAAAGGAAATGCATTTAGTATAAGGCCTTGCAGAGTACATGGCCTTATTTTAATAAGATGCAGTGATGCATATAAAATAGACTTGAAAAAAAAGGCTTTGCTTACTGTCAAATCCATGTTTTACCGGAAAAGGTTTTGATAGTGTAACCCAACAACTACTAGGAAATGCACGCCTGCAAATTCAAAGATCATAGGACTTGAAGAGACTGCTTTAATCAGAGTTTATCAAATAGATTTAAAACCAGTTCTTAGATCTAATTCAAATATGTTCCTGCTCATTTATAGAGCAAGAGTCTAGGTATTTAGACACAGAAGATGATTTTTTTCAACACTGAGAGTGAATGCTCTACCAGATTTGTTTTGTTTGCGGCTGAATTTTCTTCCTTTCATCCAAGAGCCACTTGGAATTTAAAGATGAATTGTCACAGGGAAGAAAATCTCATCTGTCATGCCCTTGACTTTCTGTTTAAAGGGGATACACTTGTCTGTTCCTATGCTCCACCTCCCTGAGAACCACTTTAACAATAAATTAGGCTTGAACGAAAGTTTCTTGATATAAAGCAAAAGGTTTACATTTTAATTAGCTTTGGGAAGTCAAGGGCCATTTTACTAGAAACCTAAAGAGATGCGAGTTGTGCTTAATCACAGACCAAAAGGACCCACCTGCCTCCTTTCTCTGTAATAAAAACACAAATAAAGCAGAGCTACTGAATGAAAACAGCCAGAGTCAGGGGTCAGTGCCTAATGTCAGCTCTCACCGTGGCCAGGGCCATGTGACTCCATTGTGTGGCCTCGTGGAAGTGACACAACCCTTGGCCCACAGAAGCGGTGGAGAGGTTCCTCTTAAAGACAGCCCCATCAAGGAAAACTCTAAAGAAATCAAACCCACTTTCTAGATTTATTGGAGGTAGCCTGGCAACACTACTGCTGATATAATGTGAGAATCTTGCTTCATCTAATGAAAACCATGTTTGCAAAACTCACGTGGAGGCAAGGGTGGGGGGGGGAGGGGAAATCCGTTTTTGTATATTTGTGTGAAGGGCAGCCAGACCATAAACCTTGAAAGGAAACACTCAATCTGAAATACCGTGCTGAGAGTAGCAGTCAGCGCCTGCAGAAGCCAGGAACATGGAGAAAAACATTTCAATCCCTCCGCCCCCGACAGAGGTAATGTTCTTCCTCTTGGAAAGGAAAGGGTCCTTTAGCATCTTTTGTCCTCTCACCGCCATCGCCTCCTCTCCCTTTATTATCGCTGACCTCCCACAGAGAAACGAAGCCACGGGCCGAGGGAGGAAAATCTGAGGCCCTGTTCTGTCTGGGGCTCCGAGATCTAGAGAGCTGGAGCTACTGATCGGGGTCCTGCCCGGATTTAACCCGGTAGAGGACCCACCTCCCTTCTCTGGGGTGAGATGCCAACTTGCTCAGAACCCGGACTGGGCGCGCTGGCTGCCAGGGCCCTCCGTGGCGCTGTTCGTGGTGCTGAAGCCTGCATCGAGGCGTGGAGGCAGCAACCCACGCACAGGCGACCAGCTGTCAGGGGCTCCGGACCCAGATCCACGTGAGGCAAGTCTGGAAACAGCTGCCGCCCACAGAGCTACAGCCAGCGCCACAGTTTCGCTCCAAGTGTAGCTCACTGGTTTACTTCTTTGGAACTACAAAATGGCTGGTTCACTTTTTCTCTTCCCAGGTGGTTTCACAGAGCCCACCTCTGGCTCACCGATCTGGCATATCCCTTTCCTGATGTCCTCCCTGCCCATAGTAATTCTCTCACCCCCTCTCCTTCGTACAATACTTTGCCTTTGCAGAGCACCTTACAGTTGGTACCACCCTCACTGGCACCATCAACTGAGCCGTTTCTCTTACATACATAACCGCTCCTCTTCTCTCCCACAGATATTTTTTGCCTTCTCTGCCCCTCATCTCTCAAGCAGGAGACTATTACCTCTGTGCAGGGTGGGCGAAACACCTTTACCCTCCACAGCAAAACCGCTGATTTCTCCTTGGCAACGAATTCGGAGAGGCAGAGGTTAGAGTTCCAAAGGACCAGAAGAAAGTCCCCTAAGAAATTTCTAGGAAAATACGGGTAGTGGTCAGTAGGGTGGGGAATGGAGACACTAGGAACAAAGTGAAGAAAAGAGCCTGGGCCTTCGAGGTGCAAGGCTTGTTGCAGTTAGAAGACTCCTGGCAGGTGGCACTCTAGCTCAAGGTGCTTTGGGTAGAAGCCTTGACTGTGCTCCTGGTTCCACCTCAAACTTCCTTTCTGCTAAACAACCCCCTAGCCAGGTTTGGAGGTCTGTCTTCCTCTTGATCCAAGCACTCTGCTAAAAAGCACCGTTCGCACAATTCTATTTACTATAATACACAATGATGAAGGGAACATAAATAAGAAAGAGAGGGTCAGTGGGAGGATTTTCTTCTCATGTGTGATTGACGGTGCTCAGATCAAAACTGTGTAATCATCAATAACATGATTCAGCAACTGGGAAATGCAAACAAGTTGTGCAAGGGCTTGCTTTGGTCAAAGCCCTGGAGGGGCCCATGGGGCTGGGCCAAGCTTGAAGAGGGCAGTGCCAACAGGATGCCCTCCCTCCCACCAGGGCAGAGCTGGCTGTGCCTACAGCCTGGCTGGCGTGACCTTTGCCTTTTGCAACACACATGCGGTTGGGCCGGCGTTAATGGCACTTTGCAGGGAGCTCCAATTGAGTAAACAAAAAATGCCTTGCCCTGTTCTAATGGAGCACATTATTCTGAGGCCTAAGCCTTCATCCAGGCCCCTGCAGCTGCTCTGCAGGTCAGTGCTACCAATAAAGCAATTAGCCAATGAGAAAACTCTTCTTCCCTGAGGGGGACTCGAGGCTTTGTTGCAGTTGCTGTGCTTTGCTTTGGGTTTTTAAACAAGCAATCCAGGTTGATCTGAGCCTCTTACAACAGACTCCAGGATGAAGACACTGAAATTGTGTGTTTGCTGAGTGTGATATTTTAAGGAACTGGTCCCTTGTTCAACACAGACTGGAAAGCTCACTGCTTCCTGTTCAATTAACCTGAACCATAGCTGAACTCTGCCCTTTGAACTCACTCTGCAGATAAATACATTAGCTCACCTAAGGAATCATTAATATTTTTCAATCACATAAAACAAACATGAATGTCTGAACACAACCCAAGAGATAGCCAATTAGGAATAGCACATGGAACATGTTGAAAAAAAAAATCACAAATGGATGTTATTTACAGAACAAAAAGGGTCAAGGAAGAAATAAAACGGATCATGCCAACAGTTCTGGAAACAAAGGCGACTTTCATTTTCATTTCTGCAAACACAAAGGGTACTGAGCAATATTTAGCAATTCCTGTTCCATCTACACTGCTCAATAAGAAAAAGTTGTACCCTACTCCTGGTCTGGTTTCTACCTACTTCCATCAGGACACACAACTCCAAGCCCTTCTCTTTGAAAGTGACTTCAGTGTTCATGCTCATACACAGAGTCCAAAATATTGCATTTCGGGGGACAATTTTATTCCCAATTTGCTACAAATGAACCAAAATAATTTTTGTGGAACTATCACTGCCTTTAAGTGAACCACTGTAAATGAACCAAGCTAGTGGCTTGATTGAAATAATTTTACAGTAGCTGATGTTCCTGTGATGTTGTTACTCTAGCATCTAAACAGATTTTGTTTTGGGGGGAGGGAAAGAGAGAGAAGAAGAGAGAAAAGAGGAGATCGCTAAATGCATCTATTTTGTCCTTATCCCTGCATGTCATCTTAGAAGAATGAGAAAAACATTCCCCAACCAAGTCATTACACATTTCAGTCTGATTCAGTTTCACTTCCCACAATTCTGCCTCTTGACTCCTCCCCTCCTTCCCCCTTTTCATTTTTGTTTGGTTTGGAGTGTGGGCTTAATGCCCAGCTATCCTAGATGAGAACACTTAAAGGAATATCGCAAGCGCAAAGGGTAAATCTATTGAATGAGGGTCTTTAACTATGTGGTTTCCTTAAAGGGAAAGGTTGGATCAATAGGATCAATAGGAAAGGTTTCCCTGGCCCTGCATAAAAGGGTAAGGGCTTCTCTTTTCACTGGTTTAACTTTACTCTCTGACAAATGCAAATCAATGGATCTGTGTTTACAACAGATTCCCTAACAGACTCAACCTGGGTAAAGCCCAGAGCCTCGCCCTGGGGGTGGGGAGTCCAAGCTTGCTCTAGGGGGATGCTCTAGGGCAGAGCTTAAGGCTCAAGGCCCTGGGGGTGGAGTGGGCTTGCTGCCCACTGGGATCCTGCTGCTGCCGCCTGTGGTCTCTCCAAAGAGGACAGAAAAAAATGGAGCAATGGAGCTCCAGACTCTTCCAAAGATGCCTCAACCCATCATAAACATAAAGCCCAAATTCCTAGGATCTGGTGAGCCAGTCAACCTTGTTTCCTACCAGTATAGATCTGGGAGGTTGACTACACAGAGGAAGCTGGAGTGGGATACCTACAATTGGAGCGGCCCATGCATTTCAGCTCTAGAATTCTCCTTCTGTCCTTTCTTAGGTGGTAACTGGCTCTCTTAGCTATTACAAGGCAAACCACTGAAACCGTGGGTTCTTTCCCCCTTAATTTTACCTTTCCCTTTAAAAACGTGATGCTTTCCAGAGATTACATGACTTCAAGTCAATACCAGTTACAGAGAAATTATTTTTCTTCCTGCAGGAGAAAGTATATGTATATTTGATTACATGAGCCAAAGTCCAATGCTGATTAAATTACATTGGAGGTGTGCTTCCAACCCAAACAAAGTCTGCTTTCTACAGAAGAGTAATGGATCTTCAAATGGCGAGAGAGGCGCCAAGGTGGAACGCAGAGCCTCCCTTCCCTCTGGGACAATTTGCGTTGACAGTTTTTCACAACAATGTCCACAATGTCCACTTCTCCCCCAGTGAGACTAGCTCTGTGTGCACAGCCCGCAGCCTGCTTCCATGCCTTGCCATGCCTCAGATGGGCTGAGCTACCCAGGCTACCACCCTGCCCCTGCAAAAACCTGTGTACACTTCTCAGGGTCTTCACCTGGAGTGAAACTTGGAAATCAAAAGTCAAGCTTTTCCCAAAGGCACTGAAGTGCATTAGGGGGACAGACTGGGTGATGAAAGGGGGTGCTGATGGGCCCCCAGCCCACCTTGAGCAGGCTCTGTACCTGACAGTATAAATGTCCCTGTTGGGTTCCCTCATAGTGGTCTCTCCCCACCAAGAAAAGTATCCCCTCAGAGGAAGCAATTGTCCCCAGGTCAGGAAAAACAAGGATCTCTGAGAGGGTTGGGGACAAGGATAATCCAGAATCGGTAGATGAAGTTTAAGGCCCAGGGTTCCTCAATATTCACCCTTTTCCCCAGGGCCCTTTATCCAGACAATTATTTCTATTTATTCCCTCCTCATTTTCCTTCCTTTGGCAAGAGCCCAGAAACTAAATCCCTCTGCTTCTCCTCTGAGGTTTTCATTCCTCCAGGGATACCCCCGACAGGATACCACTTTCCCTCAAGACAGTTTCTACCCACACCAGCCACCAGCAATAGTGTGGTGGCGTCCAGTACCTTCTTCCTGAGAACTCTTCAACCCCCTTCGTCTGATCTTCCTTTAGAAACAGGTTCTAGAGCCCAGAAAACCAAGAGGCGACCCTGAAGTGAAATTCTGGATTGAAGAAAGCTGGAGAGGCAGCCTCTTTCCCTCTCAGGGTTCAGGCCTGGAGCTCTAGAAGGTAAACCCTGCCCAGGGTCCCCTGTTACCTCTGGGCAGACACGTGTCTCTGGAGAGAAGTGGGGCCGCTCTCAGAGACACAGAGAATCTGGGCAGCTCAGTTTCCCCTCTGCCCCACCCCCACCATTCACCAGGAATCCAGCCCTGTTTTAGGATTCTAAGATGGGGTTGGAGGAGACTCTAAGATTCCACCCTCCAAAACCCCACCTGCCCCTCCCAGAACCTAAGAGCCCTTCACCGGGAGCTGGAGGGGAGGGGCCCGCTGTCTGCCTCACCAAAAGGAAACCTCGCCACCCTTTTTGGTTTCTGTATCTGATCACCGGACCTAGTTCAATGTAGGTTTTCAGAAGAGGGGTAGGGCTCATTCGGACTAGGAATCAAGGAGCTGTATCAGAGCTCTCTTCTCTAAGGAAACCCACTGGAAGGAAGACGACCCCTATCTCTGGGGAGGACAGAAAGAAATGACTGCTTCCCCTTTGCCACATGGCAAAGCAGAATAACGCAAGATTTGGGGGTTTTTCTCTCTCCTTTCCTTCCTCCTTTTTCTCATTTCGTTGTTGGAGAAGGAAGGAAAACACTCCTTTTCGTCCAGGTTGAAACCTTCTCTTGAAGGAAAAGCTTAGTATTTCTAAAACTGGAGAATTTATAATTTCAAAAAACCCGAACAATTTAGTTCTTATCTCACCCCCACTACCGTCCCAGCTCGCTCTTTCCTTCATCCACCTTAGTGTTCCTTCTGGAAGAAAAAGCCATTTGGCGAAAGGAGCCATTGGCAGGATGTGGAGGTCTTCCTGCCAGAGGGAAGGGACAGCTCTGAAGTTCTTTCTTTTCCCGTCAAGGCAGGTGTCTCAGAGAAAACCTCTCTACTAGGGCCAGGTCTGAGTCCCGCGTCTCAGAGGGGAAGATCTCTCCAGCTGCTGGGAAGGGGAGCTGGGGCGGGGCAGTTCCCCAGGCTGGTGTTTCTTACCAGCCGGGGCAAGAAACAAGATTCTTCTCTGGTTGTGACCCAATTAGCCCAGAGCAGACCATTCTGAGGGGTGAAGCCCAGGCCATTGTCACTGGGGCCTCGTTTAACTGTCCAACTAATGCACCAGCGTAGAAAGTCTGCGAATGGGAACATTTAATGAGAATGTTCTTTCTTAATGAAAACAAGGATGGAGCGATCCGCGGAACAGGAAGCTGCGAGGTTAGCAGGCAGCGTTAAAGACGTCGTTTCTATACGTCTGTGTCTCTAGCTCTGCTTTGCAAGGAAGTTCATCTGTACCATTTTTTCTAGGTTCCCACATATATGCGTTAATATTTGATATTTGTTTTTCTCTTTAGAGACGTCGTTTCTAAAGTTCGGCTTGGACGTTCCCGCATATGGAGAGGAGACCAAATTTCCCGGATGGTTTCCGTGGAGGAAAGAAGTTGCTCCCGGCCCTGCTGGACCAGATGCGGGCCGCGCGGGGCAGAGGCGAAGGCACGCTAAGCACGAGAGGACTCGGGCGCCGAACCACCCGCAGAGCCCGCGGCAGCGAGCGCAGAAAGCGGCGTTGCGCGCGCGGGGACCGGGGGAGAGGGCAGGCAGCCTGGCGACAGCAGGAAACCTCGAGTAGGAAGCGGCAGGCTGGAGCCGCGCGGGGTGAAGCAGCGGCCAGACCCGAGAACCCGCCTGCAGCTGCGGAAGCAGCGCGGCGGGAGCGCCGGGGAGCCAGGCCGCTGGCGAGCGCTCTGCTGGGAAGAGGGCGCCGTCGGGCTTACTGGAAACGCGCCGGATCAAGTTCCAGATCAATGAAATCTGGGTCTACACGTTAACATTATTGTTGCCAGCATTAATGCTCTTTTAATCTTCTAAACATTATCAGCATCGATCTCCCTCCATATACACATTTGTTTGAGAAAGTGACATAACCACATGGTGGAAAGCCTGGAATAAAAATAAATGCGCAGCCTCTCGCATCGAGGGCGCCCGTGGACTCAGGCTACTTCTCGCCCGCGCGTTCACTAACCTCCCTCGCGTCCCGCCGGCTCGGCCCAGCTCCCGCCCACCCTAATGTGAGTTGGGAAGGTGTTCTCGAGGCACCGGGGACTTGACCAAGCAAGGATGGTAGTGAGCTTTTCAATTATTAATCCGACCAGCCAGCAGGAGAAAACATCTTGTGTTCCGTACCGACGTGGTACATCCGTCCTCTCCGGCTCGGATCCCGAACTAAACCTTCGGGAGAGACCGGCTGAGCCCGGCCGAGAGGCTGACCAGAGGGAGGGGTGGGAGTCGGGGTGCGGGTCTCTGCGGATGAGGTCCCCGCCCCCGTCCCTAGGCTTAGGGTGGCCTGAGGACGTCCCCTGGCGCCAAAAGGAGCCGCGCACGCACGTGGTGCCCCTGGCAGGCGCCGCAGCGTTGTGCCCTGGCCACGCTCCGCTGCCGCGGGCGTCAGGTGGCCCAGGCGACATCCCGTTGGGTTGGTTAAGGGCCCTCCGCTGCCTCAACAAGAGGTGGCTCCGGACTGGTCGCTGGGAGCTGCTGCCTGGGGAGGGCCGGGCGTCTGTTCGCCGCGGGGACGCGAGGCAGGCTCGGGGCGGGCCGCCCCGGGAGCCCGGCTCACAGAAGGCGGAAACCTGGGCAGGGTGTGTCGTCGGAGGGTCTCTGCTCTGTCTTCCAGTTGTTGGAGGAAACCACTCCCGCCACTGGGGCCTCGGTCGTCCTCCGCGAGGCGCCCATCCACTTTCTTGCCTGGGTTCTCTCGGTCCCTCCAGGTTCGTGTGTGCTTAGTTCAGAGGCCTCTTGAGGATTTGTGCTTGAACACGCTGGAGTTTGTCCTCGCCGCCTCTTGCCGGGTTAATAAAAACTGCTCTGCCGGAGCCATATCCGGGGACCACGGAAGAGACCGAAACCCGCATGGTTGCAAACAGTTTCGGCCCTCGCCACCTTTTATGAACGAAGTCGTGCACTTGGAGCCCATTTCTCTGAAATCTACTGTTGAGGCAATCTGAGCTCCCCCATCTTCTCCCTTCCCTTTTGCAATGCTATCCCGGGCTGTGGATACACCGAGGCGGTCGGCGCTTCTGTTGTGATGGGGGTGTACTTCACCTAAGGGTGCGGTTGCCGACACTGGCCCAAATCAGGCATCTTAACTCTGCGGTTCCTCAAACCCCTATCTGCTTACCTCTGGCAAGACCCAAAATGAGAAAGAGAAAGCGAAATTAAAAGAGAGAGAGAGAGAAAGAGCTGGTCTCGATGAGATGGGGGGCTGGTCGGTCTCGGCGAGGTTCGGGCCTGGGAGTCAGGCAGAGCCGCCCTGTACAATCACTGGGATTGTTTAACCCCCAGAGCTCAACGGTGTGGGCCCTCGGCAGCGTCCTGGCGAGATTCCGATCCATACTCCTGGAGGAGAAGGGCTCAGCTTTTCTTCTCCATTTGCTCCTGTCCCCTAGCGCTCCAAGTACATAATACCAGTCCCAGCTTCTGCATCAGTGTCTGAAGAGACTGATCTACTGACCCCAAACTGAAAAGCTTCCTATGTAGTAATAACCACTCAACACACTTGTAGTTGCTGATCGAATGGCCAGATAAAAAGACTAAAGCTTTTGTCCCTTTTCAACTCTGGGTAATAAAACAGACACACATTTGAATGCCTGAGCAAAGCGGGGTCCCTCGCAGGAAATTCCCAGTCGCTGAAGGAGGCTTTCAGACTCCCACTGAGGGGGCTTTCTTGCTCCTGCTCTGAAAATCCCCGATGCTGCCTGAGGCCAGCCCCTGAGGAGTGGCCCCGGGACTCTCCCGTGGTGGGTGGTGGGACTGGGGTCCCCCAGGGATGCCACACTCTCCCCCATCCCAGCAATGCTGTTGCAAAAATGCTTGAGACCGGCTAGCCAGGAAAGCATTACTTTCCAAATCACTTTCAGACATACATTGGCAGAGGGCACGTGTTTTAAAAATCTCTGTCTTTTTCGGGACAGGCGTGAGGGGGTGGCAGCGCTCTGAGATCAGCCTGACTAGAATAGCTGTCATCCTGCCTTTACCTTACCCTGGTCCCCCCTCCCCAAGACCGGCTGCCAAGTTTCTTCCAGCTGCCTGTGCCCAAGAAGCCAGCCCTTGCTGAAGCTCACCCGTGAGGGACTAGAGGCCTTTTCAGGGGCCTAAGATAAAGGGGTACCACACTGTTTGGAATTGTCAGTAAGCTTCCAGTTTTTCACGGATAATCTCTATTCACTGCTTAATCTTTGAGAGGAACCAAGAGCAATCAGAGAAAATTGTAGGAGAGGATGAAGAGTAAAAAGCTAACTGAGGAGAAAGATAAAGTAGGTTTCTAAATCCATGCAGGACCATTTGGAGTCCACCGATGTGGGGAAGCCCTTGGCGGCGGGTCTAGTTTCTTTACCTTTTCAGATCAACACTGCTGGGAGATGACTGACTGGAGATCCGAATCCTCCAACAGCGGGCAAAGGCGGAGGCTGTCAGAGTGGAAACGCCCCCTCCCCAAGCCTGGGCGAACACGTTGCCTGTCACACCCCCCAGCCCTGTCCGGCGTAAGTAGAGTGCACCGTACAAACCAGACTCAGCGGTGTGAGGATAGCCCCGGGGAGCCGGAGAGGAAGCCTGAGCTCACAGCTCCGGAAGCGCGTTGTGTGCGGCTCGGAACCGCGCGCTACCCACTACCCGTACCTATGTAAATCACTGCCACCACGAATTGTCCGCCAGATAATCCGACGATCGGGAGAGACAGCCTCAATCCAAAAGACGCTGCCCATCTCGGCCTACGTCCGGGTACCGTGCGCCCTCCCCAGTGGGGCGCCTGGACACTTTGCCCCTCTTGGCCCGTGGCAGGGTCCTGCGGGCAGCGCAATTGCCACGCGCACCGCGCTGGGTCTGTGCGCACTAAAGCGCGCAACTGTGTGCCAGTCGCAGCCACGGCTGCGCCTTTCTCTCTGGTTCCCGCCGCCCACGCAGGAGGTTTCTGCGCTCCTAGAACAATAGAGGGCTGTACCTCGCGGCTCTGCCGCTAGAGGAGGCACAAAGAGCCAAGCCGGCTACAGAACAATGTAACCAATGCGTCGACCCGTCCTCTCCCGCCGGCCGCAAGCCCTCCCCGTCGCCGAGCTACGCGCACAATCAGCGTCCGCTTAATGCAAAGGCGGAGCCTGTAGCCCGCGGCCAAGATGCGTTAACTAACCTGCATCTTAATTTTTTCTGCACCTCTTCCCGCGAGCTCCCAGTCTCTCCCGGAGGCCCCAAACCTCGGCAAATCCTGGCAGACGCTGGGAGCCGGGCAAGGGCGGCCGGCGAGTGAGGCAGGACGCTCTCTACTCTTAGTTGCTCATCTCCCGTCCTCCCAGAGAGGTGGATGTGGCAGTCCCAACCTTCGTCCTTGTACCCTCCCCTCACTGTGGGCAGTGACAAGGGACCTGGCCCCAGCCTGCTCTTTCGATCATAAAGTCCCCGTGCCAATGCCAAGGCTGGAAACGGGCTCGGGAAGCGCTGTTGTACCCTGGTCACCCGTTCTCCGCGTGGGCAAGGCTGTGACTCTTGTCAGTGACCAAACAAGTTTGCCTCCCGCTCCCCCACCCCAGCCCACCAACTGCCTCCATACAGGGAGACCAGGCAGCTTGGAAAACTGAAACGTATTGCCTAAGCAAGCTTGGAAATGTATTGTCTAAGCAAGAGTTCAAGTGCACAGGGTTTCCAATAAAGGCAATCCCCCTTTCCTGTGAGTCCTGGAAAGAGAGGGCTCCTAGCGGACACGGTGCACCCCCATCGCGACTCCCACAACTGGGTAAGGTCGGAAGGAGAGGGCAGAGTTGGCACGTTGACCAAAGCGCGAATAAAATGCGGGTGGGGGTCGGTCAGGAAGCCCAGGAGACAAGGAGGGAGGAAGGAAAAGAAGAGAAAGGGAGAACAGAAAGAAGAGAGGAGAAAGAGGAAACAGAAGAAGAAATAAAGTAGAGAAGAAATAGGAAGTGTGGAGAGGAGGCGAGAACCAGAGATGTGGCTAAGCGCCCTCACCCGGGGCCACAGGCACCCCGGAGCCCTCTCCCAGCACCCTGGCTCCAGGAGACCCTCTGGGCTTACCTGCCAGGCGTAAGGCAGACATGCGCTGGAACTCGGGCTCCTGCAGCCACTTCCACATCCTGCGGAAGGTCTCCCTGCCAGATTTGAGTTTACTCCACGGTTTGGGGTTCCGGAGCAGGTCGGAGAGAGTCCCCTGAGACCGGCACAACACCCTCTGCGCGAAGATCGCCTGTGGGATGCTGTAGCGCTTCAGCTCGGCGGTGATGCGCTGGGCCACCTCTTTGGTGTTGATCTCCTCCAGCTGGCCTGATGTGGCCACCTGCGATCCCGAAGAGGACGAGGGTGGCCTCTCACGGCTAGGCGCCAGCACCGGCCCATGGGGCTGAGCGTGGCCCGGGTGGTGTAGGCCGTTGAGGTGAGACATCATGGCCGCGGGCGGGGTGCCCAGACCGCGGGACAGGTGTTGCTCACCGCGGGTCAGCATGGCAGTGTGGTGCGCGTCGAAGTTGGGGCTGAGCATTTTGTCGTGGCCCGGGGGCCCGTAGCTGGGCAGGCTCTGCTGCGCGTTGTGGAGGCCGCCCAGCCCGTTGCCCAGCGGCGTGGCGGCCAGCGGGGACAGGCTCTGGCTCATGCCGGGCATCTCCTTGTAGGGGCTGTAGAGGTTGTTCATGGTCGGGAGCCCTCGCTCGTCGCGCATGAGGGTGAAGCTGCCGCTGACGTTGCCCGACAGGCGCTGGTGGTGGTGGTGGTGGTGGTGGTGGTGGTGAGGGTGCGGGTGCGGGTGGTGGAACTTGTCCGACACGGTGGAGATGGGCGGCAGCGGCTGGAGAGGCGTCAGCGTGGTGTAGGTGTTGCTCATGCCCATGCCGGGCGGGGACGAGTCGCAGGACATGCTCATGGCATGATGGAGCGGGATGGAGAGCTCGGGCCGGTAGTCGCCGCCGTCCAGGATCGAGGCCATGCTAGTGACCATGGCCGAGCGCGACGCCGCTGCTGCCGCCGCTGCCGCCGTGCCCAGCTCCTGGTGCGCCGTTGGCGGCGGCAGCGGCGGCGGCGGCGGGCCCCGCAGCGAGCCAGCGGCGCCGCGGCCCGCGTGGTGAGGGCTGGTGCTGGCCAGCAGCTCCTGCTCATGGCCCGGGCCCCCGCCGCCGCCCCCGCCGCCCCCGCCGCCGCCCCCACCGCTGCCGCCGCCGGCCGGCCCGTGCAAAGTGCCCAGACTTTCCATTGTCAGCTCCGGGTTCATGGCGCAGCCTTCTAGGTCTTTGGTGAGGCATCGATAGGCGGTGTAGGCAGCCTTCATTCAGTCCATCGGGGCCCGGGGGCGGCGGGGGCGGCGGGGGTGGCCGGCGGGCTGGCAAGGCGCGCGTGGCGGAGCTCTGCCGCGGGAGCAAGGGAGGGCGCGGGAGTGCGTGAGCGTGTGGAGGGGAGCGTGCGTGCGGGTGTGCGCCCCGGGCTGCGGGCGGGCGGGCGCGCCCGGGGTGGGGGTGGGGTGGGGTGGGGGCGGACGGGGCGTGTGTGCGGGAGACGGGAGGGGGCGGGGAAGGAGGGAGGGATCACCGAGTCCCGCCGCTCGGGGCGGCGCGCTGCCTAGCCATGTCCGAGCCCGCTCCGGTGCCGACGTCTTCTGTTTGGGTGAGCGGGAGCTGTCCAGAAGGGCTCTGCCGCTCGCCGGGGCAGCCAACCTACCTTCCCGGACCCGGGGCGGGGCAGTGCCCGATGGGCGCCGCGAGCAGCCACTGCGTGGCCGCGACTGCCCCGGGAGGCGGGCCTCCTGCGCACAGCTGCCAATGGCTGAGGAGCGGGCGGGGCCGCGCGTTTCACGTTTGGCTGACGGCTCTGTGCTTTTTTTTTTTCCTCCTTTGCCACTGGAATCAAACGTCAAGGAGAGGAAGAGAGGGAGGGGAAGAGAGGGTAGTGGGGAGAGAGGCGAGAGAGCGAGTGAGGGAGAGAAATTACGTTAAAGATGCCGCTCTGTGTCTCTCCGGAGCTGCTGCGACCTGGGCTAAAGGGCTTTGCTTCAGTTCCCGTTGCTTCACCCCAAAGCTTTTATCGAGGCAAGCCAGGAGGGAAAACTCCTGCTACGTGCTGATGTAAAAACAATCCCACGTCTCCTAACAAGCTACTTCCCAAGCGTCCCTAGCTGGGAGCCAGTAGTTTAGCCTTTAAAAATGCGGGCGCTAATGTATTCTAATATAGGGTAAATTCCCGAGACTGGGGAGTGCGGAATCTACGGGGCGAAGGAACTCAAGCGCCCTCGCTGCCTGCTAGCTGCGGCCGGCGGACGCAAGCCCACCCGCGGCGCGGGCCGCAGTAATGCCTGCAAAGTTAACACAATAACATCATTTAATTACCCGGCGAGCCCATAAATCTCTCAGTTATGAGCCTTCAGAAGGGCCCCTGCTAGATTGCAAAACAAAACTAGAACACCAGGAGCTACGGTTTCAAGGTGACCAAATGCTTGCTGCGCGAGCGAGTTGGAAAGGAGTGGTGGGAGGGGGCGGGGGCTGGAGGGGGGTAGTGTACAGCAGGGTTGTTGCCGATGCCTTAGTTAGCAAACTTCTCCTGGGGGTAGGGAGTATGTAAACGTCCGAGACGTTACTCGCGGATCTTCCCCCTAACACACACACACACACACACACACACACACACACACACACACACGTCTCTCGAATCCCGGGAGAGGAACGCCCTGGGTTACGGCTGTGGATAGATGACATGGAGCCCATATCTGTATATTCAAACCTTGTTTCTGAAAAGACCAGAGCCCTGGTGAGTTCTAGAACGCTCGCAAGCCGCAGCTTTGAAAAGTGTACCTTCATCTACCCAGGATTGCCGTTGTTTAGTAACCCCTGGTCGGCGACTGGGAGTGGAGCGGGGTTGTAGAGAGAAGGTGGAGATTTCTGCGGCCCGGGTTGGGGTGGAGGGGGTAGTTGAAGGCAGAGAGCCACTCGGCATTGAAAACCTTACAAGAAACAGATTCTTCCGAAGCAGGTTGCGTTCTGTTTGCCTGCGAAGATTCAAGCTAGCTGAGGTTGCGCAGATGTTGCCTTTGTTTAAAGAGACAGTAATTAAGGACAGGGTGGACGTAAGTTGGAGAAGCGTGACCTATTTTCTTTTGATCAGCTGTCAAAAGAAGAGCAGGGGGTCTCCTTAAGACAGCCCCCTCCAACAACTTCCAGCTGTTAGAGAAAACTTGATAAGAAAACAAGGACACAGTCTGGAATACTGTATGTGCCTCCCTGGCGCTAGAGAAAGGTTTTATTCATTTGGAAAACAGTTCTTAGTCTTGGTGACCTTTTACGGCTGCCCTCCTCTCTCTTCTAGCTACAGAGCAAAAAAATCCACCCCCTCCCACATCATGCTGTCACATGAACGTACAGTGACACTATTTCTAGATCAACTTTATTGAATTCTGGCCAATACCTTGCCAATTATTCTTTCAAATAGCCTCTTTTTGTGATATCAAAGCCTGAGTAAGAAAGTGGATGATCCCCTGCTTTGCTAGACATACTTTTCTAGATGCTCACATCTTTTAATGTCACAGTACTAGACAGGTAAAATCACTCAGTTTTCTGTTTCTCTGACTTTCCTCTCTTCCTCACCTCTCCTACCATCTCTCTTCACCCTCCCCACCTTGTATATGGCAGCTGGACATTTGGGATAATTTGAAAGTTAATGTTTGAAATACACACCGAGTTGAACAAAAGTTCACAAGAGTGCAATCCCGTTGGTCCAGGAGTGCTCAGACACTGAAATAAGGCAGGAGAGGAGCAAGACAGGGGAAAAATCTGTTTGATGTGCCCCAGTGCCGAAGGCAGCCTCCTCTGCCCTGGCTTCAGGCTCAAGCAGTGGCCAGTGACCCCAGGCTGGGACATCTGGTAGGCACTGCCTCCGTTCAGAAACCTAGGCATATAAATTGCCATTTAAATAAAATTTCAAAATTATAAACTCATTTCCCAGGCTACCAGGATAAATCTGCTCCTGGGTATTCCACCTCGGTGTGCCTGGGAGCAGTCACGTGCTGGGGAGTTGAAAGGTGAGTTGCATATTCTCGCTGCCTCGCTCCTTCCTCCCTCCCTCCTCCCCTCCCCTTCCCTCGATCAATATTGGCGATCTCAGGGAAATCATGAAATCGCATTGGCTTCTTTGTGTATAATTTCATTGGGCTAGATTAAAGCAGACTTTTCACGTTGTTTTTCTGATAGCGGTTTGAGGTTTTATATTTCAACCCAAAACCCATTGAAAAGAAAAATTAATGTGCTTGTTTACTCAGCATCCTAATTTTTGCTGAATTAAGTTTGCATGTTTTCTCCCTTTCTTTTTAAACCGGAAAAATAGTATCTACTTGAAGATAATTTTAAGAATATCAGTACTAATACAATTTTCAAATATGTTTTGAAATATCTTTGATTTTTTTCTCTATAGTTCTTCGAGAAAATAAAAAGGAAGAGTTGCTTTCTAACCACCCCTTGTTAAGCACACATGCTCTAACCTTCGGAAGTTCTACGACTCAAATTTTTTTCTTTTAATTTGAAGTTACACTCCTGTTCCCCCTGACCGTATAGAAATGTGGCAGCAGAAGTGCTACTTCACGACTGTTAGAATCTGGACAAACAGTTGCACCAGCCATTATATCAGGAGCAGGATATCCATTACTTAGAATACCCCATTTGCAGGGCCGATTTTCTTCAAGACCAAACACTTAAATGATTCAAAAGAAGCCTGTAAATAAAATGCAGCTTTGACAACAAATATAAGCTATTGTACTGTAAAAGAAAAAAAAATTGAAGTTGAGCAAGTGCAGAAAAAGACTGGAAAATTTTACTGGACTTTTCATATGTTTTTTCACATTAAAAAAATTTTAAGGGTCTGAGAGGGAGAGAGACATGAACATTCAATTAAAACAGAGACCCTATAAATTATTCACGAAAAAAATAAACACACCACAAGTAAACCCAATCTGGATAAGGGGTCCAACAGCTCTGTTTTTACTAAACAACTGTAACCACAGCCCAAACCCTGGGTAGAACGGGGGCTGCTTATTTCCACCCAAATGTTCAAAATCCTGAAGAAGGTTTTGTGTTGGGCAGAACGGATTTGCGCTACAACTAGGTTTATCAGAGCAATACAAAGAAACATAATGGTGGGCTGACTTGGACTATTTTATTTTTGTCCTTCCCCAAACCATCTGGCGTGTGAGTGTAGGGGTATTGATCAGGATCTGTGAGCTGCAGACCCCATGCCAATCCATAGCGTTTCTGGCAATCAGCGTCGCCCATGAATTGCAGCTGTCTGTGCAGCTCCTGAACAGAAATCTTCGAAAAAGTCCCCCACTTATCAAACACATCATCCGTTCAGGGGTAAGTCAATGTCATTTCTTTGTCATTCCATGAGCAGGGATTATGCAGGAGAAAGTTTTTGTTGTCTGTTGTATCTGCTGCTGTGCCTTTTTTTTTTTTTTTTTTAAAGGAAGGAGAGCAATTTTCTAGCCATTGAATGGTAATGGTTTTCCAGAAAGGCCTCAAGCGTTTGTAGGAATCTGACGACAAATACTGTTTTAATATTGTGGGGGAATTTTAAGAGGAGGGGGACATTCTTATGTTGCTATACACAAACAATAATAGTGATAATAGAGGGTTCCTTTTAATGACAGAGGATTTTCTCCCCTTTTCTCGCAGCCCCTGGTGATGAAGATGCCGCAAGTCTGTGATTACACTTGCAGATGGACGGTGGGTGCTAGTGGCGGAAAAGGCGTCTTCGGAATTGTGGCTCTGTTTGATATCTCCATTAGCTGCAGTTTTCCTCTGCCTGAAAGCTCGGGCTGGTTGAGCATAGGGAGGAGAAAACCAAAACCGATGCCTAGCCCCACTAACTCCCTTTGGCCTCTGAGCTCAGAAATTCACTGATACTTCTGAGTTTCCAGGTGAATCTAGGAAAGTCTGAAACAAAGTTTTCTAGGTGTTGAGGCCGAACCGGTCCTTTTTCGTCTGCTTCTGGCTCTGCGTGGATGTTGTTAATATCGAAAAGGCCAAGTTAGAAGAGCTGGCGGGGGACTGCCCTGAACTTTTGGGTGGACAGACAGACATTTTGCGCCAGGGTCGGGGGAGAGTTGGCGTTTGTTAGTGTTCTTCCCACCCTCAGCTAGCCTCTTAGGAAAAGAAAAACGAAGCTCCCGGAGCCCTCCCTGCCGGGGGAGCGTTCTCTCGGAGCCCTAAGCCCTGGTGCCTGGATTCGAAGGTGGGGAGTAGGGTCGCGGGGCGAACCCAGCGGGGTGTCGGAGCCTGGGCTTAACCCACCTAGCCTCAGTAGTCCAGGCGCGGGGAGTGGGCGAGCTTGGGGGAGGGGAGGGGCGGAGGAGACCCCACCCCAAGAAGCTTTGGCACCTGCTCTGGGGCAGCGGGTCTGGACAGGCAGCGGCAGCCCGAATCCAGACCTCCGCAGAGCAAAGCTTCTAGCGCGTCCGCCTGGCTAGTTTTAAAGAAGGCTTGGGACTAGGTCGGCCGACCTTGATCGCCTCCCTCCACTCCCTCAGAGAGGGGACTGCTGGAGTTTTGTGTCCTCAAGCACACACACACACACACACACACACACACACACACACACACACACACACACACACACACACACACACACACACACACGTTTCTGTCTTCCTTCCTCCCTGCCCTCTCTGGGTTCCCCGGCCCCCTCTCAGGAGGAGTTTGCCCGGGCTGTGTGCCCGGGCCTCTGAACTGGACCCGAGATGACTGTCGCCAGGGCTGGGTGGCGGGACTGCAGTCCCTGCCAGGGGATTTCCTTCGAATTCGGTGCTCACGACAGACTCTCCTCTGGGGGCCCCCCTTCCGGTTCTGTTTTAGAGGCTGCTACCACTCGGGAAGCTGGTGGGAGAAATAATTTGACTCTTGGAGGAAATTTAAAAAGTGAAGGGGAATTTGAGGATTCAAAGCTCCGAAGATCAGAAGGCTGATTTATTTATTTATTTAGTGGGAGGAGGGTGGGCGCGGGGAGCCGGAAGCCTGACTCTCACAACTACGTAGGCTTTTTTTTCCCCCTGAAAGAACGTTGAGCTTTAAGAAAGCAACTTGTTAATCTGAAAACCACGACGAATTTTCTCCTCACAGGCCTTCAGTTCCTGTCCCATGATTTCTCTCCCCCCACAGCCCCGAAGTCTTGGTTTTAAACCGTGTGGAGCTGCGGTCGCATTTTCTTTTTACAGTGGGTTTCCAAAAGTACCATCCAAGTATACTTAAAGTTTTCCTCTCCTCCAGTTGTCACCCCACAAAAGAATAACTGGCTTGAGGTCCTTTTGTTCAGATCAACTTGTGCGTGAAATCTTTTTGTTGTCCTTTCAAAGGAAGGCAAAAGTTGCAGTTGATTTTAAAAAGGACGAATTTAACTCTCTGAAAGTGGAGCTGTTTTCAAGTTGCTCTGAAACGCTAAGCACGGGCGTCGCTTTTATTTATTACCTTCTTAAAACGATCATTTATTTGCTCTGGACATAACAATTTTTGATTGAGGATTCAATATTGTTTAGACATTAATACAGATACCTAGCACTTCCCCTCTCTATGAAAATGGGGGGTTTAAAATTTTTTTCGTATAATTTCAATCGTCTAGCTACAGTTGATTTTTTTCTTTAAAGTACAGAGTATTAAAAAAAAGAGTTGATCAGATTTTAAACTTGAAAATATTATTTCCGATTTCAAAGATAATATTTCTGTTGGAAAACTAAAACCCAACCCAGGGGTATAAAATATTTATGCGAATCAGACCATTTCTTTTTTAAAAAAAATCGCATGATATATATATATTTTAGATTCCTGGGATATCAGCTTCCAAGGATATTAAATAACCAAGGAGTCCGAGCTGATTTTTCAAGGTGATACAATCAAAAGTATAACAGAAAACACATTCGGATTATTTTAGGAGCATTTAATCTTTGGAAAATCGCTTCGATGCCACTTTTGAGAAATTCTGAATTGTTTCGCTTCCAAATGTGTAAAGAAAAGGCAACTCTGGCCAACCGTAGGGTTCAGGGGCGGCCGTGGTCGTTCGAGGAGCGGGCCACGGTCCCCGCGGGCCACTTCATCCAGCGCCGCGCCGGGCCTGGCCGGGCACAGGTGGTTTGGCTGCTTCTAAAGATGCCGGGCTCCGAGGGCGTCCTGCCGCCGGGGTTGGGAGAGCGATGCCCGCGGCGCTCCTGACTCCGGGGAGACCTGTTGGCCTCGAGGAAGCGGTGTTTGCACCGACCGGCCGGCTCGGCGTGGAGACCGGCGTCGAGGCCGCGGGCGCGGGAGGCTGCGAGCGGCTCCCCTGTCGCACCGTGCCCTCCAGCTGCCCGGGTCCTGCCCTCCCGGCCCCGCGGAGCTCAGAGGCCCCGGGGCCCGCGCCGAGCCGCTTCTCCGGGAGGGGCTGCGCGGCCCCGCGGCTCAGGAGGCGGAGGGAGCCGGCCAGGATTGATGTCTAAATCAATGCCGTTTCTAGGCGCTTCTCTCTACTTCTCTTCGTCTTTCTCAAAGGCAGATCGCCTCCCGAGGGTGGATTTCTTCTCCCCTCGCGAAGTCGGGGAGAGGAGAGCGTCCGCACTTAATTGAAACCTCAGCGCCACGCGAGGTCCCTGAGAGGTGGGGGGGATCTAGCAATAAGCACCCACATGGAGGGAAACTGCGGGCCTGGGAGCCGCTCGTCCCTCCTCATCCTCCTTTTTTCCTCAGGCTGCTCCCCCCTCCCGCATTGATTCCTACACCTGAGCTCCTGCTTCCTTCGCCCATCCTGAATGGCGCCCCGGCTCGGGCCGCTCTCCCAGCGGTGGCACGTGGCGAGGCCTGCCCCCGACCGCCCTTCTATATCCCAACTGGACCCCCAATTTGACGGGATCCGGAAGGGGAGACCCCTAGTCTCCGACGCCAAACCCGGCCCTGCTCAGGCCGGCCTGGCTACTTCCGATTTAATTATTCACTGGTGAATTAGACAGCTGCAATTGTGAAAAATCAGCGGCCACTATTGATTCCCGGAACGAGTAGGGGGTGGGGAGGCCGCGGGGCGCAGAGCGAGGGCGGGGAGTCGGCTCCGGCCCTCGGGTGCCCTCGACCGGGGTCCTCGCCGGGCCCCCCGGCCCCCCGCCGAGCACGCGGCTTCGTAGGGCCTCCAAGCCTCGGGCTCCTCTCCTCGCGCGAAGCCCGCCGGGGCCCGCCTGTGTGTGCGCGGGGCCGACAGGCCTGGTCCACCCCCCTCAGGCCTGCGCTGGCCTCCTGCGGAGGAGAAGGAGGAGAACTGAAGACAAAGGGCAGGACCAGGGGAGGGACGCTCCCTCAGGGCTCGCGGGGGACGGCCTTGGGGGCGGCGGGCGCCTCAGGCTCGGCGCGGGTCTCAGACTCGGCGCGGGTCTCAGGCTCGGCGCGGCTCCCGGGCCGGCCCCGCGTCTCGCAGGCGGAAGGGCGCACCGGCGGCGCTTCCGGTCCCCGCACGCCCGGCTGGGGGGCCTCGTGCGGCAGCCGCCGTCGCCCGGCTCCAGGATGCCCCGGAACACCGGCTCCCCGCAGAGGCCGCCCTCCTCGTGGGCAGGGCGGGCCACGTTCGGCGGATAGTGGAGACTTCGCGCCGCCGCCGCCAGAGCAACAAGTCCAGGCGGGCTCGAGGCGGCGGCACCCCGAGGGCAGGCAGTGGATGCCATTTCCCTCTCCTTTGTACCAAACTGGTGAGAGATGTGTGTCCTGAGGAGGAGTGTCTGTGTGTCCTCAGAACCAGGAGTTGACACAACTGTGTGGAGAATACATGCTAAAGAAGCCGTTCTGGTTCTAACTGACTCAAAAAGGTAGAAAGATTTGGTGTATATACATAGCGTATGAGAATCACCCCCTCTCCCCGCCTCGCCCTTGTGTCTATATCAGAAAAGCACTGGCAGCCAGAGAGTAGTCCTTTGACGTATACATTTTATGTCCGCTTCGTTGGGCGTCTTAAAACCATGTGGTTTTCCATTACAATTTGAAATTATTTTCTTATACGACATTTTATAAGAATCAAATTATACAAGAAATATGTAGGCTATGTAGAGCAAAAGTATTACAGGTGTAAAACTCCTCATTCCCGATGTCTCACTTTTCTATTTCCTTCTAAAACGGCCCTTAAATATTTTACTGTCTTCCTTTGTTGGAGGAATGTGTGCTTCAGACTTTCTCCTGGAAATAGTTGAGCACTGGCTCCCTGGAGATCAGATATAGAGTCAAAAAGGGCCCTCTCACTGCATTGCCTGCTTCATAATCCATGGGCTGAGTATAGGTCACTGAACACAAAATGGTCTTTCCTCTCTTGCTTACTGAGATGGTTTAATGGATTTTGTAATGGTTTTCCAGCTATCAGACTGGGGAAACCTGGTTTGTGGGCATTGTTTTCACATCAACCAAATGCAGTGCATTTGTCAAATTCTTTACCTTATCAATATAAATCGGTGACAAGATAATGGAATTTTCTGGGATAATTTTGAAATATCATGTTTTGAAACACCAGGTTTCAAACATGCTTTGTAATTTTAAATGTGGAAAATCCTTAAAATTTTCCATTAAGTTGATCCTGGGCTTGGTGAAAGTTCTGGAAATCCTTTCAATAATATTCTATATATATCTGCTACAAAACTATGATGTTTGATCTGGTTGCAGTTTTTAGTAGGTCTCTCCCTTCCCACTTTTTTTTTTTTTTAAGTAGGAGACTTTGTCGGGGAGGGAGTGAATTAGGGTGAATTTCAACCTCCAGTAAAATAGAGGTGGGGTGAGTGGAAATATTTTTAGGAATTCACAAACCAACTAAGGTTACCTAGATTCATATGATTAAGGCAAGGATTTTGTGTTTTGGGAGGACAGAGTTTTTGCCTTTTGCCTCTGCAGTTTTTGCCTTTGCTGTTCCCAGTGACGAACTATGTTCATCCCCAGTGAACTTGGCTAATATCAGCTCATATCTGAAGCTTCAGTTGCCATTTTTATACTTCTTTTTTGAAGCTATTTGCATATCTGATTTTCTTTGGAATTTTTTTTACTTTCTTTTTTTCTCATACTTTAGTTTTTCTCCCTGTTATTCTAAACTTCTCTTTTTAGAGTTATTACTTAATTAAATTACTCATTACTTAAGTGATATCACTCATAGTGGTAACTAACGCTATGAGATACTTGGGGGAATGATGACTAACCCTAGTTTAGTTAAATTTTTTTTTTTTACTTGACTCTTTCATCAAGAAGAACTTGCCTTTGTCAAATATTGTAATTTAGATATTGGGACATAAATGGGGATAACTTTGTAATGATTAGCTTCATATTCCAAAAGCTTTAAGGCTTCTCCTTTTCAAAAATGAATTTTCTTTTAGTTCTAATTCCAAGTGACGTAATTCAGTGAGTGGGTTCTGGGTTTTTTGGTTCCTATCTGTAACTAATTTACAGACCAAGAAAGACAGAAGGAACGGAAAACAGAATGAGAGAACAGAAACGGTCATGATTTAAAGTGATTCATGAGACCAGAATTGCTTCAGAGTTATGTCATTTTTTGGAAAGTGTTACAAATTTTTGATTAAGGGATTTCTTCTGAAGGGAATTTTAAGTTTTATGTGGAAAAATTGCTTGTTTAAGTCCTGTTTTTTCAAAGGGGAACCATAGCAATATTTACTATATCATCAAAGTGTCCTGGCTGGAGAGATGTGGGAAGTTTCAAGGGTCATGTTTAACATCAGGTTTGTTACACAATATAAGCAAACAGTAGCAACCCTGGATATTTTGTATTCTTGATATTCTGAAAAAAAATTGGGTGTCAATCAAATGAACATATAAGGTCACTTACCTTGTAAATGAACCTTCTGGATGTACCCATTTTAAAAGTGAATAATCCCTTGGAAACCAATTATTTATAATTATATATACATATATATGCTTAAAATATAGATTTCTGTAAGTTGGGGTTGCTTACAGTAGTGAGTAGTTAGGGTGGGGTGGGTGGGGTGAAGCAGGCAGTGGAAGAAGTTACATCTATAGGAGTTTATCCATAACGGGGTAAAATTTATCCCCATGGTTTATTCTCCCCTTTATGACACTTCAAATCCTACCAACCTTTAATACTGTGTTTGTAAACTTTCTGGGTGATATCCACAGTAGGAAATGGATTTTACATTGCAACCCTAGTACATATATATGCACATTTCAGGAAGCAGAGACATCTTTTAAAGTGCCCTTTTGTAGCCAAACTTGTATTTGAAATTAATTACTAAATTTTAGAACCTTGTCTGATTGTTCTGAGAGGTGTCATTTTCTTCTCTGTATACCATGTGTTTTTCTTGCTGCTCATTCAGTACATATCATCTAAAGCTTGGTATTGTTACTTGTGTATGAAGTTCATTGGCTGTTTTAGATAGTGAGCACTTGAGGATGCCTTCCTGGAGGTGAGTCTCTAGTGGTATGCTACAGGGCCCTTGACCCTATCTTGTTCAATATTTTTTTTGAAGTCTTTACTGAAGGTTAGAAGGTCTACTCATCAAATTTTTAGGTGACACAGAGCTAGCAGTCATAGCTAATATATTGAAAGAGAAAATCAAGATTCAAAATGAAACATGAATGTTGGAAAGAAAACCAACATGATTTAATCGAACAAAGACCAGTATGAAAGCCCTTTATTGAGGCTGAAAATATAAATCAAAGGAGGTTCCTGGATTGTCACAACAATGCATGTGCAAAAATGGAGGTATTAGTGTACTCTAAATGCAAAATGATACAAAAGTATTATGTTGCATAAAAAGCTAATGTAATTTTAGGCTAAACTACTAGAAATGTGGCATATAGCTTACAAAGAAGGTAACAGGTTCCCTGTATTCTGGGCTGGAGGCTTATCTAGCTCTAGCTACCTCATTTTAATATAGCTATTGATAAGCTAAAGATTACTGTGGGCTCTCAGGGTGTGAGGGAAGAGGAAACCATGCTTTATGTGGAAGAGTTAGAGCACATGTTTAAGCTGGGGAAGAGGCAAATGGTGTGGTACATGATTGCCACTTCAAATATTTGCCTAGCTGTCATGTGGCAGAGGGGGTAGAGTATTTTTTCCTGATCCTCAGGGCAGAGTTAGGACCAAAGGGTAAAAGTGACAGGGGAGTTGACTTTGATTCTAATAATTAAGGTTGTCCAAGAGTACAGCAAGTTACCACATGAAAAGTGCGTTCTTCATCCACAGGAGTATTCTGCACAGGCTGAGTGAACATCTGGCAGGATGCTATTAATAGGGAACAGCTGAATTAGGCAGCAGGTTGAAATAAGTGATCTTTCTGGTTGAATTCCAGAATTTTCTGAATTAATTATTTAAAAATATTGTGCAAGTGATTTTATATAGATGATTTTAAGAGATAGATTAATGTTAATACGCTTGTAGGAACTTTAAATGTACATGGTAGAGCATTTTCTGTCTCAAAGTGCTGTAAAACCAATCCCTTATTTATGAAAAACACAACTTCATTATTTCTTGTCTGCATTTTTAAAGTCCAAAAAAAGCTCCGAAAATCAAAAGTTTTTCTAATCTCATGTTGAAATAGCCTTAACTGAACTGATGTGAGACTATTTCAGTCTTTATCCCACTTAGAATGAACATTTGTACATACCTCTGCAGAAATATTATTGTGTTTAATTACAAGGTGCTTTCCCAGACCCTGTTGGGGGTATGTAGTATGTGATTTTTTGCTGCTAACACGTTTCAAATATCTGAAAAATTCTCAATTCTAAACCATCTATCTCCAAAGGATTTGGTTAAAGGATTGTTATTATTATCCATACTTACCTTATAATTAGATAGTTCTTGTTTTTTCAGAGTAACTTGAATCCATTGGCCAGAAATCTAGACGATAAGCTACATTACGAACCTGTGCTAGAATGATTCTCAAGAACTATAACTGAGTCCCTAAACCTTGTCACAGAAGGAATTTGCTTTATAAGCCAAATTTATACTAGATAATGAAACGATAAGTTGCTCTGCTGTTTCCATATTTATTTTATGAAGAGGTTAGTGGCAAAAATGATCAATGTCAAAGGTCTTCTCCCAAGCATATCTGACATTCCTTAAGGCTGGCTCTGGGTGACAATATCACACTTTTCTGGCCTAGGTGGAGGATTTAGTAGGATCACTTAATTAATGGCTTTTATTTTACCAATCATTTCTGTAACTATTACTCATTCTGTAGACATTTATGGAGCACCTACTCCAGGCTGGCCCTCAACTAGGCAACAGACAAGATGAATGAGATGAAAATAGTATCCTTAATATGCCCACATACTAATTTGATCCTCAAAACAACCTGTAAGGTAAGCAAGGCAGACATTATTGTTCCCATTAAAGATGAAAAAATGGAGTCTCAGGGAAATTAAGTGACTTTCTTAGGGTCACACATCCAGTAAGTGGTAGAACAGGACTTGAATCCAAGGCTTTAGTTCAGAATCTACTTATTTTTCCATCGTATTAACATATATTAAGGACCTGTTGTTCACGATACAAATTGTATCTTCTCCTCACCCAAAATTTATCATCAACTTTACTTTTACTTGGCTGCTCAGAATTTGTAGCCACTTTTTATGTTTGGAGAAGGCATTGTGAAATGAGTTTTTATGGGAGATTGGCTTCCAGCTTCTTACTATGAAAGCCCAAATGCCCAAACTCTCCCTTTTCCATCCCCTGGCAGTTGGGACTCAGGAACATCAACCAATCTCAGTCAATAAGATATGCCTCCCTCAAGGTCAAACAGCAAAGAACAAAGGAGTGGGAACAGCCTAGAATTCATGCTGGTGAAGCTGGTGTACTCTGCGTCCAGCAATGTCAGCTGGTTCTTTGGCTGTGATTCCTTATGCCTAAACTTCATTGATTTCAGACCATTTGCTGGACTTGGTTCTCATCCCTTTTGGGCTATTCTGTGAGCCATCTGATTTCCTTTCACTAAATTTGTTGCAAAAGTCAGCCTGAGTCAGTTTCTGTTGTTTTCAAGCAGGAACTTTAGAGAACCATTTTATAGACTAGGTAGTGAGAATTGGTCAGATTGTGGACATATTTTGAAGAGATACCTGACAGCATGTGTTGAGGCATTGGATATGGAATGTGAGAGGAAGAAGTCAAGGATGCCTTCAAAATTTTTGTTCTGAATAATGAAAGAATAAAGCTACCATCAGTTCCAGTTCTCTGTTACCGCAAATCGCCCCCCAAATAGTGGACTAAAACAGCAACCATTTTTATTATCTCTCCGTTGACTTGGGCCTCTCACAGCATAATGGCTGAGTTTTGAGAGGGAGCAGTCCCTGAGGATGGACATTCCAAGAGAACCTGGACATTCCAAGAGACCTAGTCTCAGAACTCACATTGTGTCACTTCCCCCCGTATTCTATGGCTAGAATTATTCACAGGCTCATCCAGATTCAAAGATGAGGGGACTCTGGAACAACAAAGAATGTGGACCCATGTTTTGAAACATTTATTAGGGAACTCTAAGAAAGGTGGGGAAGACTGGGAGAGGAAAAAGTTGAGGGGGGATATCATGTGTTTGGACTTGTTAAGTGTAGATGTCTCTTAGGCAATCAAGAAGAGATAGTGGGTAGGCAATTGGGTTATGAGTCAGGTGTTCAGGTGAGAAGTTGAGGCTAAAGATATAAATTTAAAAAAATATTCTTGCATTTTTTTCTATAGTTTTGTTTATTTATTTTATTGGACATACCGTGTGGCATGTGGGATCTTAGTTCCCTGACCAGGGATCGAACCTATGCCTTCTGCAGTGGAAGCATGGAGTTTTAACCACTGGACCGCCAGGGAAGTCCCTAAAGATATAAATTTAAGCGTTGTATGTGTGTACCTGGTGTGTAAAGCCATGGGACTGGTTGAGATAGATCAGCTAGAGATGTAGCCTTATAATATGTTTTGAAGTCAGGGAGTGTGATACCTCCAGCTTTGTCATTCTTGCTCAAAATTGCTTTGGACATTTGGGGTCTTTTGTGGTTCTAAATAAACTTTAGGATTGTTTTTTCTATTTTGGTAAAAAATGCCATTGAGATTTTGATAGAAACTGTGCTGAATCCTCAGATCACTTTGGAAAATGTGGACATTTTGACAATGTTAATTCTTCCAGTGCATGAACCTGAGATGTCCTTCCATTTGTTTGTGTCCTTTAAATTTTCTTTTGTCATTGTTTTGTAGTTTTCAGCCTACAAGTCTTTCACTTCTTTTGTTAAGCTTATTCCTAAGTTTCTTCTTATTTTTGATGCTATTGTAAGTGGAATTATTTTAATTTGCTTTTCAGGTAGGTTGTTGTTAGTGTTTAGAAACACAATTGACTTTTGTATGTTGATTTTGCATCTTGTGGCTTTACTGAATTTGGTTAGTTCCACAGTTTTTGTAGAGCCTTTAGAGTTTTCTACATATGAAGATCATGTCATCTTCAAACAGAGGTAATTCTACTTCTTCCTTTCTGATTTGAATGGCTTTTACTTCTTTTTCTTGCCTAATTTTTCTGGCTAGGACTTCCAGTGCTATGTTGAACAGGAGAGGTAAGGGTGGGCATCCTTGCCTTGTTCTGGATCTTAGAAGGAAAGCTTTTGGCTTTTCATTGTTGAGCATAATGTTTGCTGTGGGCTTTTCATAAATGGCTTTTATTGTATTGAAGTAAATTCCTTCTATACCTAATTTGTTGAGAGTTTTTAATAATGAAAAGATATGAATATTGTGAAATGCTTTTTATGCATCCATTGTGATGATCATGTGATTTTAATCCTTCATCCTGTTAATGTGGTGTATCATGTTAATTGATTTATATGTGTTGAACCATCCTTGTATCACAGGGATAAATTCTGCTTAGTCATGGTGTATGATTTTTAAAATATGCTGTTGTATTTGGTTTGCTGGTATTTTTTTTTAGGATTTTTGCATCTATGTTCAGCAGGATATTGACCTGTAGTTTTTTTCTTGTGGTGTCTTTGTCTGCTTTGGTTTCAGACTGACCTCATAGAATTAGTTTGAAAGTGTTTCTTCTTCTAATTTTTAGAAGAGTTTAAGGATTGGTATTCTTTTTAAATGTTTGGTAAACTCCACACATGAAGCCATCTGGTCCTGGGCTTTTATATGTTGGAAGTTTTAAAATTACCCCTTCAGTCTTTTTATTTGGTATGTGCAGAGTTTCTGTTTCTTCTTGATTCAGTCTTGGTAGGTTGTGTGTGTCTAAAAAATTCCTCTACCTTGTCCAATTTGTTGACATATGCTTGTTTATAATAGTCTCTTATGATCCTCTTTATTTCTGTGAGATTAGTTGTAATGTCTCCTCTTTCATTTCTGATTTTTATTGAGTCTTCTCTCTTTTTTTCCCTTGTCTAGCTAAGGGTTTGTTGGTTTTGTTTCACTTTTCAAAAACCAGCTTCTAGTTTCATCAATTTAAAAAATGTTTTTCTATTCTCCATTTCATTTATTTATGCTCTAATATTTATTAGTTCCCTCTTTCTGCTAATTTTGGGCTTAGTTTCTTCTCTTTTTCTAGTTCCTTGGGGTATAAATTTAGGTGGTTTATTTGAGATCTTTCTTTTTTTTCAAGGTAGGTATTCATTGCTATAAAATTCCCTTTCTGTACTGTTTTCTTTGGCATCTTATTAATTTTGTTATATTGTATTGTTGTATTTTTATTTTCATTTGCTTTGAGATATTTTCTAATTTTCTTTTGATTTCTTCTTAGACCCAATAGTTTTTTTTAGAGTGTGTTGTTTAATTTCCATGTATTTGTTAACTTTTCCATTTTTAAATTATTGATATCTAGTTTCATTCCATTGTGATTTGAAAAGATACATAGAATTATCTCAGTATTCTTAAATTTGTTAAGGTTTGTTTTGTGACCTAGCATGTGATCTGTTCTGGACAATGTGTTTCTGTAGGAGAATGAGGGCTGGAGGTGTCCTATTCTGCCATCTTGCTGCCCTCCATTTTAAAAAAGTCCTAGTCACCTTCTTAACCCCTGGAAACCACTAATCTAGTCTCTATTTCTCTAATTTTGTCATCTCAAGAATGTTATGTAAGTGGAATCATATGGTACGCAACCTTTTGAGAATTGGCTGTTCACTCAGCTTAATTCTCTGGAGATCCATCTAGGTTGTTGTGTATATTAATAATTTACTCCTTTTTATTGCTGAATAGTATTCCATGGTATGGTTGTACAACAGTTTATTTAACTATGCAGCTGTTGAAGGATTTTTTTTTTCCAGTTTTTGGTTATTTTATGAATAAAACTGTCATGAACATTAACGCACAGGTTTTGTGTGAACATATGTCTTCATTTTTCTGGAATAGATGTCCAACAGTGAAGTTGCTGGGTTGTCTGGTAGTTGCATGTTTCCTTTTTTTTTTTTTTTAAGAAACTGCAAACTTTTTCCCATAGTGTCTGTACCATTTTGCTTTTGCACTAGCAATGTGTGAGTGATTGAATTTCTTTACATCTTCACCAGGTTAAGTATTGTCAATATTTGTGTAGTAATGTTTCATTGCAGTTTTAGTTTGTGTTTCCTTAGTGGCTAGTGATGTAGAAGATCTTTTCATGTGCTCATTTGCCATCTGTATATACACTTCAATGAAATGTCTGTTCATATGTTTTGCCCATTTTTAAATTGGATTGTTTGTCTTTTACTGTTGAGTTTTGAGAGTTCTTTTTATATTCTAGATAGTAGTCCTTTGTCAGATAGGTAGTTTGCAGATAGTTTCTCCCAGTCTGGACCTTGCCTTTTCCCTCTCTTAAGTAGGACCTTTCACAGAGCAAATATTAATTTTGGTGAAGTCCAATTTGTAAATTTTTCTTTTTGTGGACCATGCTTTTGATTTCAAGGCTAAGAATGCTTTGCCTAGCCCTAGATCTATTGTCTCACATACTTATTTTTTCTAAAGTTTTATAGTTTTACATTTAACATTTAAATCCAAGATCCATTTTGTGTTAATTTTTGTAAAAGGGTGAGGTTTAGAACAAAGTTATTTATTTATTTATTTGCCTGTGTATATCCAGTCACTTCAGCTTCATTCATTGAAAATGCTATTTTTCCTCCATTGAATTATGTTTGTACTTTTGTCAAAAATCAGTTGGGCATAAACATGTGGGTCTACTTCTGAGTTCTCTATTCTATTCCACTGAGTTGTGTGTCTGTCTTTCCACTAATATCATATAGTCTTGGTTACTGTAACTATATAAGAAGTCTGGAAATCAGACTCATTCCTTCTCCTTTGTTTTTCTTTTAAACAATATTTTAGATATTTTAGTTCTTTATACATTTTAGGATAATTTTATCTATATCTACAAAAAATCTTGATTGGATTTTGATAAGAATTGTGTTAAACTTGAATATACATTTGGGAATAATTGACATCTTTACTATGTTGTGTCTTCTAGTCCATGAACATGGTATGTCACTCAATTCATTTATGTCTTCTTTCATTTATTTTATCCTGATGTGTAGTTTTCAGCATACAAATCCTATACACATTTTGTTATGCTTTCCCTAAGAGTTTCATTTTGACTTTAAATGATATTTTATTAAAAATATTGGTATCCATGTGTTCATTGCTATATATAGAAATACAGTTAATTTTTATGTTTATCTTGCCACTTGCAACCTTGCTGAACTCACTTATTAGTTTTTTTTTTTTTTTGGTGAGGTTCTTGGGATTCTTCTATGTAGACATTCATTGTCATCTGCAAATAGGAACAGTTTTATGTCTTCCTTTATTATCTGTATAAATTTTATTTCTCTTCTTGCCTTATGGCACTGCCTAGAAAACTTCTAGTACTGTGTTGAATAAGAGTGGTGAGAGTAGATATCCTTGCCTTGTTCCTGACCTTAATGGGGGACACATTCAGTCTTTCACCATTTAGTATAATGTTAGTCATAGATGCTCTTTATAAAGTTGAGGAAGTTTCCTATCTTCCTAATTTTATGAGTTTTATCATGAATGGGTATTGAATTTTGTCAAATAATTTCTATGCTTTGATTGATATATATGATCATATAATTTTTCTTCTCTTTTTAATGTGGTGGGTTATATTGATTGATTTTCTAATACTGGACTTACTGTGAGTCCCTGGAATAAACATCATTTAGTCATTGTGGTGATTAGTTGTATGTGTCAACTTGACTGGGCTAAGGGATGTCCAGACAGCTGATAAAACACTATTTCTGGGTGTGTCTGTAAGAGTGTTTCTGGAAGATATTAGCATTTGAATTGATGAACTGAATAAAGTAGATAGTTCTCCCCAATGTCAGTAGGTATCATCCAATCCACTGAGGGCCCATATAGAACAAAAAAGCAGAGGAATAGCAAATGTGCTGTCTCTCTGTGTTTGAGCTGAGATATCCATCTTCTCCTGCTTTCAGACGTTGGTGCTCCTGGTTCTTGGGCTTTCACGCTCATATTGGGACTTACACCATCAGTCTCCCCATTGTAATTCTCAGGCCTTTGAATTCAGACTGAATTACAGCTTTCCTGTTTCTCCAGCTTACAGATAGTAGATTGTGGGACATTTCAACCACCATAACCACGTGAGCCAATTCCTATAAAACATCTCCATATATATATCTTATTGGTTCTTTTACTCTGGAGAACTCTTACTAGTACAGTCGTGTGTATAATTCTTTGCATAGACTGTTGAATTTTATTTACTAATATTTTGCTAGGGAATTTTGCATCTATATTCATGAGGGGTATTGGTTCATAGTTCTTTCTTCATATTGTCTTTGTCTGGTTTTTGTATCAGGATAATACTTGCCTCATAAAATGAATTGGGAAGCTTTCCCTCATTCTGGAAGAGATTGTGTAGACTTGTGTTAATTGTGGTAGAATTCTGTAGTTAATCCATCTGGACCTGGGGAGTTCTCTTTTGGGAGTTTTTAAATTGCAAATTCAATCTCCTTAATAGTTATAACACTGCTCTATCTATTTCATGTTGGGTGTTAGGTTGTGCTTTTTGGGGAATTGGTACATTTCATTTAGGTTGTCAAATTTATATATGTAGAATTTTTCATAGTATTCACTTATTATCCTTTTGATATCTGCAGGGTCCCTTATTTTATTCATGATATCAGTAATTTGTGTCTTCTCTCTCTCTCCCTCTCTCTTCAGTCTGTTAGGCACTTGTCAATTTTGCTGATCTTTTTTTTTTAAATTAATTAATTTTATTTTATTTTTGGCTGCGTCAGGTCTTCGTTGCTGTGTGCAGGCTTTCTCTAGTTGCGGCAAGCAGGGGCTACTCTTCATTGTGGTGCACGGGCTTCTCATTGTGGTGGCTTCTCTTGTTGTGGAGCATGGGCTCTAGGTGCACAGGCTCAGTAGTTGTGGCTCATGGACTATAGAGTGCAGGCTCAGTAGTCGTGGCACACAGGCTTAGTTGCTCTGTGGCATGTGGGATCTTCCCGGACCAGGGATCGAACTCATGTCCCCTGCATTGGCAGGCAGATTCTTAACCACTGTGCCACCAGGGAAGTCCCTATTGATCTGTTGTTGAAGAACTAGCTTTTGTTTCAGTGATTTTCTCTGTTGCATTTCTGTTTTCAATTTCATTGATTTCTGCTCTTTATTTCCTTCCTTTTCCTTGTTCTGAGTTTATTTTTGATCTTTTTCTGGGTTCTTGAGGTAGGAGCTTAGATCATTGATTTGAAACTTTTCCTCTTTTCTAATGTATTTAATGCTATGAATTTCCCTTTCAACACTGCTTTAGCTGCATCCTACATGTTTTGATATGCTGGGTTTTCATTTTCATTCAGTTCTATGTGTTAAAAAATTTCCTATGAGACTTTCTGATGGAGTATTTTTAAGTATGTTGTTTAGTTTCCAAGATTTTTGAGATTTTTGGTTATCATTCTGTTATTGATTTCTAGTTTGATTCCATTGTGGACAAACAACACATTCTATAATTTCAATTATTCTAAATTCGTTGAGGTTTGCTTTATGGCTCAGGATATGGTTTATGTTGGTATATATTTAACAAGGAACTAGAAAATATAAAAAGAACCCATCAGCACTGAAGAATACAGTAACTGAAATGAAAAATGAACTAGAAGGAACTATGTGATACAGAAGAATGTATAAGCAATCTGCAAGGTAGAATAATGGCAATCACCCAATCAGAACAGAAAAAAGAAAAACAAATTTTAAAAAATGAGGACTGTTTAAGGGACCTCTTGGACAACATCAAGCATATGAACATTTGCCTTATAGGGGTCCCAGAAGTAGAAGAGAGAGAGAAAAGGGGGGTAGAAAATGAATTTGATGAAGTTATGGCTGAAAACTTCCCAAAGCTGAAGAAGGGAACAGACTTCCAGGTACAGGAATCAAAGAGAGTCCCAGACAAGATGAACCCAAGAGGTCCACACCAAAACGTATCATAATTAAAATGGCCAGAGTTTAAAGAGAGAATTTTAAAGGCAGCAAGAAAAAAGGTGTTGCATATTATGGAACCCCCATAAGGCTATCAGCTAATTTTTCAGTAGACTTTGCAGGCCAGAAGGGAGTGGCATGATATATTTAAAGTTCTGAAAGGGAAAAACCTACACCTAGGATATTCAACTCAGCAGCATTATCATTCAGAATTGAAGGAGAGATAAAGAACTTCGTAGACAAACAAAAACTAAGAGTTCATCAATACTAAACTGACCCAACAAGAACTGTTAAAGGGTCTTCTCTAAGTGGAATTAAAAGCAACAATAAGAAGTAAGAATCTATAGGAAAGGAAAAATTCCTCTAGTAAAGGCAAATGTGTAATAAAAGCTGTGGATCAACCACTTACATAAGTGAGTACAAAGACTAAAAGACAAAAATTGTAAAATGAACTATAATTACAGTAAATAGTTAAGGGATAGACGTGAAGATATAAAATATGACATCAAAAGCACAAAATGTGGGGGAGGGGAGCAAAAAATGTAGATCTTTTAGAGTGTGTTTGTTAAATGACTATCAGTTTAAAATAAGTAGAGTAGTTGTAGATCAACATATGTGAACTTCATGGTAACCACAAATCAAAACCCTACAATATACACAAAAACTATAGAGAAAAGAACACAAGCATACCACTAAAGAAAATCATCAAACCACAAGGGAAGAAACTAAATGAAGAAGAACAGAGAACTACAAAAGCAATCAGAAAACAAATAACAAAATGGGAATAAGTACATACCTATCAATAATCACTTTAAATGTCAATGGACTAAATGCTCAAATCAAAGACATAGGGATTGGATTTTTAAAAGACCCATCTATTTGCTGCCTACAAGAGACCCACTTCAGAGCAAAAGACACAGACTGAAAATGAGGGGATGGAAAAAAGATATTTCATGCAAATGGAAATTAAAAGAAAGCTGGGGTAGCAATAACACATCAGACAGAGTAGACTTTAAAACAAGTCTGTGACAAAAGACAAAGAAGGGCATTTTACAGTGATAAAGGGATCAATACAAGAGGATATAACATAAACACATAGTCACCTAATATGGGAGAACCTAAGTATATAAAGAAAATAGACTGGGAGTTTGGGATTGACATATACACACTGCTATATTTAAAATAGGTAACCAGGACTTCCCTGGTGGCGCAGTGGTTGGGAATCTGCCTGCCAATGCAGGGGACACAGGTTTGAGCTCTGGTCTGGGAAGATCCCACATGCTGCAAAGCAACTAAGCCCGTGCACCACAACTACTGAGCCTGCACTCTAGAGCCCATGAACCACAACTACTGAGCCTGCATGCCACAACTACTGAATCCCGTGTGCCTAAAGCCCATGCTCCACAACAAGAGAAACCAATGCAATGAGAAGCCCACACACCACAAGGAAGAGTAGCCCTCACTCGCCGCAACTAGAGAAAGCCGATGCGCAGCAATGCAGACCCAACGCAGCCAAAAATAAATAAATAAAATAACTAAGAAGGACCTACTGTAAAACATTTTTATAAATTTAAAAAAGAAAATATTAACAGACATAAAGGGAGAAATTGACAACAATACAGTAATAGTAGGGGACTTTAATACCCCACTTAAGTCAATGGACAGATCATCCTGACAGAAAATCAATAAGGAAACAGTGACCTTAAGTGACACATTAGACCAGTTAGACTTAATAAAGATATCTACATTCCATCCCCAAATAGCAGAATACACATTCTTTTCAAGTGCACATGGAACATTCTCCAAGATAGGTCACATGCTAGTCCACAAAAGTCTCAACAAATTTAAGGGGATAGAAATTATACGAAACATTTTTTCCAAACACAATGGTATGAAACTAGAAATCAATTACAGGAAGAAAAATGGGGATAAAAACCAAACACATGGAGACTAAATAATATGCTACTAAAAAAAAAATCAGTGGTTCAAGGAAGAAATCAGAAAACACCTCTAGACAAGTAAACATAAAAACACAACTTCCAAAATCTGTAAAGTGCAGCAAAAGCAGTTCTAAGAAGGAAGTTTATAGAGATACAGGACTACTTCAAGAAACAAGAAAAATCTCAAACAACATAACATACCATCCAAAGGAACCAGAAAAAGAAGAACAACAAAGCCCAAAGTCAGCAGAAGGAAGAAAATAATGAAAATCAGAAGGGAAATAGGGACTTGCTTGGTGGCGCAGTGGTTAAGAATCTGCCTGCCAATGCAGAGGACACGGGTTCAATCCCTGGTCCTGGAAGATCCCACATGCCACGGAGCAACTAAGCCTGTGCACCACAACTACTGAGCCTGTGCTCTAGAGCCCACATGCCACAACTACTGAAGTCCACACACCTAGAGCCTGTGCTCTGCAACAAAGAGAAGCCACTGCAATGAGAAGCCCATGCAATGCAATGAAGAGTAGCCCCCGCTCACTGCAACTTGAGAAAGCCTGCGCTCAGCAATGAAGACCCAACACAGCCAAAAATAAATAAATAAATATATATAAAAAGAGAAAGGAAATAAAAAATCGATCGCCCCCCCACACACAGAAAAGAAAATATCAGTGAACTGAAGAGCTGTTTTTTTGAAAGGACAAACAAAATTGATAAGCCTTTAGCCAGGTTCATTAAGAAAAAGAGAGGGAGGACCTAAATATATAAAATAAGAAATGAAAGAGGAGAAATTACAACCAATATCACAGAGATACAAAAAATCATAAGAGAGTTATGTGAATAGTTATATGCCAACAAATTGGACAACTTAGAAGAAATGGATAAATTTCTAGAAACATACAATCTTCTAAGACTGAATCAGGAAGAAATAGGTAATCTGAATAGACTGATCACTAGTAGTTAAATTGAATCAGCAATCAAAAAATTCCCAGCAAACCTTAGTCCAGGACTGGATGGTTTCACAAGGGAATTCTACCAAAAATATAAAGTAGAGCTAATACCTGTCCTTCTCAAGCTATTCCAAAAATTTGAAGAGGAGGGAGCCCTCCCAAATTCATTCTATGAGGCCACCATTACTCTGTTGCCAAAACTGGACAAAGACACTACAAAACAAAACTACAGGCTGATATCTCTGATGAATATAGATGCAAAAATAATCAACAAAATACTAGCAAATGAAATTCAACCATATATGATATACACCATATATGGTGTATATCATACACCATGATAAAGTGGGGTTTATTCTAAGAATGCAAAGATGGTTCAGTATCTGCAAATAAATCAATGTGAAAAACCACATTAACAAAATGAAGGATAAAAATCACATGATCATCTCAAAAGATGCAGGAAAAGCTTTTGACAAAATTCACCATCCATTCATGATAAAAACTCTTATCAAAGTTGGTACAGAGGGAATATAGCTCAACATAATAAAAGCCATTTATGACACACCCGCAGCTAACATCATACTCAATGGTGAGAAGCTGAAAAGTTTTTCTCTAAAATCAGGAACAAGACAAGGATGCCCAGTCTTGCCACTTCTATTTAACACAGTTATCGGGAGTCCTAGCCACAGCAACCAGGCAGGAAAAAGAAATAAAAGGCATCCAGATTAGAAGGGAAGAAGTAAAACTATCACTATTCTCAGATGACATGATACTATATATAGGAAACCCTAAAGTCTCCACCAAAAAACTATTAGAAGTAATAAATGAATTCAGTAAAGTTTTAGAAAAAAAAGATTAATATACAGAAATCTGTTGCTTTCCTATACACTAATAATGAACTATCAGAAAGAGAAAGCAAGAAAATGATCCTGTTCAAAATTGTATCAAAATGAATGGAACAACTAAGAATAAACAAAGGAGGTGAAAGACCTGTACTCTGAAAACTATAAAACACTGATGAAGGAAATTGAAGATGATACAAAGAAATGGAAAGATATCCTGTGTTCATGGATTGGAAGAATTAATATTGTTAAAAAATTCCTATCTCCCAAAGCAATCTACAGATTTAATGCAATCCTATCAAAATAACCCATGATATTTTTCAAATAACTAGAACAAATAATCCTAAAATTTATATGGAACCATAAATGACCCTGAATAGCAAAAGCAATCTTGAGGAAAAAGGACAAAGTTTGGAGGTAGCACGCTTTCCGACTTCAGACTATACTACAGAGCTATAGTCATCAAAACAGTATGGTACTGGTACAAAAACAGACACATAGATCAATGGAACAGAATAGAGAGACCAGAAATGAACCCAGGCACCTATGTTCAATTAATATATGACAAAAGAGGCAAAAATATACAGTGGGGAAAAGGCAAGCCTATTCAATAAGTGGTGCTGGGAAAACTGGACAGCTAGATATGAGAGAATGAAATTAGAACATTTTCTCATAACACATACAAAAATAAACTCCAAATGGATTAAAGACCTAAATGTAAGTCCAGAAACCATAAAACTCCTAGGAGAAAACATAAGCAGAACATTCTTTGACATAGTTTAGCAATAGTTTTTTGGATCAGTCCCCTCAGGCAAAGGAAACAAAAGCAAAAGTAAACAAATGGGACCTAATTAAACTTAAAAGCTTTGCATAGCAAAGAAACCATTGACAAAACAAAAAGACAACCTACTGAGTGGGAGGAAATATTTGCAAATGATATGACCAATAAGGGGTTAATATCCAAACTATCAATATATAAACAGCTCATACACTCAATATCAAAAAAACCCCCAAGCAACCTGATTAAAAAGTGGACAGAAGACCTGAATAGACATTTTTTCCAAAGAAGACATACAAATGACCAATAAGCACATGAAAAGATGCTCAACAGTGTTGCTGATCACCAAGGAAATACAAATCAGAATCACAATGACTACAATGAGATATCACCTCACACCTGTCAGAATGGCTATCATTAAATAGTCTACAAATAACAAATGTTGGTGAGGATGTGGAGAAAAGGGAACCCTAGTACACTGCTGGTGGGAATGTAAATTGGTGCAGCCATTATGAAAAGTAGTATGGAGGTTCCTCAAAAAACTAAAAATAGAACTACCATATGATCCAGCAATTCCACTCCTATATATATATATATATATATATATGAAGAAAAACACTAATTCAAAAAGATATATGCACTCTTACCTTCATAGCAGCATTATGTAAAATAGCCAAGGTATGGAAGCAAACTAAGTATCCATCAGAAAATGAATGGATAAAGAAGAAATTATATATATATATATATATATATATATACTGAAATATTACTCAGCTATAAAAAAGAATGCATTTTGCCATTTGCAACAACATGGATGGACCTGCAGGGTATTATGTTTAGTGAAATAAGTCAGAGAAAGACAAATAGTGTATGTTATCACTTATATGTGGAATCTAAAAAATAAAACCAGTGAATATTGCAAAAACAAAAACAGACGCACAGATATAGAGAACAAACTAGTGGTTACCAGTGGGAAAAGGGATGAGGGAGGGGCAAGACAGGGGTAGAGGATTCAGAGGTACAAACTATTATATATAAAATAAATAAGCTACAAGTATATATTGTACAGCATAATGAATATGGCCAATATTTGATAATAACTTTAAATGGAGTATAATCTATAAAAATATCAAATACTATGTTGTATGCCTGAAACTAATATAATATTTTAAATCAACTATACTTTAATTAAAAAAATAAATATCCATCTCAAGATAGTACAAAAATGACAGGAAATTAAGCTCAAATAAAGGGGAAGGACTAAAACAATACAAGAAGAAATCATTGAAATAGGTTTCAGATTTGGCCTTCTAGGATATTTGCTACACCAAGATATACCTATTTGGGGGCAAGTTTACATTTATTTTTTCAGTCAGATAAATGAAGTCAAGTTATAGCACTTTGGCTTGATGGTATAGAAAGACTGGCTTAGACATTAGCATGCCTGGGTTATAATCAAAGTTCTGCCATTGAACCACATGACCTCTTCATGCCTTGCTTGTATCTTTTTGTCAAATAGGATTATAATACCCAACTTATTTCGTAGCATTTTAGATCTTGTTGTATTGGAATAAATCAGAAGACTAGGTAGAGATTTGAGCTTAGAATCATAGGTTCTAGCCCTGCCCCTTTTACCAGCTTTATGCCATTAAGTCACTTATCCTCAGTGTCTGTTTTCAGCTAGAAAATAAGATTACACTCCCTCCTAGCTTTCTAAATTAAGAAGGAAAATTTAATTATCCCCATCTTACAAATGAGTGTATAGGTTACAGAGAAGCTAACTCAGTTGTCTAAGGGCATACAGTTCATTGGTCAGGGACAGGACTGGGAACAGTCAACATCTAAACATTTTTAAATTAATGCAGAATATGCTTGACAGAAAAGTGACCATCTACATGGTATTATCTGAAGGACTGATAGTTTCTGAACTTTTTGCTCAACAATTATTCTTTTCTTGGCTCGCCATGGCATCTGAAATTTCCATCTCTTCTCATTTCTTTAGGTTAAGCCACCAACGACCTTGTGAAAAACGCGGCGCCACACTGAAAAGGCACATATGTGCCCAACCCACCACCGAGACTTCAGCATTAGCGCTTCGATAGTTTTGTTCCGGCGTGGAGCGGCAACTGAGTGAATGGAGCCCACCAAGGTTGTTTTCAGGTACTGAACAAAAGCCGAGTTAAGGCGTGGCTTCTGAGATTTATGGGAGTCAGTGTCCCAGCTTGGTCAAGCATGAGTGAATTTTACGAGTCTTTTGGTGTGCTGTCAATGTAGATCATTAATGTGAAGAAACAACATTTTATAATTAGAATGAGTTTTTAAATTCTGCAGTATATTTCCTCTGTGAAATGGAGACCTGTCACTCAGACACCAAATGCAACTCGGTGTGTTAGGGAATTCTGAGAGAACTATAACAGTCGTTTCCATGATAGCCAGTGGCTGCTCATGCCATGGGCTCAGTCCCGTGGAGAGGGGCTGTTGCCGAACAAAGTTCCTGGCCTGGCCTCTGGAGTGGTCATTTACGTGGGGGCGGGGTGTGGAAATTCCAAGTTTCACAAATGGGGTTCACAAAGGGGGTGCTAGAAATTAATGTGTATTACAAAGGCATAAATAGGAAGTAAGGTTTGACGTGGCTCTGGGAGAGAAAGCTGATTCGTAGATTGCGGGCACTAAGATAAAGAGAAGGAGAGAAGGGTAAGGACAAAAGTTAGCCTTCCTCGTAGGAAGGGAATACAGAGGTCAGGGCTGTTTAAAGGTGAGATTAAATGGAATGGATCGGATTGATGGAGTCGGACTGATCATCCTGATCTGGCATTTGTTTGAGCGTTCTTGAATTTTCATCTGTGTGTTTCCTTATAATACATACGCCGATACTGAAGGGGTTCAGTGGCTCAGGGATCCAAATTCATGGACTCACTTTAAGGAGACAGATAGATGGGTTTCCAGCCTTGCAGCTATTTGGCCACATTCAGGTCCCACTTAAGAGTATTACCCAGATTTAAGATAATCCTCAAAGGGTTTTGGTCCCATTAAAAATTCTGAGCATAGGCTAGACATAATCCTCGATTCCTCATTTAATAAAATATAAAGGGAAATGGGTGCACACACCAGAACCCTGAGATAGCAGATGATTAGAAATAACTTGACTGGAATACTTTCAGACAAATAGAAATACATTTGAAATCTTTGGGTGACTTTTCATGTGGATTGGAGAAATGTAGTTTCTCCTTTCCTTCTGTACTCTGATACCAAAAAAAACCTCTCTTTGACAGAGTATTATAGAAGCATTTATACTCGCCAATATTTATAGGGTGCCAAGGCCTGGTATTATGGATTCCTGTCTTGAAAGTCAGGGAAAAGATTTTAAGCATCCACCCAGCAGCAAACACTGCACTAGTTGCTTTGAAGTTAAAAGAAATGGAAGAGAAGGACCCTGTTCTTGTTAAGGAGACAAGGCCAAACCTCTGAAAATATGTGAAATATTACATATTAAATATATTGTGCTGTAATCATAATTGCTGGCATTTTTGTACCATGTCACGGTTTCAAAGTAGTTTTGCAAGCTTCTTTTCGTTCGATACTATCCATATATGGAGTGTTTACTATGTGCCAGATATCATAAAATATTATCTCATTTAATCTTTCTAAGAATCCTCATTCTAAGAATTAGGCAGGTACTGTTATCTTTACAGATAAGATCTTCATGGCAGTTCTGATGGTAGTCCAAACAACCTTTTAACATAGTTTAGGAGACAGGCTCATGGAGGTTAAATGACTTCCTTAGGGTTATTTGACCTTAGTGACCTAGTCTTTCTTAACCTTTTCTCATAGGCTAGTCTACAATGATACCAGCATGTGAACTTTCTGACACTAAATGTCTTTAATGTACTATTTTTAAACCAATACTTGGTTTATATCTTTATATCTAAGTCCAACATTTTATGTTAGAAGAAGTCGGATACTATGCAGTGGATTTATTCAATAATCTGTGTAGCCTCATAGATTCAGAATGAGACATGGAGGGAGAATTACTCCTCCAGACTTTAAGAGGGCAGCTAGATTTGATTAAGTGGAGAACTTTCTTAATGAGATGGACCCAAGATAAGAAACTTCTCCTGTTGTCTTGTTCCAGTGCAGTCTGTTTAGGCCATGTGATGATGTGTGTGAGTATAGCTATCTTAGATTCAGTACTTGGAAATAAACTTTGAGACAGAGTTTCATGCAGAAAGTTTATTGCAAATGTATTCAGGAGAGACGTTTGTAAGGCAGTGGGGAAGGCAGGACTGGGCTGAGGGAGAAACCTACCTGTAAAATTGATACAGCCATTATGGAGAACAGTATGGAGGTTCCTTAAAAAACTAAAAATAGAACTACCATATGACCCGGCAATCCCACTACTGCACATATACCCTGAGAAAACCATAATTCAAAGAGTCATGTACCACAATGTTCACTGCAGCTCTATTTACAATAGCCAGGACATGGAAGCAACCTAAGTGTCCATTGACAGATGAATGGATAAAGAAGATGTGGCACATATATAGAATGGAATGTTACTCAGCCATAAAAAGAAATGAAATTGAGTTTTTTTGTACTGAGGTGGATGGACCTAGAGTCTGTCATACAGAGTGAAGTAAGTCAGAAAGAGAAAAACAAATACCGTATACTAACACATATATATGGAATCTAAAAAAACAAAAATGGTTCTGAAGAACCTAGGGGCAGGACAGGAATAAAGACGCAGATGTAGAGAATGGACTTGAGGACACGGGGAGGGGGAAGGGTAAGCTGGGACGAAGTGAAAGAGTAGCATTGACATATATACACTACCAAATGTAAAATAGATAGCTAGTGGGAAGCAGCCACATAGCACAGGGAGATCAGCTTGGTGCTTTGTGTCCACCTAGAGGGGTGGGATAGGGAGGGTGGGAGGGAGACACAAGAGGGAGGGGACATGGGGATATATGTATACGTATAGCTGATTCACTTTGTTATACAGCAGAAACTAACACAACATTGTAAAATAATTATACTCCAATAAAGATGTTAAAAAAACCCTACAATTAAGGCAATAATAAAGGAATAACCTAGAAATAGTAAAAAAGAAAGAAACTGACCTGTACTTCTGTGGCAGCGGGGCCCCAGCTGATGCCACAGGGAGCTCTGGAGCTTGGATGGCCCTTTAACGTTGTCCCATATTGAGGCATGGGGACCAGACCTTTGTTTCCCTTCATAAGCCAGTCATTGACCATAGGTCACCCCCTTGGAGGGGCTGTGATCCTTGGTGAGGCAGATCCCTGCAGCAGAGGGCAGTTCCTAGGGAGGAACTCAGCAGTCAGTCACCAGCACTTCTTAGCAGCTGGGGCGTGAGTGTGTTCATCCTGAAGAGGGGATGTGGATGGAGTGCCTTAGTGTGCACTACAGTCCATCCCTTGTGCTACTCAAATCCACTTGATTTTTATAATAAATTTACTCTATCTGGGAAACTTTTTTTTTAAAGATTTTTTTTTTGATGTGGACCATTTTTAAAGTCCTTATTGCCTCTGTTTTATGTTTCGTTTTTTTTGGCTGCGAGGCATGTGGGATCCTAGCTCCCCAACCAGAGATCGAACCTGCACCCCCTGCATTGGAAGGCAAAGTCTCAACCACTGGATCGCCAGGGAAGTACCCTGGGAAACTTTTTTTTTTAATCAAATTTTGATTAGTCTTGCTTCCTGGGAACCTACAAATGAGGTTTAGTAAGAAATACTACAGCTCTTGTGGCTATAGTTGATCTCAAGGCTGTAACTAATGCTTGTTATTATCCTTTTTTATCATTCATTCTAGATTTCTCTCAACTCTGGCTAACCCCTCTGCTGGGCTAGGTGGCTTACCTCCCAGAGGGTCCTGAGCCCCTGGTTACTGTGCCCTTCTTGGGCTCTGTTCTTATCCATTTACCATTAAATGGTAAGCGTGGGACACGCAAGAGACTCCCCAGTGGACCACCTGATTGCCAGACACATTCTTCTGTACTTCCACTGTGTAGCAGAAGTGAAGCTCCCCCTGTGGGCCACGGTTAATTACTCTTGCCAGTGTGGTCGATTCCTTTGCTTGCTTGCTGGTCTCTTGGCATGAGGATCCCAAAGTAGTCGGGTGGCAGCTATAGCTTAAAGTTCGAAGGGACTCCTACTGTGTCCCCAGATGGGAGCTTCCGTCCTCTGCAGAGCCTAGACTTGTGTGGATAGCATGTGGGTTATGGAGGCAGGGGTGGTAAATAGTTCCACCTCTTGGTTCCTGGACCCGTGTACTCTACCTGATGGGGACACAGTACCATGCACTGGCCATTTAGGGTATATACTGAGTCCTAGAGGATCCTGTGCCATCCTCACAGGATATCATCTCCAAGATGGCCCCTCAGCTGTGTCACTAAGAAGATGTTGCACCGCTCGTTCAGGCCAGAGACTTCTCAGGGGAACAGTATGTGATAGGAGCAGCAAGTCCCATGGTCACACGCCCGCTGCCACAGCACCTCTGTTGTGTAGTGGGTCCCTTGGTCTGAGGTAGTGTTTTGCAGAATCCCTTGTCGGTGGGTCAGATACTCTTGTAGGTCTTTGGATAGTGATACTGTCTACGCCTGTGGACAGGAAAGGTAAACACATACCTGGAATAAGTGTCTGTCCTATCCAAGTTGAATCACTGCCTTCCCCAGGGTAGAAGAGGCCCAGTGTACCTGACTTGCCGTGAATGGCTGGCTGATTGCTTTGAGGGATGGTGCCACATGTTGGAGGTTTGGTGATATCTGCTGCGGGCACGTGGTAAGTGGGAGCCTGTGCTGTTGGTTTTGTGCTTAGGCTTCAGTGATCATGGCTGCTGTGTTTCATGCATTGTCCCAGCACTGGGGTGGCTGATGACAAAGATGGTCAGTTCACTCTGTCCACCTGGTTGTTTAATGTCTGCCACCAGAGGTGGTCTCTGGTGAGAATTAACATGTAATTCAAAGGTCTTCATCGTTCATGCCTTCTCCCATAGGTCATCCAAATGCCTCTTCCCAAACCTCTTTCACCCCAAGCTTCCAAATTATCTCCTGGCAGTCCCCTGACTAACCAGCTAGGCCATTGTCCATGAGCTAGTGTAAATTCTAGCCTCTGACTGCTTGTCTTTTTGCACAAACTGGAAGACTGGTGTATCACTTGAAGCTCTGCCCTCTGGGAAGACTGGGCCTACTGAGTGGCCTATAGTACAGCAACATCATTGGGTCCAGAGAGTCCGTCGCGCAGCCATAGGAGAGGTGCGGGTGCCACAGTACCGGAGGGCGTGTGGATCTGTGCAACTCGCTCACACAGCCTACACGTACTCTCTGAACTTGCTCATGCCTGATCCCTGTTGGATCACTTCCATGTTTTAACAATTTTTTTTTGGTCTCAAAAAGATATGATGGTACCGTGACATCTGGGAAAGTTCAAAGACCTAATATATTCTGTATTTCCTGGACTAAAGGTTAAATAGTAGCTTGTAAGAAAAAAAATGTTGGTATCAGTTACCCATAGTTCAGCTGCATCTAGGAAATTCGGCCACTCACTAGAAAGAGAATTTCAGAGAGTGCCAAAATACCTCCAGTGTCTAAGCAGATATGGCTGGCCAAAACTAAATTATGAAGGAGACAAAGTTTGTTTTTTCTTTTTATACAGTTTTGTACTTGAATGTTTTTATGGTAAAAATTGGAAAGTACTTGGGTTTTTGTTTTCAAAAGACTTGGATTAAAATACTAGCTCCAGTGCCTTCCAGCTGTGTGACATCAGGCAAATTATTCCTTCCTTCCTGTCTGAGACTCAATTTGCTAGCTAAATATTGTAATCAGTAGTACATATCTCATAGGGAGAGGATTAAATGAGATATTCTTTAAAATCATGCCTGGCATAAAGGATGTACCATTTACATGCTGAATAAATGATTGGAGAAATGATTGTTATTTTGAGCTAGTGTGTGTGGAGTACCCAGTGCAGTACCTGTTGTGAAGGAAAGGTCAAGGGGAAGAGGAAAAAGGACATTTGAGCCAACTCCAGATGAGCTGGAGTTGGCTCAGATGTCAGAGTCTCTGCAAGCTGGGAGGTGGCAGGTACTGAGAATGTTCAGGAGCTCTGAGCCATCTAGAATCATCACCCTAAAATCACTGAGAAATTACAGGGAGACCTGGAGGCTTGTGCAGAGGTGGGGGGAGAATGATGGGCAAGACCATTTTAAGGGGTGATCCTTGTGACATATTTATATTCCTTGAAACTCCTCTTTTCCCAAGATGTGTCTTGCGTTTGAGGTCCCTCCATCTAGACTTTGTCAACATGATGTCCCACCCCTCCTCAGCCTACTCCCTGGTTTGCTAGGCTCTTCTCCTCACTCCTCCTCTCTCCTGCACCTTTCCCAATATGTTTCTCCTATTTGGATGGTCCTCATGCCTTTTTTGTTCAACAAAATCCTTCTTATTCCATTTCATCCATTCAGCCTTCTGGGGTGAATCCCCCTCATGTGAACCCTCTCCTTCTTACTTTGTACCAAATAGTCAGGCGCCCCCCACCCCCACCCCAGTTAGCACAGGATGGATCTCTGCTTACCTCATTTATGTATTCCTCATTTCTCTGTGGAGAGTTTCTGGAGAGTAGCCATCACAGTGCTCAAAAAAGAGTACTGGCTCAATACATATTTGTTGGATAATTATCATTTGTCTATTTTTACCTTCCAGCAAATTAACAGGGAAGTCCCTGAGTAGAAAATCCTGATTCATTTTCAGAGTGTCTTTGGAGACACATGTTACTTCCCTGAGCCTCAGTTTCATAAATTGAGAGCATTGGGTATGATCACTAAGGTCCTTTTCAGTAAGAAAATTACATGATTCTATGAAATATGAGGCAGTAACACATACGATATCAGTTCTTTGCATGGCTGACTTCTTGTCGTTCAGGTCACCTAGTCACTTAACATATGACTTCAGCTCTTAATTTTAGATAGTAATAAGTGCAAGGAAGGAATTGCCTTCCTCCCTCTTGCCTGCCTTCCTTCCTTCCTTCTTTCTTTCTTTCCTTCTTTGTTTATTTGTTTATTGTCTGTCTCTTCTCACTACAGTGTGAGCTGCAGGAGGTCAGAGCCCGTGTTTTGTTCACGGCTGTGTCCCAGCATCTATAACAGTGCCTAGCAGGTGCATAGTAGGTGCCCTGTAAATATTTGTTCAGTGAATGAATGAGGTCCATAAACTGGATCAATCCAATTATGTTTGCACTGTTAGTAGCCAGACTTCTTACCACTAGAAGAGTTCATCCCAGATCCCACCCAGAACTGCACATAGGTTGGCTGGGTAAATGGACTTCCTCATTGCCAGCAAGTCCCAGGGTGGGAGCTGCCGCAGCACCTTGTTGTTCCTTTTGACTTTATATTGTGCAGTGGCTTCTTCCCCAGCTTTGGGAACCATATGTGTTGGAGGCTCTAGCTCTGTGGAGAGGGTTTGAGGATTTGTTTCAATTTATGAGTTCTTTGGACCAGTCTTCCCTCCCTTTCACAGCAAGTCTGGAACCATAATTTAGTAAACCCTGTTGATACCTTTTCATCTGCCACTGGTTGGTTCATTACACTGTCTGGTTTATATGGGCTCCCAGGAGATTGTCAGCTCATTTGTATAGCGCTTCATTATTTTCAAAGAAACTAGCATTCACCGTTGAGGATGGCTGCAGATCTTGCTCGCCGAGATTCTGGAGATAAAGCAGCTCTGCAGAGAAATGCTTGCTTGAGGCCCAGGGCTGGTGGAATTCAGTACGTTTCTGAAATTGAGTGTTTTGGGTAGGGTGGTTGTCTGGAAGAGCTAGGACACCTAGGGTGGAAACAAATGTCAATTTTAGTTGAATTGTAGAACAAGGGCAAGGAGAGGGTGGGGAGAATGACGAATACATATCAGAGACTGAGTTATGCACAGTTGTATCATGTAATCCCCTAGCAAAACAAAGGAGAAAACCAGTGCTCCTTGATTTAAATACCTGCCAGTGAATAGATGGAGCTAATGACTCAGCACAGACCTGGCTGACATCAGAGGCCATGGCTTTTTGCACTACACTGTGCAGTGCCCAGAACAGTGCTGGTGCACTGGGGAGTCTTCACTGAGTGAATGCACGAATACCGACCAAGCTTGGTTTGGTTTCTTTGTGACTTCCACTTTGATGGCCTCTTCTCCACTCCACTCCAGAACTGTTGGGCTTCTTAGCTCTCCTTCCTGGCTTGGGTGCTCCCCATGAGTCTGTCACTCTCTTATCTCTCTGATCTATTTTTCACCTTGCACACCCAGCTCCCCACCCATCTAGACCCTCTGGTCACGTTCTTCCTCTTTTTAGGACCTTTGCTGGGAGGTTGGCAAAATAACGTGTGCCTCAACGTTCACGGTGCTCACTCTTCACCTCCCTCCTGGAAGAACTGCTTTCACACCAAGGTGTTTCTCTGATGGCAGTCATTTCAGGGGCAGTTGCAGTTAGGTAGAGGAGCTAGACTTTGGGTGGGAGGGAAGGCAAATGTCTTTCAAATCATCCTAGACCGTCTGCTGCTTGTTCTCCTTCTGCTGAATGAAGTAGAACTGAGAGGGAAACCGAGGTGCAAGGAGAGTGTGTGTTTGGGAGATGGGACAAGGGATTTAAGGGTGTTCCAGCTTTGAGGAAGGAACCAACAGCTGGCAGACCAGGACTTTTAAGTTTCCAATGAAGAAGAATGAAAACAAAATCTCTTCTCCCGACTTCTTTCCTTAAAGAATTTAATGAATAGAACGGGAATTTTGTTATCCTAGCCCTTTAAGAAAATGTGGCTCTGTAGATATCAATCTACCCCATCAGAAGAACCTATCCATCATTAACAGGGAGGTTTAGGGGCAGTTTTGATGCCCAACTTAAAGGCTCCAAAACCACGCACCAGTGGTGCCCACTTCACTCCACCTCCCAGCCTTGCGGGGGTGTCTGCTTACTGAAGACCAGCCCCAGGATCAGAAAAGTGTAGAAGCTGTGTGGCCCCTCCTGTCTCCTCCCAATGCAAGAATCTCTCCAATAGTTTTTGATGTCATCTTGAAAATCTCCCAAGCCAATGGTTAGTAAATCCTCTTCCTACTTGTGACTGCCACCCCTTAGTCTGTGTTTGGCCCTGCGGAGGAGAACAGATTCAGTCCTCTGCCTCTGCCAGGCACAGCTCCCCAGTCTCACTTCCTTGCTCAGCCTGCAAGAGAGTTCGTTATGCATGCAGCTCTTCAGAAGCACAAGGCAGTGTTGAATTAAACTCACAGAAGCAGTGCTTTCTAGCTCATGTCCTCTGACCCTCGTCCCCAAACACATAAATGTGGGTAAAGTATTCAAATGTGGATCACAGTTTTTCTGTGGACTGTGTGGCCGAGTCTCTGCCTCTGAGCCTCTGCAGCTTCATTTGGAGTTTCTGGCTCTATGTTCAATGACTCTAAGCACCATGGAAATAATCCCTGCTCTGTGTGTGTGTGTGTGTGTGTGTGTGTGTGTGTGTGTTGAGTGGTAGGGTGGGGGTAAGTAAGCAAGGAAGGAAGAACGCCAGAGATCTAGATTATTCTATAATTGACAAAGAAGGAAGACCCTTCTGAAGTTGTTGCAAAGTCCTCAAGTAAAGTCATTGCACATAACATGGCCATAGTCACTAAACTTGATTAATCATCGAGGGGAGGGGAGGGTCCAGCTTTCAAATGCTCTCTCTCTGGACACAGCATCATTTGTATTTTCAGTTGGTATTTACTGCATGTCCACTGAATGGATAATCCTTTCACTGATTCTACATGGAATGCGTTATCTAAGGCACCTGTGAGTTTGAGATTGAGAGAAAAGTCAGTGATACTAGTAAAATCATAATAATATTAGCTCGTTTAGTGAGTGCCGACTCATTAGACAGATATTGTGTAATTCACGTAACCCCCACTCCAGCACCCCTCCCTGTAACATCATTGCAAAGTGGATATTATCAGAGGTTCTAAGAGCAGTCCATGCCAGAGCTGGGACTGGAGTCCAGGCTTTTCTGACACATAGCCTTGGTTCTCTCCGTGAAGCCACACCACCTTACCACAGGGACAGGAGCAGAAACCAGTCACAAGGCGGAAACAGCAATTTTGTGCTGAAAACACTGAGTTCAGCCTCACTGAGCATGCAAACATTTCGTGGAGTAGGTTTAGTCTAGGCAGACATCCTGGAAGAGGTGTCTCCTCAGCTAAATCGTACAAGAAATAGAGAGCTCGAATTCACGGGGAAATCAACTTGGGCTTGTCTTGGATTTGGTTTGCTTAGGGACCAAATGCACCTGATGAATGGAAAAGCTACCCCATTTCCTCTCCCCTCCCTTTTTCCTTCAGTCAGGAGAAGTCTAACTTAAAGGAAGTGGCGAGGGGTCCCCTCTTCCTGGGTCTCTCTTTTTGCCTGTGCTGAGGTAGGTAAACGCATCTCCCTTTCATCTTCTTCCTGCTTCTCCCCTCAGACTGGAGTTCCCATACTGCACTTTGTGGTTTTCACTTAACGAATGTTAATGAGATGGGATTGTAATCACCGGATTTTATAAATATCTCATCCACAAATTGGACCACAAAACCCAAATGAGCCAGCTGAGCATCTGTATTCTGTGAGCCTGTGTTTTCCCCACAGTCTTAACCAAAGGATGTAAAACATGTTCTTGTTTTGAAGCTGTTCAGGCCCATGGGTGTTAGATGCTGAGGACAACTGCTGTTTGCCTGGCCTTAACTCAAGTGGCTTGTTGGGTATGAGCCTTTCACACAGTCCTGGGTGATGTAAGGGATTTAGGCTTGATCAATTATACCCTTTTCAAGTTAACGCTAGAAAAATGAGAAATTGATTTTTTTGATGAAACAATATTTTAGAAATTCCGGATATAAAAATGGGATTTGACCTCTCTTATCAAGTCAGCTATCATCATGATGATTACAGTCTACAATTATGCCATATTTTGTATGTCATGGCCTAGTGCGACCAGCTTGTCAGATTTGTTCGGGGAGAGGGTAGAGCCATGATAAAGCATCCAGCTGCGACTGCTCTGTGGTGTGAAGGGGAGAACCCGGAGGACCTATCTTGTTCAGCAAGTCTGCTGGAGTGAGAGCATCGTCAGACCTAAGCATCAGAATCTGACCGTCCTGCCTAATCTCTCTGCAGAGATCTAATAAGCAGAAACTATACTGAATGATTTTTCTGGTGTTTCACGTTTTACTGGATATTTCTTATTTTTACACAATATGCTTCTATTACTGTGCCCAAATCATAACCAAACAATAAGCGAAGAGATGACATGTACTGCAGACAGCCTATCGACTTACTGATAGGTTAACAGCATTTTGAAGGTAGGGCTAAGCTTTACTCACTTTAGCTCAGCACCTAGCACAATGCTTGGCCCATAGAAGGGGCTTAATTACTGTTCATTGAATATTTGAAAATAATAGTCTAGCTTGGAACTATCTGAAGACTAGTTCCCAGGCTTCTCCACTGCAGAAACATGAAAGAGATCCCAATTCTTAAAAATTTACCAGTAAAAAATGTTGCTTGCTTTGGGTAGGTGACTATGTGCAAGGTGATGGGTTAATTTGAATGACCTAGTAAATGAAACAAAAGATAAATATCGTGGGATGAGAATATGAGCGATTTAGTTAAAAACCACTACCACCATACCTCTTCATATCTGGGAACATGAATGACTGTGACTTTAACTTTCTTAACTATTCACTCCCAGACATTGGGCCTTTTTTTCAATACCATTTATTTGATCACTGATTTAAAATGTCGTTATAATCACATACTGAATTCTTGGATCTGCTCTCAGAATTTCTGTTCTAGAACAGAATATACTGATTTTTTTCTGTCTACTCATTCACTAATAATACACTTTTAATTATGGTAACTTTCTATATGTTTTAATATCTGCCAAAGCTAGTCATTCATTACTAATTGTTTTCCAATAATTTTTTTGGTTGCTTTTTGCATAGATAGTCTTTAGGCTGAATTTAATAGTCACTTTGTCAAGTTAAGTTGTTTTTTGCTTGCTCTCTGCCTTCTATTCCCAAAATCTGGTTGGAACTCTTATGGGAACTGTGTTAAATTTATTTATTAATTTGTGAGAAAATTGACTAATTTATGACGTTACATCTCTCAATTTGTATATCTCCCACTACGGAGGCAACAATACAGAGTATAGCGTGGAAACAACCAAACTAAGAATCAAGGTGTGTGAATTCTGGTATCTGCCAAGTTATAACTATGTGCCTACTTATGCTGCAGTTTTCTCATCTCAGACATGGAAAAACATAAATACCTTTACATATCTGAGGTTTTAATACTTCTGGGGCTTTTAATGATGTACTGTCCATTGTTTGACAGAATATAGGTACCCTCCTCTCAATTCTAGGATTTTGTGTTGATAAAAAATGAGATTATAGCTCAATACATAGAGGACTTCTAATTCTTGTTAGGGAGCAGGAAGTTCCAAGAGACCACTGCCTCCACCCCAAAAGGTGAATAAGTTAGGTAAGCTATAGTATCATAACTTTAACAACTCATCAGACACAAGGCTCCACGAAAAACTATGAGAAGTAATAAATGAATTCAGTAAAGTTGTAGGATACAAGATTAATATACAGAAATCTGTTGCTTTTCTATACACTAATAATGAAAGAGGAAGGAAGAAAATAATCCTATTTAAAATCGTATCAAAAAGAATAAAAATACCTAAGAATAAACTTAACCAAGGAAGTGAAAGACCTGTACTCTGAAAACTGCAAAACACTGATGAAGGAAACTGAAAATGATACAAAGAAATGGAAAGCTATCCCATGTTCGTGGATGGGAGGAATTGTTAAGTATTGTTAACATGGCCATACCACCCAAAGCAGTCTGCAGATTTAATGCAATCCCTATCAAAATATCCATGACATTTTTCACAGAACTAGAACAAATAATCCTAAAATTTATATGGAACCACTAAAGGTCTCGAATAGCCAAAGCAATCTTGAGAAAAAAGAACAAAGCTTGGAGGTAACATACTCCCTGACTTCAGACTATGCTACAAAGCTACAGTCATCAAAAACTTTTTCACAGCAAAAGAAACCATAAACAAAATGAAAAGACAACCTACTGAATGGGAGAAAATATTTGCAAATGTTATGACGGATAAGGGGTTAATATCCAAAATACATAAACAGCACAAAAAAACCTCAGAGAGCTCAGGACAGACAGAAACTTAAGGGAAATACAATTCAGAAGTAATAACCTGTTTCTAGGAGGGAAGAGCAGGGCAGTGGGAGGGAGAGAAACATGCTAGAGGCAGGGATAAGAAGCCAGCTTAGCTTCAGATAACCTAAAAAAATTAAGTGTTTTATTGATCTATAATTAACATACATTTCAAATATTTGAAGTATAAAATTTGATATGTTTTGCCATTATTATATACCTATGAAACTATCACCACAATCAAAATAATGAAGTTTCTTTGTGTCTCCTTTGTAATCCTTCCTTCTCAACCCACCCTCCTCACCCTGCCTGCATCCCCAGGCAATCAATGATCTGCTTTTTGTCAGTATGAGATTAGCTTGTATTTTCAAGAATTTTATGTAAATGGAATTAAGCAGTATGAACTCTTTTAGGTTTAATTATAATTATTTAGAGGTTTACCTATATTGTTGACTGTGTCAATAGTTCATTCCTCTGTATTATGGGGTAGTATTACCTTGTATGGCTATACCACAGTTTTTTTCAGCTTGTGTAAGTCTCTGGCAAAATCTTTATCCTGAGAGTGGACCTTTGTTATGGATAAGGCTCTGGTTGGGTATATTCAAAATGATCACTCTTCCTCTCCCCCTTCTAGAGCTATAAACTGTATGATTCCTTTTGTATGAAGTCTAAGAACAGGGAAAGTAATCCATGGGGATAGAAACCAGATTGTGTTTGTCTCTGGGGCAGGATAATTGACTGAAAGGTGATAAATGGAAATTTCAAGATTGACTGAAAGATTTTATATGTTGTTTTAGGTGTCAAAAGTCATTGAACTAGGGCTTCCCTGGTGGCGCAGTGGTTGAGAGTCCGCCTGCTGATGCAGGGGACATGGGTTCGTGCCCCGGTCCGGGAGGATTCCACATGCCGCGGAGCGGCTGGGCCTGTGAGCCATGGCCGCTGAGCCTGCATGTCCGGAGCCTGTGCTCCGCAACGGGAGAGGCCACAGCAGTGAGAGGCCCGCGTACCACAAAAAAAGAAAAAAAAAGTCATTGAACTAAACACCTAATATTTGTGTACTTTATTATATGTAAATTATACTTCAAAAGAAAAATCCTGCCTATAGATATGGAAAAACACAGTAATGTTAGCCAAGTGTCTGTAGTCATGGAGATCCTGATGAACGGAGATACCAGCACAAGCCTAGATGAATAGCTCGGGAGAGGGAAGTTGGTGCCCACCACTCACTTCGTGAGCTTGCATCAGTCACTTCACTTCCCTGGGTCTTAGTTTCCTCCTCTATGGAAAGAAGTGGCTAGAACAGGTGATCAGTAAGTAGCATGATCTTATATATTGTCCACATCATGGCATTCTTGAGAGGGAGGTGAAGCTCTCATACTCGTGAAGCCAGGAGAAGAGTGGTAAACTGCTCCTCTCCTGGGCAGATGGGGAGGAGTTATTATCCTATCAGATAGGGTCTCTTAAATGGCAAAGTGACATTTTGTGAGGTGACAGCCTCGGTGTCAGCAGCAGTCTAGATCTAGGAGTTGTATCTTATGTGTGATCTCATGGCTTCTGTTTGATCTCTTGATGTGTCAGGATTTGTCAGCATAGCTGCTTGCAGGTCAGTGAGAGAGGTTTTTATTTAGAAAAGCCTCTAGTTCTTCCAGTCAATGGGCTGCTGCCTTCCACTTCTATGGAATAATAAAGACTTTCTAGTAGTAAGACATTGACATTTCTAGGTTAAAAACTGTTTTTGAAATGAAGCTAATTCTCAGTAGGATGAAAAATGGATCCTGCTTTCACCTGTTCTGATAACGTGAAAATAGTGGGCCTCCTTTACAACCATCACCTTATTTTTTTCACTCTTTGGAGGCAACCGATTAACCTGTATTTATAAAACTCATAGAGATTATAAGCTATTAGGGTCACCTCTGTGCTGCCAAAGCTTTGAAGGGACTGAGAAGAAGGTTCTAAGTGACTAGGGTTCTGGCCACTCTGAAAAATAATAATGTCAGTTTGATGGACTTCAGTTCTCTAAAAGAGACATCTCGCTAGAATCCATTCCTAGGAAGAATCCAGTGGGTACTCTACATTTGTATATAGAAGTGAGAGGGACTAGAAGACATCTCGGAGGTGACTGGGAAAGGCTCCCAAAGTCAGTGAGTGTCCCTCAGGTCCTAGGAAGGGAGTGGGGCTTAGATAAATAAACAACTGTATTTGTAAATAAATCTAGTCTCTCAGATGGTCAGCGCAGGAGGCAGCCGTCTCATTTGTATGCTAAATAGGACCTCTTTGTCTCCACACATGCCCCAGTCGGTGGATCCTGTTTTGAGAATCAGGAGGGGAGATTCTAATTCTGGGTTTGCCCTGGGAAGGTCAGATTGCCTGGTGGTAAGTGCATGGGCTTCATTAGCATGACCTTTGGAGGTTGGTAACCACCTGAGAGGATGGTAGAGGAGATAAAATGAGATGTTTCAAAATCCTTTGGCGTACTCCCTGGTACATCGTTCTGTAAATTCCAATACTAGAAAGTTAGATTCTCAGGTTCTGCATGGCGCCTCCTCAGTCCTTAACCTTTTTCGTGCTGTTGGATCTCTTTGACAGTCTGGTGAAGTCTGTAGACCATGTCTCATAATTTAAAAAATGCAATAGTTATATTGCATATAACTATCAAAATAGTGAAAACAAAAATTTTGATATAGTAATATATTTTCTTAAATTAATGCATTAAATGAGATCTAGTGGTGGCTTTAATACCCATTTATTTCGAAGTAGTGATGAACATATTTTAAAATATCTGCTGCAATTTAATGTATTAAAATATCTGGGATTTCTATTGGTAGCAGAGTCACAGATATTGCTAATATCACTGTGATTTGTTGCCTATTTTCATAATTGAAAGCAATTTGTAAATTTCAATTAGAGATTAGTCAAAATAAAGATGTAATTTGTTTTGCATCTAGATTCAGGGACCTCTTGAATTCTGTTTAGGGAGAACAACTGTTTCCCAGGACTCTTGGGGATAGTCCTATGCAAACTGGGACAGTTGGTCACTTGGACCCCAGGTTAAGCTCTGGGAGCTTCATAGTAAGATGTAAATTTCTTTCTTAAAGGCAAGATATTACCCTACTATTACCTTTTCATCTATCAGGAGGAATTCGAATTAGCTTCAATGACCAGACTTATCCGATGATATATTTCCTCTAAATCTATTTTGCTTTAATTAAAAAAAAAACTTTTTTGTTTTAAATTTTCAGTAGATCCTATTGTGTTTTCATTGTTGCTGTTGGAATGCTGACACGTGCATCACTGATTACAGATAACAATGGTCGTTTCAAATCTAAGCAGTTGCCTTTTGGTTAGAGGAGTCTGAAAGCCAAGTACAGCTTAGGGGTGTACAGAGAAGCCACGCAGCCCACTATGGCACGGGGCGGAGGAGGTGGGTGCCGACAGGGGTGCAGGAAGCTGAAGATGCACTTTGTTTCTGATGTCCTTGTGCTTTTCTCAGCACGATCGTGCAAAGGGGCTGAGAGTAAGGGTCAAGGGACTTAGGTTCCGGTCTTGCATCTGCATTTACAAGCTGTGTGACTTAGGAGAAGTCAGCCACTCCTCTGAGCCTCTGAAGTTCCTTCCAATGTTAATATCCTCTGCTTGTCAATCTGAGAAGCCATTCACCTGGAGCATATCATCCCTTGGTGTCCTGTTTCTAGATGGAGGACAGGAAGTATGCTGGGGTTGCTTTGACCAAGACATTTTCCTCCTCACTCCGCACTTTGAGCCAGGTCCAGAGAGCCATTAGTCATGGCTCATGGAGGTGCTGACTCCTGTTCTGCAGGCTCCCCACAGGGAACGCTGTGGAGGATGAATGGGACCCCACTGGCATCTAGCCGAAGTGAGTTATTTGGGACAATTCTCTGTGGAGATTGATATTCCTGTGTGTGGTTATAAAAGTGTGCAGGCCTATTGGTTTTTCCTGTTTAGCTTCCATTGTTTGGTTGAACATTAGCTGATGGATAAGGATGCCTCCCTCTGCGGTCCCAGTGCTTCATCCTGTCAGGGTGTTTGCTTATGGAAAGGGCTGAGCCATAGGCCAGGTCTCCACATCCCCTGAGGAAATCTTAGATTTTTAAATTGTGTTCAGAATGGAATCATTGGATTTTCTGGGTGGGAGAGGAAAGGAACAAAATAATCAAACATTTTTTTCCCTGATTATAAAAATAAATGTTCATTGGAGAAAGTTTAGAAAATTACAGAAAGGCACCAAAATTTCACCATGTGGGGAGAGCCATTGTTAATTAATATGCCGGTGTCTCTCCTTCAGGTAGGGATATGAGGGAAATGCCATAATCAAATATCTGAAGGGATTTCTGAATATATCTACTCATGACAACTGTCTCTATTATTCTGAGAGCTTCATGCTGAAATTAAGTAGTGTGTGCTGACGACTCAGAGCTATATACTTTAGAAGAAAAGCATTGACAACCACAGTAGAATATTCTGGCTGGGTGGGACAGGCCGACCACAGAGGAGTAAACTCTCCTACGTGAGGCTGTTCAGTGCTAAGACCATACACGGAGCCGCACTGTCTTCTGTCTCTGAAGCTGAATGAAGCATTTTCTGTTGATAGAAATGATACTACCAAGGAGACAGGACTAGCTGCTGCAGGAACTTTACAGATACAACTCTAAGGAGAGCCACAGGCAAGTCTGAGCAATTGTGCAGTTAACAAACACCGAGTATCTCTTGTAAGAGTCAGAGTAAAGGACACAAAGAAGTATGGGACGTGGTCCTTGCCCTCAAGTAGCTTACATTAGTTGGGTTACAAGGTGCAAAGCATAAAATACAAAGCAAGATGAGCTAAAGGTCAAAGAAGTAGCAAATACAAGGAATGCCATCAATGGTGGGGATTTGAGGGCCGAGTAGGAGGGAGAGCGATCTCATTCAAGATGCGGAAATGGGAGTGGGGAATGGGAGTGGGGGATGCACTCCTACCTGTGGGGGGTGGGACCTGTACCTGGATACCAAGAGCTTAAACTAGAACAATTTCTATATGCAAACCATCTTTTGGTGATACCCATTTTTGAAAGCTTAAAGTCTAAGGAATTGTATTAATCTAGGTTATATGTTGGTAATACATTAACCCCCAAATCTCAGTGGTTTAACAGCTTGGCTTGGCTCACTTGGACACCTCTGGAAATGCAAAAATCATGAATAGGCTTCTGAAGATGCCAGTTTTCTATGAGGCTGTTGGGAATCTGCCCACTCCAGCTTCCTGCCCCTCTTCCCATAGCCACTTTCTCCCTCCCTAGAGGGACTGTTTGTCTTTTTTCATCACAGTGCTGCCGCCTATTTTAACCCTTGAGCTTCTTCCGTGTATCCCCAAACTGGCAGCAGAGGAGGCCAGACTCCTAGTTCCAGCTCCCGGGGTTATCCTGATAACTCTGTACTTACGTGGGCTGGGTTTTGGGTGCTGTGGGCTTGCCGAGTCATGTTCCAAGGGCCTGGCTCGGGGGACACCATCACAAGCCGGAGATTATTGTGGTGTGTGTATCTCAAGGGCAATCCCTGGTTACAGAACAAGGTGAAATCTGGAGTTGGCATTACTGTATCCAGCCAGGGGCAGATGAGGACACCAAGCTGGGAGCTGAGTGGGAGGGGCACTCTGGGGAGATAATATGTGAGGAAAGTCAGTGCAGTTAGACGGAAGGGAAACGAGCAACTTCCCTGAAGCAGAATGCTGGGACCATTTAAAGGAGCTGCCAGACAGTTCACAACACACAACAGGGGAACAGTCTAGGTATTCAGCAAAAGAAACACAGGGAATTACAAAGATTAAAGAGGATGACAAAGTTCTTTGGTCCCTTGTCCCTGGTTGGTAGCTCAGGATTCTCTTCTTTAGATAGTATCCAGATCAGCCCAGCCTTCCTCCTTTTATACCAAAGACCCACTGAACTTACCTCTTCCATGGTTCCTTCTTTCTGCTCTAGTGTTCGCTGTATTCATCACCTGGAAAATTCCCTCTCTTAGTCAGGGCTGGATCCAAAGAGTGAGAATGGACAGATCATGTAGGTTCCCTGGCACCAGTGGATTGTTTCCTGGTCTAGAACATCTAGGTGAGGGTGCGGGGATGTCTTCCATCTGGGAACCCTCAGCTACCAACAGGAAAGACCATTTAGGCCATTTAAGCCTCCACATTTCATGTAAATAATCTTATCTCCTAAGAATGAAGGCTCCAAGTAGCCTTTCTGGTCTTGACATAATTTAATGCAGAAAACTTTCTTGTACATGTTCCATTTTGAAGGATGTAATGCTTCCAAACTGGACAAAACAAATCTATGTAGCCATTTCATTTTCTGGTTTTCTATTTAACTCTGACCTCTCTCTTCTTTAAGTCACTCAAGCACCCTCCTTTACTATATCTACACTTCATTAAAGATAGTTTCAGTGTGTTCCATTTCTGAGAAAAATATCTCCAACTAAATTTCCACCTTACTTCCTAATAGGCTTTGTTTACTGATTAGGTCACAAAGGTTTCTGGAAGCTAAATCAGAAGTATTCGTGTTTGTGGCTAAAGTTGTTGAGATCTATATCTATATATCTGTGATGTCTGCTGCAAGATGAGAATGAGTTTTAAATTGATCTTTAAGTGTCGAACAACTATGTCCACTGGAACATTTTAGACATCTCTTCTGAACTTATACTTCATGTCATGGGTTGGTCAACTTTCATGTTTTCTCCTACATGTTTTTTTCTTTCAATGTGGTGCGTGTACCCCAGCCAGAAAACTCACTTATACAAGACCAGTATCCCTGGCACTGAGCATCTCCTTGGTGTGGGAAATGAGCTCTTTGTATACTAGGAGCTTTTTTAGAATTTGTTGATTTTGGTGGTGATGTTTGATTTGTTTCTGAATCCACTGTTGGAAACACATCCATTTATTGTCTATAGATTTCAGAAAGCTGTATAAAATATAATTTAAGAACATAATTTCCACCACCCAGTAATGCTGTTGGGCTCTTACGGTATGGGTTTGTTAATTTTGAAGGGGAATAATGTCACCAGGAGCACATGTGAGTCTGTGATCACTGAATTGTGTTCCATGGGTCCTTGAATGTGGGTCCTTGAATGTGGGTCCTTGAATTACTTGGTGGATGGGGTAATATTGTAAATGGATGTAGTGGGTTGAATTGTGGCCCCTAAAAAATATGTCCACCTGGAATGTGACCTTATTTGTAGTAAGGATCTTTGCAGATGTAATAAGGTAAGGATCTTGAGATGAGATCATCCTGGATTAGAGTGAGCTCCAAATTTCTTATAAGGCAAATCCTTATAAGACAAGAGAATGGGAAACATATAGACACACAGAGAAGGCCGTGTGAAGATGGAGCCAGACTGGAGTTATGTATCTAAAAGCTAAGGAATGCCAAGGGCTGCTGACAGCCCCAGAAGCAAGGACAGAGACATCAAACAGTTCTTCATCAGAACTCCCAGAAGGAATCAACCTTGCTGATGCCTTGAATTCAGACTTCTGGCAGAATAAATTTCTGTTGCTTTAAGCCACCAAGTTTGTGGTGATTTATTATGACAGCCCTCGAAAACTAATACAATGAAGGTTGTCAAATGATATATTTTGCATACAGGAAGGAGCATGTTACTTAAAGAAAGGTTTGGCAAACCATAGCCCCACAGGCCAAATCTGGCTGCTGCCTGTTTTTGTAAATAAAATTTGTTGGAACACAGCTGTACTCATTCATGTATCATCTCTAGCTGCTTTTGTGCTACAATAGCAGAGTTGAGTAGTTGTGACAGAGACTGTGAGACCCACAGTGATGAATATACTTACTCATTTATTTTGGGTGCAGATACAGATTTACTTAAGAGAGGGACAATAATAGGGAATAGGGAGTTCTGTAGTTATTTCATTGGCCACCCTTAATAAATCTGCTTTGAAAATCTGTATGTTCTAATTCTGAATTTGCTTTTACAGTCACATCTCTCCTGTAGAAGTAAAGATATTGATTTTAAAAAGTTCAACAAAATAACTGGTCTATGGGATTTGTGTAGCCTCAAGGTAGATTATTTACCTCATCCTACTCATTCTGACTTCTTGGACTTATTGTGAACTGGAAACACTGTTAGGTTGGTAGGATTGAGTAAGCAATAAACATACTCTCAGAATAATGAAAAGAGCTATCTATCATTGTATTGAAGGTCCATCTCTCCCATGTGGTCCTGGGTGCTTCTTATTTGATTAGCAATGAGGATGTGATTGGATGGGCTTTCTCCTTTGATGAGTGAAGTTTCTCCCAGCTCCCAAACAAGAGAAAAAGTAACTGAATTAAGTAGCACACAACAATAGCTTATTTACTTACCTTAGCATCGTATAAAAATAGGCATTACTTCTCTGTTGGGGAGTCATCCTCATTGACGAAGCATGCTTTCCTCCTAACCTTTTTGCTTTTCTAAAGCCTTTTAAACTTTTCTTGTGAAACAAAGATTTAAAAATTTGATCATTGAACTTCTACTTGAACATTCTGACTGGCTTTGAAAAAGACTTCTCTTACAAAAATTTGTCATACCTCTTGAAAATCCACTTAAAGGGATTTATAGAGGGAAACAGTCATTGATGTTCAAACATTCAGTTACAAAGACGTTCATCAAAGCACTGTTTACAGCAAAGAAAAATGGCAAAGAACGCAAACTTAAATTTGAAACAACAATGGAGAATTGGTTAAATAAGATACAGCTTCCATTCTGTGAGCCTATCAAAGAATATTTAATAACATGGAAAGCTGTTCTTGATATATTTTTAAGTGGAGAAAAATCAAAAGCACGCAACAGTATGCATGGTTTAGAACAAACACACACTCAAAAACAGGTGAAAGTTTTAGGTATTTTTTTATAGTCTTTTGCTTATCTCTATTTTCTAATATTTTTTCAAAGAATATTTTTATAATAATAAGAAAAAAGAGTTAAAATGAGCAGATTTTCCTTTCAAATATTTTCATTTAGAATTGAGAATTGTTAGTTGATATAAAAATAACTGTTGTTTGCGTCCCAGAAAATTGATAAAGTACTTAAAATGTGGCTCGCTAGGACAATACATTTAGATAAGTCACTTTAACTCCTAAGCCTTGGTTTCTTCATTTGGAAACCAGAGCATTGAATTCATTGAATCTCTAAGTTCCTGGTCACCTATGATATTCTGAGTGGTATGAGATAGTGTTCAGAGCAGCCTGTTCACCAAGCTAACTTACTCACTGAGAATAGCGTGCTCAAAATGGGGGATACCTCAGCTATTGAGGCTGGTATGGGCCACCCCGGGCCTTTGGACCCTGTAGAAGGCCCGCTGGAGAAGGAGCCCACACTCTTGCTTAGACTAACGCAGAAAGCTGATTGCCTTACTGACCTGGGAGCCTTGGGTCAAGTTGGCCCCTTTCTTTTTTTTTTTTTGCGGTACGCGGGCCTCTCCCTGTTGTGGCCTCTCCCATTGCAGAGCACAGGCTCCGGATGCGCAGGCTCAGCAGCCATGGCTCACGGGCTTAGTTGCTCCGCAGCATGTGGGATCTTCCCGGACTGGGGCACGAACCCGTGTCCCCTGCTTCGGCAGGCGGACTCTCAACCACTGCGCCACCAGGGAAGCCCAAGTTGGCCCTTTTATAGGTGGGATTTCTTTAATTTTCTGTCTTGGTCAAGCTGTGGCAGTGCATTTTCTTAGGGAAAAAAAAATTATACTTTTAAAATTTAATTTGTACCAATTGGCCCCAGGCAAAGAGAGCCTGCAATAAGCTTGGTGTCAATTTCACGTTTTGCTGAAGTTTGTGAAGTGTTTTGTTTTGTTTTAGAATAACTTAACCCCTTCTCTGTGAGAGGTGGTGGGGGGAATCATCAGCTTGTCAAGTAGTTTTCAGAAAATATAAGCCCTGAGTATTACAGCTGGTGTCTAAAGTTTTTATTGCCTTCACTCGAATTTAATGGGGCATCCTTTACTCTGTTTGCCTCTCCCTTTCTCTCTGTCACCTGCATCCCAACATTCCCTGGAGCTGCATAGGGTAAATGATATTCCCCTGTAATGTGTTGAACAATTTCCCCAGTAAGACTTTTAAGTTCCTTCAGGAGGGGCATTGTGATTTTGCTCATTTCGTATCCTGTTCCTATCCTGCCTGGTGTTATACATAAGTGACCATTAAGGACTTTTGATTTGAATCAGAGAGTACTGCAACAAACCCTCTCTGATGTAACCCTGTTTAGCGAAGGTGGGGTCTTTCCAACCATACTGTATTTTTTTTACCCTACATAAGTTCTCCTTTTGCTTAACATTACAATCAGGGTGCACTTTGGTGCATTAATATTCTGGGACATTCTTAATGTTGGAGCATAGATATTGAGAAAAACAATTCTGGGACTGTTCATTCATTCAGTCAACAAATACTTATTCATGGTGCTATCTGAGGCAGCAGAGTCAGAGCAGAGTGAGGACTTTTGGTGTCTGTGGTGTAGGCACAAAGATGGGAAGGGAGATAAAAATAAGTAGAAGTGATATTCAGACTCTATGGTGTATCCATCCATCCATCCTGCCAGCCAACAAATATAAATTGATAGCCTACTAAGTTCCTAGCACTGTTATGGGCGCTGGGGGCACAGGCTGATTAAAGCAGGCAAATTTATCTGTTTTGGAGTAGGTAGAGTTTATAATATAGTGGGAGACACAGAAAATCTATGAATAAATAAATAAATGCTATCATTTCAAGTGAGGAAAGAAAATACTTTGAGAAAAATAACACAGGGTAAGGGGATGGAGGCTGATGGGGTCATTCAGGGCAGATGGTCTAAAGAGTGACTGGAATAGTGTGAAGATGCAAAGAAAAGAGCCCTGGACTGAGAATCAGTTTCTCATTTTAACTCTGCCACTAACAGTGCAGCATGAACCAAGTCCTTAAGCATCCCTCTCTCACCTGATTAGTGATGAAATAAAATGATGTATTTGACTGTAATATTCAAGAGTAATGTATTATTATTAACAACATTAAGGCCTGTTGCATGATTTGCATTTAAAGGACCTACGGAAAAATTGGGCATGGGGGAGGTATTAGTATTTGTGGCTAGTTCATGGCCGTAGACAGCCAAGTTCAACCTTTCTGGAGTTCTACAAATCTCCGAGGAGAAATCCTCAAAACACAGGGAATGAAGAAAGGAGGATGCATTCAGTGTCTTTGTTGGATGCAGTGTGTGTGTGTGTGTGTGTGTGTGTGTGTGTGTGTGTGTGTGTGTGTGTGTGTGGCTGTGGTGGGGTCTTCCGAATGGGACAGAGACAACGAGCATTGTTTTCCAGTGCACAATAAAACAGTTTATTTAAAAACAACGCATTCAGTACTGTGTTTGGCACACGAGGCAATGAGGCAGGCACATTCACACTTAACAGGTACATTTGGGGAGCTGTTGAAGCAAATCATTGCATTTTCTCCATAAACTACAGTCACAATATACACGCGATTACCTTTACAAAAGAAAAAGATGATTGTCCTTGTTCACCAGGAAGGCAGGAGGTTATTTACATGTTCCTCAGTCCAGCATGCTGGCTTCCTTTAGGTCTCCATGGCCCTGTCAGTCTGGCAGCTTGTTTCTAAGAGCAGCTGAGGCTGCCTCTCACAAGAGATGTCAGCCTGGGTCCTAAGGGTTGAAGCTTCTTCCAAAGAGCAAGAGGTCTTCTGATTTAGCTGGGAAGGAGTGAAGTCTTCAATGCCAGTCTCTCAGCATAAAATAGCATTTCCAGAACAAATGCGCTAGGTGCGTGGGGGGAGGGCTCCATGGTTATGACAGCACAAGAAGCACTTATTTTCCCTGACACATGCTGCCTCCCCATTTCTTTAATAACTTACATGCACTGTCCTCCTACCTTTTGGTTCCATCATTACACTATAAAGAACTTTGTAACTCATCCTACACTGATATAACATTCCTTAAAATGATGCTAAAATGAAATGGTGGAACCAAGTGGTTAAATGAGAGAAGATACCGTAGACATTCTTTTGCCTTGTTTTCTGATTTATGCTTTCACGATGGATTGTCAACTTTCCTTCTAAAGAACGGAGGCAGTATGGTGTGCTGTAGTAGAATCAGTGGTGGGGAGACCCAGACTCTAATTCCAGTTAACTAGCTGGGCAGATAAGCTTCCTACTGTGAACCTCAGTCATCTCACGTCCATGTTCACCTAGAATCTAGACCTGAGTGAATGTCTAGATCTGTGAAGTTCTGCTATGGACTTAGGTGCCTGTCCTATGTGAGTAAATGAAGCAGCATCTGGTAAACCATGGTATTTTTGTTCTGTGTCCTGGGTGAATTTCAGTGCTAATTGCTGATGTTCCCGCGTTTGGATCTCAACCCGTCAATAAACCCCTGCCAGGGCTCTTGGCTGTGAGGCTGCTTTCTGCCTAGCAAGAGCTTAGATCTGGATCTTGAAACGAGGTTAAAGAGTATTTCTCTCACGGATACCAGTTATACTAAGTCTTGCAAAATGGTCTGGATTCTAGATTTCAGAGGGAAGTCTCCCCTTCCTTTTTGAAAATAATTAAATGACTTTATTTCACCTACGTACATTGACCAAACCTCTGTTCCATTATCTACCAGATTTTCTCCCTACCCTCCCTAGCTAAAGATGTTATGGAGGTGGCTGGTTACTCAATGCTGGTTTTTCTGTCGATTTATTCATAATAAAATGGGGGCTACTGTCAAATCCCTTCTGTTTGTAACTATGGACTTAACCTCTTTGGTGTCCAGAAAAGAGCCAGAGGATGAAGCCCTTCTTTGTGCCCAGGCTCCATGCAAATTGTTCTGAATACAGAAGAAAACATTTTAACATGTACCTGACTCATTTAAAATAAAATGTAGTGTGTTAAGTATAGAGAAACAAGCTCATTTTGGTAACTGTTAAGAAGAACAGAAAACAGAGGCATACCCTGGCCTTTGGAACATAATATAGAAGATGTCCAAGTTGAGCTTCAAACATTCACAGTCTAGAAAGGTTTTACAGAACCTATAGGATATTTTACTACGGCAAGGAAAGCGGATTTGGTCCTTTATGATCTGTTTTTGATTTACTACATGCAGAATAAAAACCTATGGCCACTTATTGTATGTAAGGAATTAAGTACATTTTTTTTCCAGCATTACCTTCCAAAGGACTTAATTAAACCCACCTAAGAATGACTTACATCAGAAAACCTTTAATTTGCAAACAAAGGTTGTTCTGTGGCTCACTAGGGTATCTGATTTCTAGATACTCAGGAAATAGGGCTTTCACTTATAACTAGTGGTGAGGAAGAAGGAAAGTCATGCTCAATACCCAGGGACTGCAGTGGCCAAATGTTTTCTGGTAGAGTTTTTTCAGGGTCCAGCCTTACACTAGCTTAGCTAAGGGCGAGGCATCATACGGTGCCTTCCTTTACAGTTTTCCCAGTAGCATTCTTATTTAGTGGTGTTTTTAGCCCACTAGGAATTTTCTGAGTGCAAATAAAGCCCAGCCGAGTGCATACTCAAGCTCCAGATGTGGGCATGATGCTTAGCTGAGTGTCCCCCTGGTAAGGCAGAGACATTTGAACTACGAAGCCTCTCCAGGTGTAATGGGTCCAGGTAAGCATATTGGATGTGTTTTTTCCCCTGCTCCTTTGCAGGCACTAATTTCTGGATGCCTGTCAATCTTGTGCCAGAAGGTTGAGGAGAGGACAGAGAAAATTAGAGAACTGGGGAAACAGGCGATGGACTACAGGATGTAAGAAAAGATCAGCCAAACGTGGTTTCAACTGGCAGTTAAAGAATGTTTACCTGGAAGGTCAACTTTAGAAATCAGACAAGCCATGGCTAGTAATTTCCTAAGGTTCTGAGGGGTTTGTTGAGTGCTTCCTAAGAGTCATATGGCTAGGGAATATTTTGAACACCTTAGGGTCCTTAGCCTCAAGGACCAATAATATACTAAAAAGTAGTAGAACTGATCAAGGTGGAAATGCCTCTCTGTGCAGCGGGGGGGCCCTCGGGAGTCCCTCCAAAGCCACTGCTAGTCGTCCTATTTGGTATCACTGACTCAGAAATTGTTCAGGCAGTGCTGTGCTGGAGCCAGCTCATAGTGGCTCCTGAGAACATATTGTGACATTTTCAGCTGGTTGACATCAAGTTAGTAGTTTGAAATTGGCTATGATGAGAGTATTTACACCATGGAAACTGGCAAGTCCTACAGATCAGGGCTTCATCGTTCTTCATAGCCAGTTGTTAAATATTTAGCAGCACACCAGAGAGCTAAAGCTGTCTCTTAACCCCACAGAAGGGAACTCAAAGGAGGTCTTTACTATCTCTGATGATTAAAGGCTTTGCATGTGCACAGCTATAGTAAGGAGCCTGGCTACAGCCTCACTAGGATGGAGACGCCTCATTCAACAGAGCCTGGCACAAGGCAGCCAGTGCCAACCGGCCACCTCTCTTATACTCACTTGGTCTTAGAACTTTAGCTTCTTGATTTTTTTTTTTCTTTTTTGACTGGTTTCATTTTAACCCGAAGATGTGTGCATTTGGGGCATTACCTGGGGGTTGAGAGATCAGACCACTTGAGGAATATTTTAGGCTCTGGGAATGACATCTAAATAGAATCTGAATGAATTGTTTAAGTTCCCTGTTTCTCAGTCTATCTATTTATAAATATGAGTGACCTGAGATCTGTCTCTTAGTTTGAAATATAAAGAGTGAAACATAAAGAGCTGGCCTTGAGGTAAAGTATGTTAAAGCTATGTTCCCCGCTCTGACTGTTTTCAGGCTTGCATCCATTCTGACTAAATTAACCAGTAACTGTTCACTTACGAATTAGTGACTGGTCAGTTTAGCCAAAATAGTTGAATGGTTAAGTCACTAAGACTGTGTCTGTGTTGCCATGATAACTCCAGGGAACAGATCTGATATTAACTGCTTGAAGCGTGATAAGCATTCAACTACTTTGGTCAACATGGCATACATGACTTTGCTCTATATTTTTGTTTCTCAAATTGTGGCCACAACAGAATCACCCGGGAATCTTTGTAAGCTGGGCTTATTCCAGGACATTCTGAGTCAGAGGTCTGGGGTGGGGAGCAGGGATTGTATCAGCTTCTCCTGTCATTCAGCTTTGCTTGCCAGACTGTGAGTCCATTGTAATTAACAACAAGAGAGTGAGCTTCACTGAGGATAAAAACATCTGTTCAAACACATATATCTTCAATAATAAGTCATCACAATGAAAAGAAATTTTAAGAAATACTGCATAATACAATGATGACATTCTAAAATGTTTCCCATTTCAAATGTTATATCTATGTGGCAAAGCACTCAAAGCGTGAGAGAGGCATACTTAGTCATTTTGGTCCTTGGTATCAACTCACCTGTGGCCTCGATTAATTGGGCCACAGAGCCCAGACAGGTCCATCAAGTGGCCCAGGGGCTCTAAGTCCCCAGCACCTATGATCCTGCATCTGGGCTTTTCAGCCACATACACATAACCCCAATTTTCTTTGTAAGCAAAAGCATAGTTCTACACATTCAGGGAGAAGTAGAGGCTAAACAGAAACTTTTGCCTGGCACATTCAGACAACTGAGGGGAAAAGGACTTAAGGATCCAGAATTATACAGAAAATTGCTAAGTCTCTCATTTTGCACATGAAGACCCAGCTCAAATTATTCATTATTATTTGCACATCTTCTTAGCATATTGAACTAAATGCAATAACGTGGAGTCTGCTGTTGAAATTACTTATAATATGGGAGGCATCGACAAAATGTATTTTACCTCAAGTGGCCTCAAATGAAAATCATACATATCGAGAAGTACATAACCATCTTCAGTATTCAACTTTTAAATTACGTATACATGTTACTAAAACACGATTTTATTAAGACGAATAGATTATTAGATAAGAGTCCATCTGTCAACTGGGAACTGTCAGTAACTGAACTGGGATTTACCAGATTTATCAGAATCATGATTTACCAAGTAGGTTTCCTCGTTTTAGGGGAGAATGTAGCTTATTACCAGTGGACTGTTGTATACCTAGGCAAGCATCTCCTTTTCCATTTTTCATTGAGAAATAATTTTCTTTTTGGTGGGGGGAGAATCTTTTTTCCTCTTTTACAGCTTTTATAGCTTATTTTCTGTGCCTTGTGAACCCAAGACCATAATCACTTTCCCTTTGAGCCCATTTTTATTTGATGCTGATAAGCCAAGAAGTACTAGATGAGGAGGCAGAATCCCTCCACTGATTTCCTGTGCAATCTTGGGAAAATCACTTAGCCTTTCTGTTTCTTCATGTCTCATTTGGAAAGTCAAGAATTAGGACTAGAGCTACTCAAAGGCTCTTCCATTTCCAGTGTCCTAGGGCTCTAGAATTCTGTCCCTGCTACCTTTGCCCTCAAGTCAACACCTCTTTACTGTCTGTGAGTGTCTAATAATTAGTAATTTGCCCTAAGTCAGAAGAAATGCTCTTCCATTCCTCAGCTTCCCCACCAAGTTAGGTTACTCCTGGCACTCACATTCATGGATAACTGGAGGCCTGGGCACAAGGAGGCTGGGGGAGCCTCTTCTTTTGCACATCCTGGCTGGTAACCCCATGGTCAGTGCCTGACATCAAAGTTACACACAGACAGCACAGTGGTCACAGTCAGCACTGCTAGGCATACGCACTACTAAACGCACGGAACTTGTACAATGATCAAGGACAGTTAAGACACAGGAGCAAAGGCGGAGGAAGCACAGATGTTTAATTGTCAAATATGGGGAATGTTTTCTGGGTTTGGGAGGGATTCATAATACCACACCTTAACTCTGCCTCACCTGGATCTGCTTGTCTGCACATGACACTCAGAACAACTGATGAAAACTGAGGGACTAGCATTAAACAGGTGGCTAAATGTTTGTGGGTTTTTTTCCTCTGCAAGTGAATTGGTCATTTGTATTGGTGTCATGTGTAGACAGACTTGGGGGCTTTATGGTGATATTTATTCCAATAGCTGGGGGTGGGCTCTGCCGTATCTGAAAAGAGCAAAGATTCTGACAAAAGGATGCACTTAACCTAGAACCAATAAAGCAAGGGCAATGCAAATGCCAGGGGTTTGTACCTGTAGCTGAATCAGGAGGGAGGACCCAAAAGGCCCGTCTGCCCAACTCCCTGCTCTTGACCACACAGCCCCGGGAGTTCTGCCTACTTACACCACTGCCTTTCTAACCTGGACTCATGGGACCCACCAACTGTTTTGGTCGTGACAGTGGTTATATAGGTTTAATCTTTGAAACGGTCTTTAAAAACAAGAAGAGTTTTTGTATGATCAGCTAGAGGCTGTTTTTCTCTATGCTGGAACTGTAGGCCAAGGGCATAACTAACAATAAAAATAACAGTAAAAGCTGCCATATATTATTGAGTGCTGACTACATGCCGAAAACTGGGATGAATGCTTTACTCACATATTGAATCTAATTTTTGCAAAAGGAGGATATAGGCTGCATATAAAGAATTTATAATTATGAGAATTGTGGTTAACCACTATGGGAGGACTTGGGATTTTCTTCAGAGTGTTTTCAAGAAAAGGGAAGTATGGTCTTTTTGGATCAGCTCCAGGAAGTCCTACCTGGAAACAGGGGTTGAGCCTGATCTCTTAAGTTCTTCTAGTTCTGGGAGACAGGTCTGTTTCTTCAACATTTTAAGTTTTTTGAAAGTGATGGATGAAATGATGTTGGGAGATGGCAAAGTCCTCTCACTCTAGGTTAAAATGGAGCCAAGAGTGAAGTGAGATTTACAAAATCTCCGTGAACTTAAAAAAAAAAAAAATCCCCAAACTTGCCATTCTGATATCTAATTTAAATGGTCCACTAACAGACAATTAACTGGTTTTAGGGATTTTGGTCTTTTGCTCTTTTAACTTTCCTGGTTCAAAGTGTTTACATATTTATATTTAGTGAAATCTAATGGGCACATTGGCATTAAAACTCCAGAGGCAGAAGTTGGCTCATATAATTGGCATTAATATCACTTAGCTGTAACCAAATGAACTAAGTGCTTAGGAAGAGCCAGCTAAACACTCCTGTCAGTTATCCGTCTCTCAGTGACCCTAACAGAGAACAGCATGAGAACTGTAGTACTTTCCTCTTTAAAGTGATAGGGAATAAGCATGTGGTTTCGGTGCCCATCAAATCATACCATTGAACTTTAAAATGTTTTAAATATCTCCCCTTCTAATTATTTCAAGCATCGATCTGTTTTAGTGTTTTCCATTTTAAAACATCTATTCCTGTTTTTTCCTGTCTGTTTGGATGATTGCCATTCACACAACATTGTGAGATGTGTCACAATTGGTAACACGTTTGCACCTGTATGATTTTTCTTTCACTGGTTAGTACTGGATCTATGTAACCTGCTCTGATTAGCTTTCTGGAAAAAAATTAGAATAAAACAGCCCCCCTTTAGGACCAGGCAGAACATGAGCATAAGGACTGAGTCTTTCCTTACTGAATTTGGTTTGATTTTAGGCGTGATGATACCTTCTCAAGGAGGGGCAGTGAGCTGATTACTGAGCTATAGTAATTATTTGAAATGGTATTTGTAACATGACAAGCAGTCTAGATGAAGATTTCTGGAAAAGAACAAGCTACCCCACCTCAATGTATTATAAATGTGCTTGACTGGTATTTGGAAAGAAGAAAGAAACTCTTATTAAAATTTAACATCAACTTGGCCAGGCTTTGGGCTGAACTGGAAGAACAAAGTGCTGCTCAGTGAAAAGCCAGAGACAGGAGTGATGGGATTTCTACTCCTAAGGCTGAAATAATGGAAAAGAGAACAGCGAGCGAATTCCTCTGCAGCAGGCCTATACATCTCCAATTCCAAGGGTTTATTTAGTAGCGATCTTGCCACCACACAGTGGCTTTTCCTTTCGAAAGGCTTAATTTGTAGGTGTAAAGATCCAATTTCCGTGGCAACAGGGAGCATGTGGTGTCTACGATTGTCTTGAAGTTTGGAGCAGTGCTGACGGACACAGTGATACTCAAGATGACCTCACCTCAGTGCTATTCACATGGGGACCTGGCCAGCCTCAGAGCATCTACTCTGCTTTAACCCTGCTGGTTCTCAGAGGCCCTAATCATAGTTACAACACTTTAGGGGATATGGGATCCATAGCAACTTCTAAGTATTCTCCTTCCAGGTTCTTAAGCTGACTCCTTGCCTCTATATTCTGAGAGAATTCCCAGCCCAGTGCTGGGGTTGGGACTGTGGGAGGCACTAAACCCAGGCTGCAGTGCCCTGCAGACGTGGCAACAAAATGATCTGCCATAACAGCCCTCACGCCAAGAGATGAGATGCTGCCCACGACCTAGGCTTTCTTCGTGGTAGTGAAAGATGCACTGTTATACACCTCTCGCCAGAGAGGAACCACGCTGCTGCAGAATGACTTCACGGACTAGTGAGAACGTCATAAGAGGCGTTTCTTATAAAAGTAATCATAAGGGGATCCCCAGCATGATTTGCTCAGTTTGTCATGAAATATCAAAGTTACCCAGAGCCTTGAACATATCAATTACAGATGCAAGACATACAAGCAAAGCTATTTCAATAGGATTCCTAGCAAAAATATTAAACTCCACGGTGGGGGGGGGGTCAGGGGAGTGGTTGGGGGGGGGGGAGAGAGAGAGAGAGAGAGAGAGAGAGAGAGACAATATACGCAAGCCAGTCTTTTATGTTATCATTTTAAAGAGTCTGATCCCACCCAGGCAAAACTGAAATCCTGCTCAAGTTGGCCAGAGGCCTCTGATTACGAGGGCTGTATCTGAGCAAAGCTGCAGAAACTACAGCCCTAATCCTCATAAAAAATGGGAGGCAGTTTATTATTAAAATACAAACATGAAAATACTTCAGACCATTTCGTTAGCAGCATAGTTCCAAATGCAACATTCCCTTTATCAATCAAGTTTAAGTCAGGTGGCTTCCAAGCATCTGTCCTGCTAAGACCCTTAAAAGAGCAGTGCAAAAGGGGGAGAGAAGACATCTTTCCTTTTAAGTGGCAGACCATCCTTATAAGACATTCTCTAGGGTTCTATTCTGTCGTCTATTCAGTGTGAGTTGGGGCACTTTAAATCAGCCATTTGGCACTTCCTGTTCGCAGTCCTTAGGCACAGCGTGACAGAGTCAGCTTGGTGAGCCCTTCCCCGTGCATTCGGTACAACAGCTGAAACTCAGCAGGCAGCTGGTGGGACTCCTGCCACTTGGTAGTAAATTTGGTTCCTTTTTTGTCATAGTAATGGTATGGAAGATCTTCCCTTGTGTTGGGGTCAAATCCAAAAGGCCAAAATCCATACAAGTGGATCTCTTCACATATTGCTGACGCAAGGGTGTACATAAGAATACCTGTGCTCAGCCGTTTGGGTGACAAATGTTTGTTTTTCCAGTACCTGTGGAACAATAAGTACAGGTGGATTCAGAGGCCAGTGTTGAAGGTTTTGGTCAGACGGGTCACTGTGACTGGTTTGGGAAGTGAATTTGTCCAGGTAACTTAACCAGTACTTGCTTTGAATCTGTCTTTTAGACCACAGAACACCTCAGGGCAGGACCGGCTACATAATTTGTGAGACCCCGTGCAAAATGAAAATGTGGGCCCTTACTTTAAAAATTATTGAGAATTTCAAGAGGGCAACAGCAGAGTATTAAACCAAGCATCGGCCTTTCTAAGCATGGGCTCGTGTGTTACTATAGAAGTCACACATGTTTGAAGCCATCTCTGCTCTGGGTTGTCCTAAAGAGTGGTGTCTCTGACTCAGTGGTGATGCCATAAAAGCCCACCAGTGAGAATGACTGTGCTTCTCACACATAAAGGGCCCTTGGGCTAGGGAGGAGGTTGTTTAGTCAAAGGGGACCTCCTCTGTTACTTCCTTATCCAAACCTAGAGATTAAATCTGTCTTCTTGGGTTTGGAAAGATTGTAGGGCCTTATTTTTTTTCTACCCGCTCGTAAAAAAATCACATTCCCTGTTCCTTTGTCTTAACCAAATGCTCCCAAGCCCTTCTTTGGCGTGCCAGAACCTAAGAAAAGTATTTACACACTTTCCGAATTTTAAAAAATGCTAAATTATGGTTGTTCCTTCCACGTTTAGATAGTAATTTGAAGCCTTCCTACCTAAACTGCCAAATATCTGAGACTGCCGTGGAGTGAGGGTGTGTGTGTGTGTGTGTGTGTGTGCGCGCACGCACACACGTGTGCCTTTATGACTGGCTGTGCAGGCATAATCAAACTGTTCATGAATCAGGTTTTCATGGACTGTACTTCCTCCAAGTTTTCATTGAACCAGCATGTTCAAGCCCGAGCTGTTGAAAGGCTGGGGGCCAGGTGGGCCACACAGGCCGCTCCCTGAAGGTTCTATCACATGCAGTTCCTTCTTCACTACCTGAAGGCTTCATGTGGCCATTTCCCTTCCAGGTGAAATTCAGAAGTTCAGTCTTTGTTTTAATATTCTTACCTAAGGAGTTAGAATGGCTTCTGATGTTTCTTTTGGTACAGCTGTACTTAAATAGAGCAAGAGGGGAGCAAAACGATGGTCAAAAGACCACAGGGCAGGTTGGCAGGAGGCCTGGCTTCTAATTCTGGTTCTGCCCATTTTGGGCAGTGATGTTGGGTAAATAACTCGTTCTTTGTACCTCAGTTAATGTATCTTTAAACTTAGGAGTTGGGTTATATCACCTCTAAAGAAGGTAACCATACATCCTGCGAAACTGGAACAGTCCCAGTTTTTGCCTATTGTCTTTGTTGTAATTCTTAATAGTGCCCTTTTTCTTTCAAAGAAAAGGTTCCAGTGAGGACTGTAAATTGTGGCATCACCCTACCTGTTAGATACATACCAGCTGATTACACGATAATTCCTCCTTATATGAGAGGTCAACTACACAGATCTTAAATCTGGAAGACTTTAGAGGACTACAGGATACACTACTATGTACCCATCTACCATGGGATAAAAATATTACAGTCCTTGTTTACCAGACCTCCTAGAACCCACTCTAACTTGCAGTAACATCTGGACAGTATGTTAGGACACTGGGGCTATTCGCATAGGGGAAATTAGAGTTGAGGCAATTTCCTCAGATTATTTAAAGAAAAAAATTCTGCAATTAGTCTTCCTTTATAAAATGCCCTGCATTTTACAAATGCCTGCTCCCAATTCTGGCTGCTTATTAGAATCAGCCGGGGAGTTATTAAGACATACCAAGTGCCTGAGCCTCTCTCCTCCCCCACCAGACAAATTATATTAGAATCTCTTGAATTAGAGCCCAGGCAAGAGTATTTTTTAAATCTCTCCAAGTGATTCTAAGGTACAGCCAGAGTTAAGACTCATTGGACTAGACGAAAATATTGCATCCTGGTTAATCTGTCTTTCAAATTACAAGGGATAACGATGAGCTGATAAAATACTTTTCACATGTTTTGGCACTCAAATCTCGAATTATAAAAGCAGATTATACAATTTTGATTTGTCTAGGTGGTTTTCTAATCTTGGACATCTGACAAACACCCTACTATCAAATAAAAAGGAACATTTAAAGTCGATTCCATCTTTAAAAAAAACCAATTGATTTGTCCACTTTAGTCATTGGCATTATTGGGACATGGCTATCCATTCAAAGAAAATTATTGATTTGTGGTGATTTCCATGACTGCTTGTTAGGCTTACCACCAAGGAAGGGGACAGGGAATGGAGAGGAGAAGCTGATGAAGCACCAGTCCCTCCATTTGACACTTGGTTACCAGCTGGGGTAGGAGACTGAACTTCTTACCTAGAATGATCCATTCATTCATTACAAAACATAAGCGTTCATTCTAAGGTACTAAGCTAACCGCAACAACTAACTAATCAGTTCGCTACCACCCCCAAGAGATTACAATATTGATTTGCCATCTGGTAGGGTATGAGTTAAAGGCAATAAAATATACACACCTGTTGACATGTTGCATTATATTTCCAGGCCAAGCCAGTTGGACCTTTAACTGACCTCTGTGTTCAACAAAAAAGTCAACTAGTGTCCTGGTAACAGTTGCTGAAGTGTGGAAGAAAAATGCAGGGATCCAAAGAATGGCCCCATCGAGCTTTTTTAAACTGAGAAAAAAGTTGTTACGGTCCTGAATGGTCAAAAGATTGTTGTAATATTTTTCCAGGATGCTGGGGTTGAAGGTGGTAAGGTTGGTTTTCCTTCCAACATCTCTTTGGAAAGCCTCCGTAGGGGCAAAATTGCAACGGAAAACAAAATCTGACTTATCTATTTGTTGTCCACACCGGCTCCCTGTCAGGATCCCACTATTTCCAACCACAGCACAAATATTATAATGCTTATTCACAATGGGTGACACATCTGGAAGCAGCGATCGGAAGTTATTGCTAATAGAGAAAACATATTTATGGCTGGAATAATCATAGTGCATCAGTTGTCCAATCCGAACACTATTCTTGGTCAAAGAAAAATTTTTTATTACATCGACATGCTGAAGAATTTCTTGCCTAAAATAAAAAGAAATTCATTAAATATATCCCATTCAAAAGAACTGATTTTCCATCTTATGTCTTATGCTATTTCATTTAGACAAGAACCATAGGCACTGAACCCAAGAAAGATTATACATTCATAATTGAAGGAAGAACTGCTTCAGAATTTACAAACATGTGCTGGTCTCTCAAATTCTGGGTATAGTCCTTTGAAGCTTGTAAATGTTGTAATTTATGGTTTTTAGCTGCCAATTCTTTGGTTTTCTGCTCTACCTGAAAAGTGTATTTGATCAAGGGGGAGGCATAGGCTAAACTGTGTCAGAAAATACAGGGAGACAATTTACACAGGCCCCAAAGAGCTCACATTAATGCACAAACATTGGTGGCTAAGAGTTTGTAACTAGGGACTACTTGTTTGCTATTGGACTGCAGCATTCAACGAATATCAAACATCACTGGTGTCCAAATAAGAGCCAAACAGATATGAGTCAGTATGGTACTAACTATTATTAAGATATGAAAATGGTAATAGCAGCGGGTGTAGTTGAATATTTAATAGAAATGAGATGATAATCTCATTAATGTCCTTTAAATAATGAAAACGGAACATTTTTCTACTTGATTATATAGAAACCCGTTTAAGTTAGAGAAACCTAATTCTTAGAAAAAGAAGCTATTTTAAATCCTGAAAATGTGTGCATATTCTAAGAATTCAGAGGATAAACAAGGCAAGGGTGATACTTAGTACTAATTTCTGGTTGCTTTCATGTTGAGCATTAAGTGTAATTAAGCGTATCCTCTTAAAGTCTCTGCTATTTAAAATATTTAAGAGACACCGGTCATATGTTACTCTTCTAGTAGGTTCTTCAGTTCTAAGAAACCACATTGAACCTCCTGGGTCTTTTGCCTAAAAAAAATAGCAGGAATGAAACTAAATGCTTTGCATATCATCATTTTACCTGGAATCCTATTTTTTAAAAATTACTTCATTTGACAAAATACAGAGAAACATAAACTGAAAGCTTTAAGCCAGAACTTCCAAAGTTACTAACAGTGTTCGTTACAAACTGTTACAAAGGTAAAGTAAGTTTAAAGTGATACTGGGAAAGTTAATTAAAGCTTACCTAAATGGATTAAAAGGAGGGAAGTTTTGAGAAGGCAATATTGTTCTAACTGGTTATTTGGGTCACATGGCCTAGTGTGGGAAGAATATTTTTATTGAGTCAGAAATATGTTTGGGGAAAAGGTATACTGTATTCGACCCATGAAAAATTTCTGGGCTGACTATAAAATTAATATTGGATTAAAACCACAAAAGTTAAAAAAGAACTTCAGAGTTTTAGAATTAATCAATTGTTGTCATGGACTAACTTCTAGTTAATGTTTAAAAATTTTTAACCATAATCATGTGACTGTGTGTCAACCTTTCAAGTAAATATTTTCATGACACCATGGATAGCTACTGAATTTGTTTTAATTCCATCATTAGATTAAAATAAAAGAGTGCAATAACTAGAAATTCTATGACCAAAACACAACACCCTAAATAGAGTGGTAAAATAAGTATTTGTAAAATAAGTATTCATACCCCTAATGAATACACTAGATGGCTCACATTCCATTTAGCAGCATAATAATCCCACCAAAGAGGAAGGAGAAATGACTTATCTGGAATTGCTAAGAGTTGACCAGATATCACTGAGGAGAATAAATACTTTTGTATAAATCTCATCCTTCTTCCCCCACCTCCAAAAAAACAAAACAAAACAAAACCCCACACACATAACACAAAAACTCCTTCATGTATAAATGAAGCCGCTACAAGACAATTAGGAACAATGTTGGGTAGCTTTTACAATATGTTAAAAGCTATAAAAATTTAATGAGAAGAAACACGTAAAAAACCAAAACCATAAAATACCTGCATATATTTGGGCAGAGATTTTCACTAGTAATTTGTTAGGGATGAAGTGTAGTGTCTTCTGTGTTTCAGTGGGACAATACTTTTTTACTTTATTTAAAAAATTTTATTTCTAGTCAGGGAATGAAAATGCATTGCGTGGTATTTTTGTACTTAACTTTTTTTTTTTAAAATAAATGACTTTGGCAGTATTAGCCATAATGTTAACTATACATCATGGTGCTCAATTAAGCTCAAGTTAGGGAGGATACTGGAAATATCTTTTTTCCCTTCCATTCAAATTGGTCTTTTTGAAGTTTTCTTTTTATGAGAGGGCACCACATGTTTAAATTAAAAAAGATTGCTAATCAGCCTTTGTTCAGTCAGGCCAAGAAGACAATGCAAATACACCTCGGGTTGGGGGTGTGTGTGTAGATTTTTGTTGTTTTGTATTATTTCGTTTTGTTTTGTTTTTGAGCTCCAGAATTCAGAACACCTTTTGGATCTTTTCCCCCTATCCTACCTTTGATGTAAAAACGCTGTCCGATTAAATGTCCACTTAGGTCTGGCTTGGAGTTCATGAGTCAGAGAATGCGGAAAGGGCACAAATGACGGATCTAGAAGCTTCAGCGCAAACTGTGACCTGGAGAGGAGTATGAGTACACAAACAAACGTGCTGGCCTCAGCTAGGGGAAGCCAAGGTAGCCATTAAAGTCCAGCCGGTTGGGAGCGGGGCGGGGATGGGGGGCGGCTGGAACACGTACTGGCTACATCCCGCCCCAGAGCCCCTTCTCATCTGGTCCACCTTCTGCTCCCCACACACACCCGGGAGGAAGAAAGAAAACGAGGGAAATCCGTCTCCATTGTCCATCCCTGCGGGTGCGGGAAAGACCATAAAATGGCCGTCTTACGGAGAGCAGGGGCGGGAGCCCGGCGCTCTGCTAGAAACGGATGCGCGGAGAGGACCAGGCAGTCAGCACCGCGGACAGCGGCCGCACCACTGCTAGCCCTACCCGCGCCGCCCCCGCGGTCCGGCCGGATTGATTTTTGTAGAACGGACAGATGAACCGGAGACCTAGGGGAAGGCTGGGGGTGGCTCCTTCCTTAACCTCTTCCTTCCCGAGCCTAGGTCTGGTTTCACTCCCTGTCCCCTGACTGGGGACCCCCCTGGAGGCCGCTGGCCAACGCCACTCCTCTGCCCAGGTGGGGTTTCTCTAGGTTTCGCGTTCTGGCCTGGCCTGGACCACAGGGTGCAGTCTGTATTTCCTACCCGCCCCTCAGAGGCTCTGCTGGGGGAGTTCCTATGGGGGCACACTGGGGCAGAGGCTCTCGACGAGCTGCGCCAAGCTTCGCCCGGAGCCTTCTCAGTCCTGCCTTGCGCCCGTTGGTGACTTGGAGCTGGGATGAGCGTAGGCGGCCCTTAGGAGGCTCGCTTCCCGCAGAGGGCGGGGGAATTGCAGAAATCCCGGAAAGGCGGGGGGGGGGGGGGGCGATGGCGCGGTGTGCGGGGGAGGGAGGGAAGGATGGAGGTCGAATACCCCAGGGGCTCCCGGAGAACAGACCCGCGCATCATCTGATGGGGTGAAGGGTTGGGGAGAGGAAAGGAGGAGAGCGCAAGAGGAGTCTGGCGCCTGCGCCATTAAATCGCCCCGGACCGCCCGGAGCCCGGCCGTGGAGTCTGCGGACAGGGGCGCGGGGTAGGCACTCACCTAACGCATGTCCATCTCTCCATGCCCCTTCCCAAATACACACAAGGCCTCTCCCTCCACCATCATTCTCCTTAAACCCTCCCCCCATTTTTGAAATGGGGGAAGGGATGCCGAAGAAGAATACGAGAATGCAATCACATTGATTAGGACAACGGCTTTTAGGGGCTCTGGGTTAAAAAAAAGCACGGGAGGGGTGGTGGTGTAAGAATCAGAGAGACGAATGGAAGGACCACGCAGTTTTCTTGCCCAAAGTGTCTCGGAGAAGGCAAAACACCCCCCTCTGACCTCCCGCCCCCATAAACCAGATACCTGAGGGCACTCAGAGGCCCGCACTCACCGGAATCCCGCGTGGAACATGTACATTCGGGGCGCCCCCGGGTTGGCATACTTGGGAGTGGTGAAGATGTTCTCCTTTTTCAGGGACACGTAGCTGATGAGCGATAAAATCAGCAGGGCGACGCTGAGCATAACCAGCCCCAGCACACTGGCGACCCGGGCCATTTTGCAATTTCTCATCCCGGGCTGTGTTGGGATCAGGAAAAGCGGGGAAAGCGGTCCATTGAGCGGCCAGCAGCTCGCTGGCGTGTCAGTGTGTGTGAGTGTGTGTGTGTGAGTGTTCGCGCGCGCGTGTCAGCGTATGTGCCGGGGGTGGGGTGGGGAGGGAACCGAGCAGGGGAGCCGCGGAGGGCCAGGGCGTAGGGGCGGGCAGGAGCCCCAGAGAGAAGCCAGGCCCCCAAGGCAGGGGCAAGCGGGCCAGGAGGCTGAACAGGAAGATGGAGGGTCTGCGCGGCGGCGTGGCGATGTAGCTGCGCGCCGTGCGTCTCCGACCGCCGGCTCAGGCTCCCCAGCGCGTTTCCAGCGAGGCTGCCGTCTCCTCTGCAGCCTGCAAGATAAATGTGATTGGAATAACGTTACAGTTCGATCTAAGCACAGGATTTAATTAATGAACTCTAATCTCCCAAATAACCGGGGGAGGGGCGGAAGAGGGAGGGATGAAGGGGAGGTGGCAGAGGGAGGGGAATTGAGGCTGGAAGGCTGCAGCCCACGTCAATGGCTTTCCCAGCTGAGGGTGCGGGCGAGGAGGTGTCTCTGGCCAGACAGAGGCCCAAACTTAGTTCAATGGACAATTCATTACTTTATAAGTTAATCGTGGAATATAGAGATAAATAACTGGAGTTGCTGTCCTGGAGGATCGCAGCAGCTGGGTGCTTATGAGATGCAGGGAGAGTGGTTTTAGGAGTAGAGATTTAAAAGCTTCTCTCCTCACCACAGAGCACAGCCCCGGGCCCCACGGATCAGCACCTGCCCCAGCACCCCAGCAAGGAAGCCCTAAATAGCGGCTGGGCCTTGTGAGCGCTTAAAACCTCCTTGGAATCTTCCGTAATCTCTCCCGTATCTGCTTCCTATGCCCAGTGCATGCTACGCTTCTCTCTAAAAGATGGGTGGTGCCTAGCAGAGTTGTAAGGTGAGCTGTGAGTGTGGAGGGCCCGGCTTCCCCTCCCTTTCCTCCCAGTGTCTGACTCCCAGCACCCTGCACGTAGACAACCAGCATGCCCCAGAGGTAACCAGGACGGAGCAGTTCCCTCTGATTAAACTCTCCATTGCCCACTTTTCTGACTCATCCCTGTGGCCAGGCCTTCAGGATGGGCCACTCAACTTTGCCCTGAAGCTTAGCTTAGCTTAGACCAGGAGCTGGGGCATCACAAACCTCTGTCCATTATAAATGCCCAGAACTCTCTTTTGGAGGAACTTAGGAACCAAGTAAGAGATGCTGCCTCCGAGGGTGGAAGGAAAGCTCACTGCCTAACACTTTGTGTTGCTGTTTCAATTTGTTTTAGCATATTCACATGTTATCTGTTTTAATATACATTGGAAATAAAAGTTAATTCATTTTCGGTCATGCTGTTGGATGCTCAGAAGGCAATCTACATGTTTCTTTAGCTCTGTCCTTTGCAAGTAACTTGTGACGTCTTCCCCCTAGCTTTACCCTTGGCCTGGTCCTCCCAGGACAGTAAGCACTAAGGAAAGAAAGAAGCTGGAGTTGAGAAATCGGCCTTCAGGAGCCTTTTCCAATAAAGCAAGTTGATATTTTCCAAGCTGGCTATGATTTCTTTCTCTCTTGAACTTCTGGTTTTATGGGCTTTGGTGGACCTGATGTTCTGGTCTGTCTGTGGGCTATGAATTCTTCAAAGCAGTGAGCTCCTGGGCTGTAAGCGCCTGCAGATCCAGGACCATGTCTTCTTCTGCCCTGTTTCTGCATACTCCCTGCATACTGTCTATGGAGAGACATGCTTAATAAGTGTTCGAGGACCTAATGAGCTCCCTGTGAAACACGTCTGGCTGTGGACAGCAGCGCACAGAATGCAGCTGTCTTTTTCCATTGGAACAGAGAGTTAGTAATTTTGCACCTACTCAAGATATTTTATATCAAAATCTAAAAATGTAGGTTAAGAGGACACAATCTTTTCCCCATGGAACTTTTTAACTAAGTAAAAATTTTAGAGAAGTCTTACATGTCCACGCATGATGAATACTTGAAGCATATTTTTTGAATAAATACTATTTTTTTTAAAAGAGCTCATATGAATATAGTGTAAAATGCCAAAGGGAATAAGATCTTATGAGAGCTGTCTGGGAATTACACATATTGGAAAAACTCTTCTTGAACAAGAAGTAGAGGGACACACCGTGGAGGCCAGAGTACTGGTTACAGCTCCAGGCTCTGAAGTCAGCAGACTGGACCTCAAACGCTGACTCTGTGACCTTGGATAAGTTGTCAGCATCTCTGTGCTTCAAGCTCCTTATCTACATAACTGAAATAAAAACCTCCCAGGATTTTGGGGAAAATTAAACAAGGCATGTAAAGTCCTAGGTACAGCTCCTGGCTTGTAATAAGCAGTTAATAAATACGAGCTAAACAGCTTGGGCAAGTTGTTAGTGTCTTTCTCTGACCCCATAAATATCCTGCTTCAGAATGCATAGAAAAGGATGTACTTGGTGAGGCATTTTCCTACGGAAAATGACAAAGATCGAGAAGCTCTTTGGTTCTCTTACAGCATTACAGGCTTTCCTGGAACATATGATATGGACTCATTCTGCCTGGATTTAAAAATTGATGTATTACTTATGCTCAGCACACCTCTGCGAGCCCTCTAAGGAAAGTCCTGCTAGGATAATTCCCATATTGCATATGGATCACTGAAGGTCATGTGACGTAAAGGAACCAAATTAGCCAGAAAGTAAACAGGCGCAGGAATCCTATGCCAGGCCTAAGGGTGACAATGGATTGCTCAGTAATTACCAGAGGAAAACATCTTGGGAATGCTGCTTCACAGAGTAACGGCAGCTACTGAATATGGTATTTTTCAGGCCTGGGATTATAGCTACTTAGTAAATTAAAAAATAGGGTACTTTTACAAAATATCACTTTTTCAGATTTCATTGGAAACCAGACCTCTATAGTAGTTCAGGAGGGCAAATACAAGAAATACAGAAATGGAAGACTCCTTTGACTTAATATTTTCTAGGGGAGTTTTTTTTTTTTCTTTTTTGCGGTACGCGGGCCTCTCACCGTTGTGGCCTCTCCCGGACTGGAGCACGAACCCGTGTCCCCTGCATCGGCAGGCAGACTCTCAACCACTGCGCCACCAGGGAAGCCCTAGGGGAGTTGTTATTTTTGGATACAAGTACTTTCCCACTTTTTGTTTGCAAAAAGTACCCACATTTTGCAAACATGGCTCCGTTGCCCTGTGTAGTTCCTCACCAGCCCATGTGTAGTTCCTCACCAACCCATGTGTAGTTCCTCACCAACCCATACCTACCAAGAATAACTTATAGGCACCACTTGGATGGGAAAGCTGGGAGGGATAGTGTCTTTTGTTAGAAATGACATCACTCATTCATTTATTTCTGTTTTTTTTTTCATCAATTCATTAAATCAAATGTGTTGGTTGTCAGACACTCTGATATGCAGACTCAGGGGTTATAAAATTATTCTTGACCTCATAATGCTCATGGTCTTGTGAGGGGAGAGAGGAGTAAGCATTCTGGCAGTACTATGTAACTGGGTTATAAACTGTGTCTGGAGAGGTTGGTGGTGGGGTTCTTCATAGAGGGCAACCTCTGAGCTGGATTTTAAATCATGAGTGGGGTTCATTAGGTAAAGAACTTTAGAAAGGGTGTCCCAAGTAGAGGGAAAACAGGAGGCAGGGAAGATTATGGTGGGCTTGGGGAACAGCAAGAGTGTGAGTTGACTGCCACAAAGAAGAGCCCACGAAGGCTCCTGATGAGATGCCGTATCTTCAGCAGTGCTGTTCAGAACTGTCCAAAGTTTGTAGAGAGGAACCAATCAATCGCATTTGAACTGAATGGGTGTAGGAGCAGCTGGGGTCAGGCCCACAGAGAGATGGAAACAGCGACTGCTCATGTGGACGTCAGCTGATGTGTCCAGTGGCCCGCCAGCCTGTTTTGTGCCTTAATTTATGAATGAAAAAAATTGACCATTTTCTGTTATGAAACATTCTTTTTTTTTTTTTAATTTTATTTATTTATTTATTTATGGCTGTGTTGGGTCTTCGTTTCTGTGGGAGGGCTTTCTCTAGTTGCGGCAAGTGGGGGCTACTCTTCATCGCAGTGCGCGGGCCTCTCACTATCGCGGCCTCTCTTGTTGCAGAGCACAGGCTCCAGACGCGCAGGCTCAGTAATTGTGGCTCACAGGCCTAGTTGCTCCGCGGCATGTGGGATCTTAGGGCACCAGGGAAGCCCTATGAAACATTCTTGAATAAGGCATCATGGAGTTGACTTTTGGAAGGGCAAGTGATCCCTCCAGATGACAGTCCACTGGGAAACTCCCAAAGAGCAGTTTCCCAGTGGACTGTCCCCAAGCCACATGTGATGGAGTTCTTTCTGTACACTGTTGCCTGACTCCTTCATTTCTACTAGGTCTAACAGTGGCCACAGAGGAAAGATCTTGGGGTCCTCTGGATTTCTACCTCCTATTTCCCCACAGAAGATAAATACTTTATGAGTTCAGAGGTGGGAAAAGCCATTGTGGTCAAAGAGAGCTTCATGAAAGCTCTCAGATGGAACTGAAACTAGAAAGATACATGGAAGTTTCCAGAGATGGAGATGGTAACAGGGGCAAGGCAGTCAGGGACAACGAGGCTGAAAAAAGATGCAGAGGCAGAAGAGAGAAAGGCGTGTTGGGGCCAGTGAATAAATAAGCCCCCTTAGAGTAAGGTGAAAACAGCCAACATGTATAGAGCACTTCTTAAGTGCCAGGTGCTTTTTATACATTTTCTGTAACCTTTGCACCGATCTGGTGAGGAAGGTATAATTCTCCTCACTTTATAGCTGAAGAAACTGATGTTAAGGATTTGCTCAAGGTGAAACCTCTTTGACTTTAAAGCCCACCCTTTCTACTGCTGCATACTGCTTGTAAGCAGGTCCAGAGACAGACAGCTGGAAATATGTGCAGGCCTGGGAAGTTTGAAAGCATCATCTTTTGACAGTAAGAACCAGTTAATGCTACTACCATTGAAGATGATGATGATTTCGTCATCTCACTTTTATTGCACACCTGCTGTGTGTTGGGTATTATACTAGGCATTTTACATAACTAATCTCATTCAATCTCCGTTCCATCCCTCTGATGGTATAATGACTGCCGCCATTTCAAGAATGAGAAACTGAGGTTCAAAGAAGTTAAGCAACTTGCCAAGGTCACACAGCTACTGACTTTAATGTGTCCACTGGTATTCCAGGGCCAAGAGGAAGTGGGCTTTAAACCTCCTCCCTTGGTCATTGTGTCTCAGGGCTACTGAGGAAGAGGATGCATACTAGCCTCTTTAAAAAAGCCATTTAATCACAAGGGTTGTGGGGGGGTGCGTGGCAACAAGGAAAAGACCACAGTGATACATCTGAAAGGCGGTGGCCTGCTCTGTGGCTGGGAGAAAACTGAGTAGGGCTGGAGCCTGGGCACAGGGGTGGGGGGGGTGCCCAGCCATCCCGTGGGGACAGTCAGGAGACAGCATCTTATTTTCATTGTATACTTTAGTGCCAGCACAGCACCCAACACAGCTGATGCCCAGTGTGGAAAGAAGGCAAGGAGCTTCTCTGCTCTATAGCATACCTGAGGTGCAGGTTAGGGAGAAGGTCAGTTTCCAGTACTGATTGTAGGGAAAGATCACTCACCTTGAATGGGATGCGCGAGTTGGCTTGCTTACTGAAGAGAACACGTTTAATTAAATACAAAATATAAAGCACAGGAGGGATGCACTGAACAGTGAAACGCCCTCCTACCCTTATCTCCCTAGAGACAGCTACTGTTACCATCCAGAGATGCTCTGTGCATTCATAGGCATTTGAGTATGTATTAATTTTTATTTTATTTTATTCTTTTTAATATATATATTTTAAAATTTATTTATTCATTTATCTATCTATCTATCGTTGGCTGCGTTGGATCTTCATTGCGGTGTGCGGGTTTCTCGTTGCGGTGGCTTCTCTTATTGCAGAGCATGGGCTCTAGGCGCACGGGCTTCAGTAGTTGTGGCTCGCAGGCTCAGCAGTTGTGGCTCGTGGGCTCTAGAGCTCAGGCTCAATAGTTGTGGCACATGGGCTTAGTTGCATGTGGCACATGCAGCATGTGGACTCTTCCTGGACCAGGGATCAAACTCGTGTCCCCTGCATTGGCAGGCGGATTCTTAACCACTGTGCCACCAGGGAAGTCCCCTGAATTAATTTCTAAAACATAAATGCTGAGACCAGTTTGAAATGATTTTTGTTTCAAGGTATTTATCTGTATCTTTTACAAAAGACATTTTGCATAAAATTTTAACACTTCAGATGTTTGCAATGATTACATTTTCCAGAAGCTGAGGAGTTACTCATTTTGCACCTACAGACTTCTCATAAAGCTCAGTGAAGCATCTCTATGTGAAAGGAATACAAGAACTTCAAATAGCCTTTTCTTCAATGAATAAATAAAATATGTTTGGAAAGCCGTCTTAAGGCTTTTTGCGGTCCAATCCCTAGGAAATCGTTGGGAAGAGCTATTACGTTCAATTGTGTTAATCTCCTGGGTCCTTGTATAGAATTTCGACTTTTCAAATGTTTGCAGTGATTACTTTTTCTAGAAGCTAAGGTATTGTACTTGGAGAAGCTACTGCTTCTTGAAAAATAATCTTACAGTTAAGCTTTAAGCTATTCTTATGTCTATTGTGTCTATCGCACTGACTGTGGGTAAGGAAATCATCCATGGTGAGAGCAGCCACAGTGACATTTCCCAGGTACCATCAGGGGAGGTGTTTTTTTAAAAAAATCTCATTTTAGCCTTCATCTTGAGTTTTTGGGCAGTTTTTTGTTCCTTGTGCTGTAGTTGTCAACAACATATCTTTGAGAGCAGGGGGAAAAACACTTTTGTTTGTATATTATTATAACAAAAAGCGACAAAATTTCCACGTAATTAAAAAAAAATGCACTACCACGTGCTGATTTATTGATGAGTACAGCTTCCACAGAGGAAATGGTAGGAATTGTTGAAGGATGGACTGCTAAGTATCCCCTCCCCTGTCTGTGGACCCCCCTCTCCCGATTATAAGCGCATGCCTCTAGCTGAGATTTCTCGTATTGTGTTCACAGGAAATTCACAGGAATAAGTGGTCACTGGACTTCCCAATATTGAAAAACTCAGTCTCAGTAGGGCAGTGGGGGGACTGAGCTACATCATGTTATATACTATGGACCTCCACGTTCTGTGTCATGTTCACAATAATGCTATATGATAGTATTTTATCCCTTGCTGCAGATAAGGGAAAAAGAGACTAAGGGGGATTAAATTACTTGGCCAAGTTCACAGCAGCTATTTTAAAAATGGGATTTTAATATAGGACCTAATGACTGCATAGTTACTCCTCTTTTCACCAATCCTCGTTGCCTTCCATGCCAGAAGCTTAGGGTCTATACACTGGGGCATGAAAGATGCTTCCTCAAAGTGAATATTTCTCATTTAAAAAAGAGTCAAGGATATAGTGTCCACCTTGGCTTCTGTATCCCTTTCTCCTCATGGTCAGCTTTTTACAAGGATGGTTGAACATGAGGAAAGTGGCTTCTCAATGGATGAGATGATCGATGTAAACTTGGGAAGAATCCTTTATATCTTTATTTCAAAATTCTATTTTACTTGGTAGTTTGACATGCAAAGACTCTAAGTCCTGTTGGAGGTGGTGTAAGATGAGGGAGTGTCTAGCTTTGGGTGTCTGTACTTGTGTTTGGAGGAGGGCAATTTTGATGTAAGCCTTTTTTGCAGGTAGAAGAGGTTGGGTGGAGACTTGCAGGCAGATAGAGAATGTAATTACCACCTTCTCCCTAACAGCAACCCGAGTAGAAGGAGCCAGGGCAGACTCAGAGGCGAGAGGGAGGTAACTGATCTTCCCCAGCATCTCTCCGATGCTTACACCTGTTACCTGACACCTGGCTGAATTCCCATGGAGGAGCTTTACTCTTGCTCTGAGTTCAAGCTGCTCATTAGAAAAAAGAAACTCAACCATTATGTATGCCATGTCCTTCACAAAGAATTGTATTGATCTTGTATTTTTCCCAAAGGAAAACGTCCAACAAAAGTGAGTAGAGAGCATGTTGTAATGCTATTTTTCTCCTCTGTGATCATCTAGGATTACAGAAAGCCTCCCAATTGGACCTTAGTCACCATCAACAGGTACCACTGCTCACCTGGGGACAGGTGCTACCTCAAGGGCAATCAGAGTGCGGAGCGCTGAGAAGGTTGCTTCATTTCTTGGAGACTTGGCATGACATATATTAGGTATGTAGGCATATCCAGGTATGACGTAGACTCCAAGGTGGTTACTGAATTCTGCTGGTTTTGGCTTAGATTTTGGACAATGCTTCCCCATCTTCCAGGGGAATTAGGCTTTTCTGACCCTGCAGCATTGTCTGCACTCCCAGATGTCCCCCAGTCTGTTCTCTGCCTTCCCCATTCTCTATGACAATTAGGACTGACAACTAAATGGGGACCTTGTAACATCAAACTTTTGAATCTTTACAGCAGTATCCTTCAACTCTTTAGTTTTATGTTGGATGGCTGTGCATTTAGCAATTTTAGGTAGGATTTGCAGAACTGTGGAAACTTCATCTATCATAGATCTGGTGTAAGACTAGCTGTGAAAAAGTGAGGGTTGCAGACAGCATTAGACCTCTAGACAGTGGCTGTGAGCACTTATCAAAGGATGCTCTCTTTGTGAGCTCAGAGTGGAAAGGGATGCTGGTTCCACGTAGGTCATTACAATTGATAATCGCGATCTTTGGGGCAAAAAACTGACAACCATATAAATCTTACATTTTTACAGCACTTCAATCTTTTTTCAAAGTACTCTCACATCTATTATCCCATCTTGACCTCCCCAGGAAACTGTGAGTTGGGCACAGCAAGTCTTTCTATCCTGATTTCATAGATAAGACACAAGGAGGTTAAATCCCACAGCAAGGCAGAAGGAGACTGAGACTAAACATCCATGTCTGATGTTAAGACTGCTAGTCTCTCCACTACAAAAACCCTCTCCTTTTCTACTCTCTGCAGTCTAGGCTCTACGGTTGAAATCACTTTATTTAGAGCAGTGTTTCTCAACTCGCCCTGCACGTTTAGGTCACCTGAGCAACCATTAATACCAATGCCCAGACCACATCCCAAACCAGCTGCTAATGCAACTGGATCTTGGCAGTAGCTCCCAGGCATCTGTATGTTTTAAGGTGCCTCAGGTGATTCTGATGCACAGTGAGGACCGAAAACCAGTGGCAACCCTCCTGTCAAATTCAGTGGCTTTTCCTTCACTATTAGCCGGGAGCCAATGGATGTTAATTTCTTCTTTAAACTCACTCCTCCTTCCATAAATGACATTCTCTCGGTTCCCTGTTCTTCTCTGAGGGTGCCCTCCCAGTCTTATTTCTTCTTCACCATCTTTATTTTGTCTTCCCAAATTACATGACTTCAACCTCTCTCTTTTCTCTGCATGGTCACACAGGATACAGGGAACAGTGTGAGGGTTTGTGCAAAGGGTCACTTATTTTCAAGGGCTTAAACATTAGGAAGCAAGCCAAACAAGAGCAGAGGCCTCATTCTGATCACTGCTGCAGCTCTAGAACCTAGGACAGTTCTAGAACCTAGGATAGACACATGCCCAATAACTGGATGATCAGCTACTTGACTGAGTCTCGTATCTGCGTATACAGTCCTGACCTGCATTCCAGTCTCGTCCCTCTAATGCCATCTCTTGGATGTGCCATCTTCTTAAACCTAACTTGTTCGAAACTGAACACATCATCTTCTTTCCTCCTACAAACTAGTTCTTTTAAATGTTTCCCAACCATTTCGTCACTCCCAAGGGCCTCATCCTTTTCATCCTGTAAATCAGCCTTGAATCTTCTTCCTCCTTTACCTAGGCTTACATCATGGTCACCCCATTTGGCTGACACTGCCCTGCCCGTAGCTCTGGTAGGGAAGCAGTTCGAGGCTGTGCTCTGTGCACTGACTGGAGTAGAAGTGGGTCCACCCATCCACTGGCTGGTTGCCCCTACGGTGACCAAGGAGAAAGGCTCTCAGTTCCCTTGGAACGTGGAGGGAGAACATGGGGAACATTGACTGGAAGAGACTGAGGAGCTACCAGAGTGACTTTGGCAGCCAACTTGCATGGACACTGAATGGCTTTCTAGGTTTGGTTCTATGTCCTGTGAATCCTTTATAGACATTCTATTTTCTTAAGATCTGCTGGCATGAACTTCTGTTCTGGTAATACCCATAATCAATTATATCAGTGTTAGTGGTAGTATTTCTTCCTTTGAAAATTGTATATTTTTTTCAATTTGCCTCTTCCTTTCTTTTTGTACCACCTAACCAAATTCCTAACCATCTCCTACCTGAACCAGGTAATCACTTTCTAGCAGGTGTACTTGAACCTTCTTGTCTCCTTCAACTCATCTTATTTGCTGTCACTTCTGCCTAGACTTCCTACTTCAGTGTAAACACATGGGGAGCTTATGCTTGTCCCTTTGGAAATCTTTCTCAAGATTAAGGAGAACGAATAGTCCAGGGACTGAGTAAAAGAACGGGTCTGGAATCAGCCTGCCCGGACTTGAATCCAGAGGCCAGTTAACTAACTTGGTGACCTGGGAAAAGCTATTTAACTTCTCCATGCCTCAGTCTCCTTACTCAAATGGGAAAGAGTGGTACATACGTCATAGGGCTATTGAAGGGATTAAATGAGTTAATTATGTAACGCACCAGGCTCTGTGCTGGGCATACAGTAAATATCAAGGTATCTTGGCTTTGTTATTGGCATCTCCTCTGAGAAAGCATCCCCAGTTTCCTGTTCATTCCCCACTCTCTACCAAAGAGTTAGAATTAGGCACTTGTTTTCTCTGTTCTCGTCAATGATATATTTTCCCATTATTTTATAGGCTAGCAATCTTTTGCGTTCTGCATTTCACAATGGTCATTACACTGAAATTTGGCTAACTATGCACCTTCTACCTAATAACCTCAGAATGGCGTGAGATTCTTGGCTGGTACCTGGAATAGGCACTTTGGCAAACTCCCCAACCCTCATCTCCTGCTCAAGAACAATTCTCGATGAGTCTAATCTCACTATGGTGATTTCATTCTCTTGCCACATTTGGCTTTGCTCTGGCCAATAGGACATGAAAGGAAGTGTCTGGGAGAGTTTCTGAGAAAGATTACCTCTGTTTTAAAATGAGACCTGAGGGAAAAGCAGTCACTCTTCTTCCCCTGGACATTGTCATGTTTGTCATGAGGTTTGGAATGGTGGCAGCCACCTTGTGACCATGAGGGGAGATAGCTGAGGACAAATCTAACACTGGGGATGATAAGGTAGAAAGTCAGAAGGAACCGGGTCCTTGAGGATATTGCAAGGAATTGATTTAACTGATCTAGCAGCTTCCCTTTACCAGGACCTCTAGCTATATGTGAAAATAAATCTTCTTTACTGTTTAAACCAGTTGAGTCTGGGCTTAATTTGACCAAAGGCATCTTAACTGACATAATGCCATGCCACATTGTTTAAACTCTGATGTTTATTTTTTTAAAAAAATCTGGTCCCTCCTCTGATGTCCCTGGGACCTCCTAAAGAGAGACTTTTGAAGTCTTAAAGAGAGGCAGTAGTGCTAGATGAGGCCAGTGTTTCATTACCCATGGGAGAAGATGAAGGAAAGACTGAAAGAGAGAAAGGAAAATAAAGGGGAGTGGGGAGAAGAGAGTGAAGTGGCTCTGCACAGCTCCCTGCCCCCACCCAACCTATGTGAAGGACAGAAGCTCCCCAAAGTTTCTTCCTTTTTTTTTTTTTTGTGGTACGCGGGCCTCTCAGTGTTGTCGCCTCTCTCGTTGCGGAGCACAGGCTCTGGACGTGCAGGCTCAGCGGCCATGACTCACGGGCCCAGCCGCTCCGCGGCATGTGGGATCTTCCCGGACCGGGGCACGAACCTGTGTCCCCTGCATCGGCAGGCGGACTCTCAACCACTGCGCCACCAGGGAAACCCCCCAAAGTTTCTTATAAGGACCCCCAGGGGCATAGCCCGACACCTCCCCTACATGTGGACTCAACTCTTCCTTTCTGGCTAGCCAGCTCTTGTCAGTAACCTGCCAAAATAACATAAAGCATCAGGTTAATTTCCCCCTTACTTTCACTTAAAGAATTTTATGCTCCTAATACATTCCTCCAAAGCATCTTTGAGCTCATCTGAATAGCAGGCCTTTACCCACTCTTTATGTAATGAGAACATACTCTGTGCCCAAGTTCCATGCTCTGGGGATCTAGTGGCGAACGACACGCACAAGGTCCCACTCTCATGGTGCTAATACTGTGGGAGCATATGGTGCTAAGTGCGATGTAGAAACTGTAAGAGGAGATGTGATAAAGGGTGTGAGTTTAAGCTGATGCCTAGAGTAGAGCAAAGAGCCAGCCAGGCGTTCCAGGAATAAGGAACAGCAAGTGCAATGGGCCAGGGGTCAGACTTAGCTTCGCTTGTTTGTGGAACGGAAAGGTTGGTGTGGTTGGGAACGTGGTGAGGGTGAGGTTGGCACCAGATCCGTAGGCCCCTGTAGCATGTGGAGCTGGACTTTATCCTGGGTGCAGGGGGAAGCCCTTGGGTGGTCTTAGCAGTGGAGCAGCAGGATTAGATGTGTCATTTTGGAAGCCATTCCTGATACCACGTGAGGAATAGTTAACAGGACAGGGACAGGGGTTGAAGCAGGGAGAACGGTTGGGAGCCCAGCACAGTGGTCCAGAGGAGAAGAGGATGGTTGATGAGAGGACTGGGGTCCCTGTGTTCACAGGGCTCATTGTCTGGTTGGGGACCTAGATAAACAAACTGGACATTCTGATAGAGTATGTGCTGCAGTAGGAAAGCTTACAACCCGGCATCCTGCTGTTTCTCTATTACACCTCCCGGTTCTGTGGGGACCTGGTTTGTAGGGGACCTAGTTTGGCAAGAGGCCCAGGGGCTGAGCAACTGGAAAGCAAGTTTCTCCTTCTAGTAGGGAGGGAAAGAACTCAGCTTCTTCAAGCATGTGTGAGGCACATTTTGTGCTTTTTGATGTGCACATGCCTTGACTTTCAAGTGAGATTTTAGGTCTTTTGCAGTAAGTGATGCTTTTTACTTTTTGTAACCTAAGTGGAAGCTGGTATGTGTTAACCGTTCAATAAATACTAGTCAGTGTTTGTCAGTGATTCCTGCACTCAGTCGAGAGATGATAAGAGAGTCTGGACCTTACTAGAAAAGGAACTCAGTCAAGGTCCCAGGAGGAAACAGCAGATAAAACCAAACGAGGCATTTGAAGAGAGTTTCATAAAGGTGTGGGCAGGGATTAGGGAGACGAGTAAGGGATGTGAAGCACCACAGGGCTAACGGCCGTGGGGAGCTCTTACTCCCCTCCTGAAGGGCAGGAGAGCAAGGGGCCACCAGAACCCAGGGAGGGTGGGTGATGAGGAAGCCAGCCTGCAGGAGCCGTGGCCTCCAGTGACCAACTCTTGGCAAACAACTGCCTGACTTCATGCTGTGCCCAGTCTCTGGTCTCCAGCTGGGGTCTTGCCTTAGCTGAACCTAAAGCCAGAAGGCAAGTGAACCCACAGATGCACTCCAGATCCAGGCCCGCATCCCTGGGCACGAAGCAGAGTGGATCAGAGTGGAGAGTGGCTGTGGAGGTGCAGACAGAAGACAGCTGACACAGGAAACGTGCCCCTTCCCACCTCCCTTCCTTTTGTAGCACCGACTTTAGAACGGCAGGGACTGTGTTTTGTTAGAATCAGAGTAAAGCCGTCATCCCCATCGTCATCATCATCATCATTCCCATTTACACAAAAAGGACCCTGAACAGTTCAAGGTAATGCGATGCATCAGGACAGAGCGAGGATAATATCGGAAGCCTTGGGACTCCTGGTTCAGAACTTCCCACCACCGCACCCAGCATTTCCCCAGCCATCCTGCTCTTGTCGCCGCATGGATGTCTCATCTTCATCTTCATAGTTAACCCACCTCCTGCCTGGCAGGTCACCACAGAGGACCCTGTACTACAGAGTCCCCCGAGTCTGCACACCAGGCAGCTATTTGCGATTTTGTCTTTGTACCACAGGCAGCATCACTCTAAGCCCCTGGAAACTGGGAGCCCAGGAGCCACACCAGGTCCTAATGAAATTCCAAGGCAAGGACGGTAATGACCAAGGAGCTACCTGATCGGAATGGTCTCTCCTCTCAGCAAGCGGGACACGGTGTTCTGTGGCCGTGCCCGCTGCCGGCCAAGGCTGCCTTCCAGGAGAGACTCCTCCCGGGCATGTGCAGGGGGTCGGCCTCAGCGGGCGTGGCTCCATTGGTTTTGAGGTGAAGGGGCTATTTTCTAGGCTTTCATCCTAAGAACTGTAAAATGGAGACAACATGGGACTTCACTCAACCCTGTCTGTTAGAAATAGTGACAATTCTTGAATTAAGAATTAAGAGCATTTAGGAGAGTGGCCTAGTAATAACAAATGACAGGCTAATATTTATTGTGTTGATTGTGTCAGGCACTATTCTAAGCACTTTTTCATGTGTCATCTAACTGAAGTTTTTCAACTTTATGCCGGAGGTGTGGGTATTATTCGGGTGGTCCATCTGTATTTCCCGGGTCCTTTCATCTGCATCCACTCCTGTGGTTGCCTGGCACACCTTCTCCTCTCTCCCTAAGCCTCTGCACCACCTTCCTCATTCTCGCTCTCACCCGATGACTTCTCTGAGAAACGAAAAGCAACCAGAGCAGAGCTTCCGCACCTGCATATCTTCTACCACCATGTTGCGTCAACACGATACCATCTACCCTCCCTCTCATCCATTCCCCTGGACGAGCTGCAGCCCTGGAACTTGTGCACTAGACTGTCCCTGGCCTCGCCTACTCCAGGGCAGTGGTTCAGCCCTGCTCCTCTCCTGCATCATCAAAATGTTGCTCTCTGCTTGTTCCCTCCCAGCAGCCTGCCAACACACTTTAATTTCTCCTACTTTAAAAAATTCGTCTCTTCACAGATGTAGAGAACAAACGTATGGACCCCAAGGGGGGAAAGCGGCTGGTGGGTGGTGGTGGTGGTGGGATGAATTGGGAGATTGGGGTTGACATGTATACACTAACATGTACAAAATGGATAACTAATAAGAACCTGCTGTATAAAAAAATAAATAAAATTCAAAAATTAAATAAAAGTAAAAAAAAAATTCGTCTCTTGACTCCATTCACTCGTCCAGCTGCCACCCCAATTTTCTGTCCTCTTTTTTTTATTATACATTTATTTATTTTTGGCTGCTTGGGTCTTCATAGCTGCGCAGTCTTTCTCTAGTTGTGGCGAGTGGGGGCTACTCTTGGTTTTGGTGCACGGACTTCTTACTGTGGTGGCTTCTTTTGTTGCAGAGCATGTGCTCTAGGCATGCGGGCTTCAGTAGTTGTGGCACGCAGGCTCAGTAGTTGTGGCGCATGGGCTTAGCTGCTCTGAGGCATGTGGGATCTTCCTGGCCCAGGGCTCGAACACGTGTCCGCTGCATTGGCAGGCGGATTCTTAACCACTGAGCCACCAGGGAAGCACTTCTGTCCTCCTTTATAGCAAGACTCCTTAAAAAGAGTTGTCTGTCCTTTTCTTAGAAAACTTTGTTGAGGAATAATTGACAAGTATAATTGTATATATTTAAGGTACACAACGTGATGATTTGACATACATATACGCTTGGAATGATTGCCAAGATCAAGATAATTGATATACCTATCAGCTTACATAGTTAACATAGTCAACTTCCTCTCCCCTCTCTTTGTGGTGAGAATGCTTCAGATCTACTCTCAGCAACTCTCAAGTATACAATTCCTTACACTTAACAGTGGTGTTGTATACTTGAAAAAAGTTATATGCTTTGATGTCTCCCATTCTCCCCAGAACCCACTCTAATCAGGCTTTCCTATTGCTAAATCGAAGGGTCCATCTTTAGTCCTAAGCTTACTGGGCCATTATCATCATTTGACATGGACGATCACTCCCTGCTTGGAACACTTCATGCTCCTGTGAGTTTTCCTCCTTCCTCACTGATTTTTCTTTCTTGGTTCTTTGCTGGATTCTCCTCATCGTCCTAATATCTCAACTGCGGGGAACCCCAGAACTCAGAACTCAGACTACTAACTTGTATCTACACTCATTCCCTGGATGGACTAAACCCAGTCTCATGACCTTCAATACCTACATGTGCTGACAATGTTCAAATTTACGTTTCCAGCCTGCACCTCCTCCTATATTCCTGGCTTATTTCTCCTCCGTAACACTCATCACCATCTACAGATTTTACTTATTTGTTTATTTTCCCACAGTCACATGTAAACTCTGGGAGGGAAGGGATAATTTTTTAGAACTTTGTATTATGAAACATTTCAATTATACAATAAATCCCTTATATCCATCATCCAGCTACGATAATCACCAACTCCTGCTGAATCTTGTATCATTTACACCATCCCTCCAACCCCACTGGATTAATTTGAGGCAAATTACAGCCATCATACCATTTAATCTATAAATACTTCCATATGTATCTCTAAGATATACGAACACATAAAATACAACTATAGCAATTCCTTAATACTGTTGAATATCCAGTCAGTGTTCAAATTTCTCTAATAGTCGCAAATGATTTTTTAAATTGTAAAAATATACATTACCTAAAATTGACCATTTTAATAATTTTGAAGTGTGCAGCCTGGTGGTATTAAGTACACTTACATCGTGCAGCCATCACCCTCATCCTTCTCCGGAACTTTGTCATCATTCCATCTGAAACTCTGTACCCATCAAACACACAAGTGACTTCTTACTAGTGTGTTTGTTTGTATCAGAACATGTAAGATCCATAGATTGCATGGGATTATTTCTTTTCAGTTCATAGGTTCCCCCTCCCTCTTTCTCACCCCTCTCACTTGGTAATTTTTGTTGAAGAAACTGGGTGGTTTGTCTTGGATCTTGCTGGTTATATTCCCATCATGTCATTTAACATGTTCCTCTGTCCCCTGTATTTCTTGCAAGCTGGGAGTTAGACCCAGAGGCTTCTTCAGATTCAGGTTTGGGCTTTGGCTGTTTGCCAGCAGTACTTCATTGGTGCTCTGTGTCAGGAGTCACGTGGTGTCCGGTTATCTCTTCTGTGGGGTGTGAGCGGGCATTGACGATCATGCCCAGATTTATGGACTCAGTGGGCATTGTAAGATGGTGATATTTTATCATTTCTTTTCTTTACTTTCCAGAACATTCCTGTAGAGTGAAACATCCCCGCATCAACTGTTTTTTTTTTTGCGGTACGCGGGCCTCTCACTGTTGTGGCCTCTCCCGCTGCGGAGCACAGGCTCCGGACGTGCAGGCTCAGGGCCATGGCTCACGGGCCCAGCCGCTCCGCGGCATGTGGGATCTTCCCAGACAGGGGCACGAACCCGTGCCCCCTGCATCGGCAGGCGGACTCTCAACCACTGCGCCACCAGGGAAGCCCCCCGCATCAACTCTTGAGTTACCTTGAGATACAGCTCATTTAGGAAAGTTGAATTAAATGCTTGATTTTTTTCAGTTTTCAGAATAATACATCTAGCATCATCATAATGTGGCCATTTGGAAATTCCCATGAGTATGAACTGATGGAGTTTTACAAATGTGATGCGCTTCAATCCATTGCCAGCATTAGTCTTATTGATGCTGTTCCTCAGCTAGTGGAAGCCCCTTCAGTTTGGGTCCCAAGATCTTTTGACAGGACTTCGGATGGCTGCCTTGTTTTCTGGGGTGACACGATGATCCAGACTCATCTTGTACATATTCTGACCTGGGATCTTTATCTGTTTTGTTCGTTGCTGTATCCTCAGCATTGTTGTATGTGCCAGAATAGTGTCTGGTGCACAGCAGGTGCAAAACGAATACTTGTTGAATGAACGCATCCATCCCCATTTAATAAGGAAGCAGGCTGAGATAGTTGGGGCTTGTTCACAGGCGTGCAGCAGCGCATGGGAGAGCAGGGTTTGGACTGAGGGAGTCTGCTTTCTGACTTTGTGTTCTTAACTGCAACACAGATGGTCACTCACTGGGCCTTAAGATGGGCCAGAATGAAAATACAAACTGGTCAGGAAGGTGTGGCACACATTCATGAATGGTCAGTCCAGAGGGACTCCTGTTTCCGTGGTCATCCCCCAGCACTGTTCTCTACAGGGACCTCACATTCACTGTGCACCGAAGTGGACACTGATGCGTGTGATTTTCTTTGCACTTCGCAGCAACCCTGAGAGCTATAGTATCTGAATTTAACAGACGAGATAGCTGTGCCTCAGGGGGTGAAGTGGCTTTCTCTGGGTCACACAGCCAGAAGGTGGAAAAGCCAGCACTGGAGTCCAGGCCTGATTCAAAGCGGCGGCATGTTCTTCCTGTGCTTTCCTGTTTCCAGCAGACTTTGGGACAGGATATTCATTAGGGCCGCCCCTTAAGGCATATCTTATTAAATGTTTGGAGACATTTAGCCCCTCTGCTGGGAGTCTTATTTCCCCCTATCCCACATGTCAGTGTCCTGCCCATCCTTCAGAGACTGGCTTAGACCGCAGGACCTCTCCGCTTTTCTGTCATCGCCCTGTGGTCCATCACTTCTCTTGCTTCCTGGCTGCTCCAAATCTGAGTTCTGGGTAGCGGAGGGCAGTGGAGATGGAGTGCTCCGGAGAGCAGACTCTGTGCTCTGGCTGGCCCACCATACCCAGCACAGGGCCAGTGCAGAGCGGTCACTTAGGCACTTGGAATTGTTGTAGAACGTGTAGCTGGTCCTTCGAGTTGAGGGCGATAGTTAATCCTCTCATCTCTTCTTCCCACTGTCAGACACATTCATCCAGGTGACAAAGACATTCCTGTCTGAGATTAATGGCTGAAAAGAAGCACAGAACCTCAAACAAAATTTAAAGAACAAAAGAGTAACAGACAACGAGGTTGCTTATAGCTGTGGCCTCCAACCTGGATTGTACCAGAGAATTGGCTGGAGAAAGAAACATTAGATCTTTTATTTGTATTTAATTTTCAACTCATCCTTCAAAGATGCCTATTTTTGAATACGCTTTATAATGTACAAATATATAGGTACCATTGTATATAATTTATAAGTTTTTAGATACACATATATTAAGAGTGCATCTAACATATTTACTAACAGAGATGAATGATCAAAAAACTTTGGAGACCACTGATTTTTGGAAATTCCTGGCTGAAACCATCAGGAAAATTCCAGGCTGTCCCTCCTGGAGTAGAGGGGGAAGGAAACATGATTCTAAGGCATCAGTGCTTTGAGCAAATGTTTTTGCAAAATATGCTGATAGTTGGTTTTTCCCAAGGGCCCAAATAGCTGGGTTGGCTTCTCTCTGGGGAGGTGGGTCAGCTTCTGCCTGGACCAACATTAGTGGGAGATGCCAGCCCTTCCCCACCGGAACTGAACACCTGGTGCCCCTGGAGAGACAACCGGCACAGGTATCGGGGCTGCTGGCTGCCTGCCGCGCGGTTTTGCCACCACACCTCTCCCAGCAGCATCCCAGTTCGTAAGTTGTTCTTTTGTTGCTCTGCTCAACCCTCTGCCCCACCCTACCCCATTTTTCATCTCTCCAGCTGCCCTAGGTGTTCTCTTTGGCCAGATTTATCTACATACAAATGTTGGGGGGAGGGGTCTGGCCAGGGTGTCCTGATCCAACATTGTCCCCTGGGCACTGAATTTTGGGAGGTGGTGTCAGAAATGCCCCCTCCTCTCTGGTGCTGGGAAGTAGGGTTCTGTGGGTCTAAGGACAGCAACAGGGCGTCCTTTAGAACTAAGGGGGGGGTGTGTGTCTGGGTTGAAGGAACTGCCAAGGCTGTGAGCCTGAGAGACGACCAAGTATAAATGCAGGAGTGACAACTGGGGACCAGAAGCAGATGCTGAGAGCCAGCACAGAGGGTGGGGGGAGGAGTCCTGAGGGACCCCCTGCTTCGCTGACTGAGCTATGTGTACCCTCCATGGGAGGTGTCGTATGTGCTGGGGGTACTTAAAGCACAAGAGAAATGCATTTTCCTGGGGTACCAATTTTACTTGAAGAATGAGGGAAAGATTTTTACACTAAAATAAATATGGAAAGAGTATGGAATAAAGTACAAAAAGCACATGCATTTTAAAGGTGAAAACAGATTTTTCCTGCAGATCTTTTTATGCCTCTTCCCAGACCCCAGAGGATTTGCCTCCCTGGCATCTGCTTGTGGGAAGCACTGCACCAGAACATCTGCCCGTGGGTCTGTTTGGTGTGAAGGGCCAGAGGCGGAGACAGGCCGTCTTCTGCCCCAGGATGTGAACTCGAGAGGAGCTGCCCTGGCCTCCCACCAGCAGCCCAGGCCGTGAGCAGAGCCTGGGCGTCAGGGTCAGTCTTTGCCAGGGAAACCCGATCCCACCCAGGCGTGTGGTTTCAGTCTCACCTCTCTGCAAGCAGCTCTTGCTTCTTGGTGTCACTTGGCCAGGGAGCTGGAACTAGGGAGAAGTTTCCACTGTGTCAGAGCCAGGGCCTTTTCTAGGGGAGGGAAGAGTTCTTTCTAGAGAGGGTCAGGGCTGCTCATTGGGCTGTAGAATCACTGAAGGTCAGAGCAGTGAGGACCTGATAAATCCTCTGCCTAACGCCATTGTCACGTAGGAGCCTCCTGGAGCCTAGGGAAGCAGTTGGCTGGTTAGTGGCAGAGGCAGATTCACAATAACATCTTTTTTTTTTTAATTAAAAAAATGTAAATTGTATTGTGATAAGAACACTTAATATGAGACCTATCCTCTTAGCAAAGTTTTAAGTGTACGAATACAGTATTGCTATCTTTAGGCACAATATTGTACGGTAGATCTCTAGAACTTATTAATCTGGCATGACCGAAATTTTATGCTCATGGGTTAGCAACTCCCCAGTTGTCTCTCCCTCCAGCCTCTGGCAACCAGCATTCCTTTCTTTGTTTCAATGAGTTTGACTATTTTAGATACCTCATATACGTGGAATCATATAGTATCTGTCCTTCTGTAACTGGCTTATTTCACTTAGCATAATGTCCTCAAGGTTCATCCATGTTGTCACTTATTACAGGATTTCCTTCTTTTTAAAGGCTGAACAGTATTCCATTGAATATACTTGCCCCAGTTTCTTTATTCATTTGATGATGGGCAGTTAGGCTGTTTCTATATCTTGACATCGTGAATAGCGCTGCTATGGACATGGGAGTGCTAATATCTCTTTGAGATCCTGATTTCAATTCTTTTGGATGCATACCCAGAAGTGGGATTGCTGGATCGTATGGGAGTTTTATTTTTAATTTGGGGGGAACCTCCATGCAGTTTTCCATAGTGGCTACACAATTTTGCATTCCCACCCACACTGCACAAGGGTTCTAATCTCTCTGTATCCTCCACAGTGCTTTTTGTCTTTTTTTTTTGATAATAGCCATCCTAACAGATGTGAGTGATATCTTCCTGTGGTTTTTATTTACATTTCTGTGATGATTAGTGACATTGAACATCTTTTCAATACCTGTTGTCCATTTGTGTGCCTTTTTTGGAGAAATGTCTGTTCGGGCCCTTAGCCCACTTTTAAATCAAGTTATTAGGTTTTTTTGCTGTTGAGTTATAGGAGTTCTTTATATATTCCGGAAATTAACTCTTTCTCAGATATATGGTTTGCAAACATTTTCTCCCGTTCTGCATGTTGCCTTTCCACTCTTTTGATTATTTCCTTTGCTGTGCAAAAGTTTTTCAGTTAGATGTAATCCCACTTGTCTATTTTTGCTTTTGTTGCTTGTGCCCTTTGTGTCATATGCATGAATTTGTTGTTAAGATTAATGTCGTGAAGATCGTCCCCTATATTTTCTTATAGGAGTTTTGTAGTTTCACATCTTACATTTAAGTCTTTAATCTATTTTGAGTTGAGGTTTGTGTATGGTATTAGATAAGTGTCCAATTTCATTATTTTCCATGTGGATATCCAGATATCCCAACATCATTTGTTGAAGAGACTATCTTTTCCCATTGTGTATTCTTGGCATCGTCATTCCAGGGCTGTTTGCACTTCTCCAAGGCCTTTCATTTGAGAGTAATTAAAGGGTCCATCTGCTCCAACAAGGCAGTGGTCAGAATTTCCTAGAAGAGTCTTTGCTAGAGATTTGTCATAATGAAAAGTGACTCATAGAAAAATATATGCGCACGGATCTTTATAGCAATGTTATGGGAAAAGTAAAATAGAGACAAATCAAAAGGCAGATTGGTTTTATCCATTATGTAACAACCTTGCAATGTAATAATTTATGTCATTCAAAATATTCTTGGGGAAGAATATGCACCAGCTTAGGGCGTCAGTGACAAATACAGGGTCAGTGGAAACAGTGATGTGATCCTCTGGATGCTGGACTGTGGGTGGTTTCTACTTTCTTTAGAACTTTCTGTATTTTTCAAGTTTTCTGCAATGAACACTAATTATATTACTTTCAAATTATTTTACCTTTTAAAATAAAAGCGAGATGTCTCTTTGACTGACTATAGTTACTACTTAATGAAAGTTGCCAATGTGTTCTATAATTTCTGAGTTCATTGGGTAGCCCACATCTTACCTCTAGTTTGATTTTTCTTTTTGCTGAAAAACACCTGTTAAGTGATTTATGCAGAGAGGGGGTGTGGGTGGTAAAAACTAATTATTCATTTTTTGTACACTTAGGATGTGTTTATTTTGCCCTTGCTCTTTCTTGATCATTTAGCAGAGTACATATTTTTTGTTACATTTTCCTTCAGCACTTTGAGAGATATTGTCCTGCTGTCTTACGGCATCCATTGCTGCTGTTGAAAAGATTGAGGTCAGTTTAGTGAGCATATTTTTGTAGTTAATCTCTCTCTCTCTCTCTCTTTCTACCTTCATCTCTCTCTTACAGCTTTTATGATTTTGTCTTTAATATCCTATAGTTTCACTATGCTGTGTCTAAGTGGAGATTTCTCTTTGTTTATTCTGCTTGGCAATTGGTATATACCCTCAATTTGAGGATTCATCATCTCTCACCAATTCCTAGCCATGTCTTCTTTGGATATTGCCTTGCCATCAGTTCCTCAGTTCCCTTCTTCTAGAAGTTTGAGCACATGTATACTTGAGTCTTTCAATTTATTCTCTAAGTTTCCTCACTATTTAAAACAATTGTTTAATTGAGGTAAAATTTATATACAGAGAAATGCATAGACATTAAGTGTACAATTGGATAAATGTATGCACCTGTATAACCACAACCCCCATCAGGACTTGGAACATTTCCATCACCAAGAACATTCCCTTATGCCTCCATCAAGAAATTCCCACCTCTCATAGACACTTGTTCTGATTTTTTCCACCATGTATTAGTTTTCCTGTTCTTGAACTCTTTATAAATGGAATCATGCAGAATACAGTTTTTGTGCGTGGTTTCTTTCACTCAAAATATTTTTGAGATTCAATCATGTTGTATGTACCAGTAGCTCATTCTTATTTATTTATCTATCTATTTATTTATTTTAGTCAGAGTAATACTTCATCATAGAAAAATACCAGAATTTGATAAATCTATTTTCTTCCATCATCTGGGGAGAATGGGGTCCATTCTATTGAGTACTTTTTTCCTTGAATATTAGTCATGTAAAATCAGGAAAAAAGCTATTGAAGTCAACACTGTGTCACTTCCACCTCTCATTTCCTCACTCTCTACCCCCTGTTAGTACCTAATGTTCTTCTCTTACCCAGCTCTTGAGTGTCTCCCCTGATCTCCCCTGTCACCTAGCTGGGGAGAAATATGATTGCATCATTCACTCATATGAAATATTGGGGAATGTGGTAGATAGAATAATGCCTCTCCCCAAATGTCCATATCTTAATCTTCAGACCCTTTGAATCTGTTACTTTATAAGGCAGAAATAACTTTGCAGATATAATTCATTTAAGGATTTTGAGATGGGAAGATTATTCTGGATTATGGGGTGGGCCCAGTGAAATGACAGGAGTCCTCATAAGAGGGAAGTTAGATGGTCAAAGGCAGAGAAGGAGACAAAGGAAGCAGAGTCAGAAAAGGCGATGTGATGATGGAAGCAGAGAGACAGAGACAGAGGCAGAGACAGAGAGACAGAAAGAGACAGAGACAGAGATTGGAAGGTGCTATGATGCAGTTTTCAAAATGAAGGAAGATGGCCATGAGTCAAGGAATGCAGGCAGCTCTAGAAGCTAAAAATAGCAAGGAACAAATCCTTTCCTAGAGCCCCCAGAAAGAAGGCAGCCCTGCTGACCCACTTTAGACTTCTGACCTCTAGAACTGTGAGAATAAGTTTGTGTGGTTTTAAGCCATAAGTTTTTGGTAATTTGTTACAGCAGCAAGAGGAAACCGGTGCAGGGACAGAAGGTTTGACCTCCCTAGAAATGTTTGAAATCCGAAGAGACCCAAAGGAGAAGAGTATTACTTAATTCAAATGAATGACTCTGTAATGGTGGGTTTCAGCCACACAGGTGGCCGCCATACCTTACCTACAAGGCCTGCATCTGGGACGTTCTTCACGCGTTGTAATGCCTACACCTCCTTCATCAATGCCATTGTTTTGGAATATGGCTTTATTTCTCTAAGAAGGCTCCTTCCTTAATGCTATTGAGCTGGGAGGGTCCTAGCACTGGGGTAGGTTTTAATTTATTAGCATCCAGACAGATACAGTGAAGGGAATGGGCTGTGAAACTATGAGAGGTTCTCAGCCTAGAGGCTGGAGGCCTTGTGGGGCCCTGGACACCTCAGAGGGGATGCCAGGTTGGTGGAAGGAGGCACCCAAGTCCTCAGCTTCATCCGTTGAGGTCTCGCCCTTCAGCCCTACAGGCCTAGCGAGGTCACATAACTCCTCTAACAAAGCATACAGAGGAATGAGTTGCAGGAAGAAACAAAGGTGATTTTGCTTCCGATTCTTCTGAGACAGCAATATGTCAGCAGCCCCCAGAGAGGCTGAAAGTAAATGAATCAGTGCTAGAAAGTGAAGGATACCATCCGTGCTGAATGGTGAAAAGGACTCCTGAACAGTATCTTCATTGATTTTTTCTATAATTGACACAGCATCTTGGTTTGCCTTCGGGCTTCAGGAGGAGAAAACGGGGAGCCTGTGTACACAGCTTCCTTGGGTTGGAATTTAATAAAAAAAATTCCCCTGAATGAGCTTCCTTCCCTCCATCATTTCTCTTTCTCTTTGTATCTTCTCTCTACTCTTCCCTTCTTTCTGCTTTCTTCCTTCATTTCTCCTTCCCTTTCCAACCCCCTCCTTGCCAGTTAGCCTCTGCCCCGACCCCGCATTTCCTTTTGTACAAATAAGCGTTTCGACAATAGGTACCACAGTACGAGTAACCTATTTTTGCTGGATGTGACATGGAGGACCTTAGGAGAAAAAAAATAGCACATTCCATCTTTTGTCCGCTTAAATCTCATTGGGTCAGAAGCTCATTTTCTTGTGGAAAAATATCTCTCTCAAACATTGCCATATCTGAGCACTGCCCCCTGGGGTAGGATGCAGAGAGAAGTACGTGGGCTCCCTTCAGGGCTCCCAGGGGTCCACTCACAGGAGATGGAAGGATCATCTCCCAGCTGATGGGGCAGGCTCCCCACCCGCCACCCAGGCCTCGGTGGGCAGAACCTTGTTCCTGGCTCTGTTACTGGTTATGGATTTTACAAATAGGAAGAGCAGAGGTCAGCCAGATAATTTTCAGGAGAGCTTCCTGAAAGGAGTCCCTCCGTAGGGCAAGTCTGGCTCCTAAGCCAGAGGGAAGAGCTGTCAGCAGATTTACCAGCAGCCACCGGGAAGATCCCGGGAAACAGGATCGGGTGCTGGGGAAGGCAGATCATCTGATACCCTCTCTCTGTACCAGACATGCTTGCCTAAGTGTGCTCAGAGGAATGGGAGAGCATTTCAGACATTCTAGCATAAAGATATTACAACAGGCACCAAACTAGTCTTGGCCCAGAAGAGGTTCAAAAATTATTTAACAGGGCTTCCCTGGTGGCGCAGTGGTTGAGAGTCCGCCTGCCGATGCGGGGGATGCGGGTTCGTGCCCCGGTCTGGGAAGATCCCACATGCCACGGAGCGACTAGGCCTGTGAGCCATGGCCGCTGAGCCTGCGCGTCCGGAGCCTGTACTCCGCAACGGGAGAGGCCACAACAGTGAGAGGCCCACGTACCGCAAAAAAAAAAAAAAAAAAAAAAGAAAAAAAAAAAAAATTATTTAACAAAAAGTAAAAATGAACCTGAGGGTTTGTTGTTGCTTTTAAGAGTTGACTACAAATTTGCCTTTGTGAACCATGTTCACTCATGCAACAAATATTTATAAAGTTCCTGCTAAGTGCCAGGCACTGTGCTTCATGTTGTGAATACAATGGTCAGCAAGAAATCAGAACATTCTCTTTTACAAGAAAACATAAAACTTCCAGTATGCTGGGTGCTATGGAGGAGAGATGATGGTGGCCACAGGAAGGATAACAGGGGGGACTGACGTGGTCAGGGAGGTCAGGAAACAGCTCCCTGAGGAAGTGGTGACTCAGTGCTGGGAGCAAAAATCTGCAGGAAGAGCAGGAATTAATCAGGGGAAGGGAGTGGAGTGTGTCCAGGAAAATAAAGGAAGGCACGTGGGAAGGCCGTGAGGCACGGTGGTTTCTAGGAATGGGAAGAAGCCTCACCTGGCTGACCAGTGCTGAAGGTGGAAAAATGGTAAGAAACGGAGTTGGAGAGTCAGGCCAGGGCCCAGGCTGCGGTAAGGATTTCTTTGGTATTTATCTCAAAAGCATTTGGAGCCCTTGTTAACAGCTTTAATGTGTGTGTGTGTGTGTGCATGCGTGTGCGTGTGCGTGTGTGTGTGTGTGAAAGAGAGAGAGAGAGAGACAGAGAGAGGGGGTATCATGAGATCTCAGTAGTATTGGCTGGGACTAGGGTGGTGGTGGAGAGGAGTGGATGGAGTCCATAGACATAGATATTTTTAAGGGAAAATTGGCTGTATTTGGTGATAAGCTGGATGAGAATGGTGAACGAGAGGAAAGAGTTAATGACTTCTGGGTTTCTGGCCTGAGCAACCATGTGGACGGATGGATGGCGGTGCCATTGGAAGATGCAGAGATCCACGGAGAAGGAGTGGATTCAGGATGGCATGCATCTGGTATTAATCCTGTTGGGTTTGAGGTGCCTTTGAAAAATCGAAATGGAGATGTCAGGTTAACGTCCCCATGTTCTCCATGGTTCTTCTGACACTGACAGAGCTCCCGCCATACGCAGTTTCATCTGACCCGCCATAATATGCAAGTGGGCAGAGCACCCTTAGGCTCAGAAAGGTGAAGTTGTTTGCCTGAGGTCACGCGGCTAGAAATTTGTAGAACTGGGGTCAGTTTAATTCTTTAGACCCCAGTGTGGGTCCCCTCCCACCTTACAACGCTGCTTTCTAGTCCCGTCACGTGAGTAACGACGAGCTTCCCGGCACTGTGGCAAACTGCTGGGAGAAGATATTTTGGCAGATGGGTCTTCTGCCAGGTGGCCCCGTACACTGCCTACAAATGAGGCTGATGCCACAGGACACCCTAAGTGCTAGTGGTAGAAACTGATGGTGTCAAACTGCTATCACAGAATGTTTAGTGTGTAGTCAGGGTTCGAGGTCAAAAGTCACATTCAAGGTTCAAAATTCAACTAAGAGGACTAACATCTATTGTTGACTCATTTATTCTTCACGACCGCTCTGTGGTGTGGTGGAGGTGGGTGTCATGATCCCCGTTTTATGGACAAGTAAACTGAGTGACCTTTATATAAGTTACATGTCCAAGGTGGCTCAGCTGGAAAGCGGTCAAGCTGGGACTAAAACTCAGGTCGGTCTGATGGCCAGTCCGTGCTCCTGGAATGAAGCCTCACTGATTCCTCATGGAATGGAATTCCCCATTTAATGATTTGAATCATGAAAAGACTGTTAGGAAAAAAAGTAGCATCGAACATGATTCTAATGTGAACAGTCTGTTGCTTTATGTTATTTTTCCTTGAATACCAAGGGTCACCTCTGTGGTTGTGTGGAATACTAACGACCATTTTTGCCTGATCTTATATAAAAAAATCAAGCTCCAAATAAAGCAATAAAACGATTCTTATGGTGCTGTCTTAACGAGGAGAAATTGGGCTATTCTACTCCCTGTTTCCTTCCTAGCAGCCTGCTTTGAGCTTGGTGCTTCCCTAGGATTTACTAGGGAAGAGTTAGAAGTGGAAAGATTTAGAAGTGGCTTAAGGAACCAGAAGCAGGACAGATATCAGGCACCCCCTTCGAGTGGGGGTAAAGTTTCCCCAGCCTCTTCTGCCTTCCTCTTGGGACTTCCTCTGCCCTTTCCTCTTACCTGAGTGTGTCCCCAGTACCCCCTCCTCCAAGATGTGGAGAGTGTCTTATATCAGTGAATTGCCGCCCCAGCTACACATTAGAATTGTGTGGAGGACTTTAAAAAAAAAAATATATATATATGATGGGCGCATCCCAGACCAATGAATTCAGAGCCTTTGGCATTGGGGTGGATGATTCTAATGTCTCACCAGGGCTGAGAACCACTGCCCAAATGTTTGTGCCCAAAAACCTTCTTGGGATTTTGGGGAAGAGCTAGTTAGGAGGTGGGCAAAGGAAGAGGAGCTAGTGAAGGCGACTGAGGCTAAGTTTCCGAGAGGTAGAAGGGGATGTAGGTGTGACCGATGATGGAGGAGGGTGTGCCAAGGTCAGGGGTGGTCAGTGATGTCTCAGGAGAGCGACGGAGAGAGCGAGGGCGACTGGGGAGGAGGGAGCGCTGGTTCCAACCCTTAGGAGTTCAACTGGAGTCATCGTAAGGGTGTGATGGGGGGATGGAAGCCTGCGTGAAGTGACACGGTATCAGGAGCCAAGAAAGCAGGAATGGGGAGGATTTGTTTCTCTTTCAAGCAAGTTGGTGGCAGAAGGAGAAAACTCTTGAAGCAGTAGCATGCTGTGGACAAGGTGAAGGACTCTTTCTATTAAAATGGAGCACTTGAGCGTGTTTATGCGCTGAAGTCGGCACCAGCTAGGAGGGAAGAATGTGAAAGTGATGGACAAAGCTTCTTCGATCTTCCTAGGCCAGGATCTGGTTTATTTTCAATCTTGTTACTTGTCTGTGCCTCAGTTTCCATATCTGTGAAATGGGGATAATAACAATAGCTGCTTCAAAGGGCTGTGGAGAGCAGAGTGCACCTGGCACATAGTTAGCAGGATATGACACGTGCTTGTTATCATCCCTCCCCCTCTCCCCCCACCTTCTCCATCATGCTCTTCTGTCTGCTCTTCTGTCCCAGGCCACATCCACCTGGGAGCATGGCGTGGGAAAGTGATGGTGGATGGGTGGCCTGGATGGGTGGTCTGGACGTGCTGCAGAGCACAGGAGGACAATTTAGCTGCCCTGCCTCTAACTCCGGCTTTTTGATGATTTCCTTTAACAGTCTTTAGTAGCCTTGCTAATTTTGTCACAAAAATCTATACTTGGTCCTTGTGGCATATGGTGCAATGACAAAACTCTCAGTGTAGCAAAGTGAGGGGGAAGGCTCATCGCCACGACTTTTCATTAAAAAAGGTGTTTTAAATGTGGTTAATGACACCCCTAGTCCTTGTCTGGCTGTCAGTTCCCGAGTCTGTCCCTGAGTGTGGGGCTGTGGAAAGACCTCAGGGCTGGGCAACAGATGACCTGGTCACAGCCCTTGCCTACCAGCAAGCAGCTGTGTGACCTCAGGCTAGTGGCTTCACGTCTCTGGGTCCATATGACTTCCTGTAAGGCCACTGGATCTCTGTTCCAATGGCCGACCCCCATTTCTTGACCTTCCGGGGCTACTGCCCACTGCTGCCACCCACCCTGGGATCAGGGGCTTCACAGCTGTCCACCGAGGCTGCTCAGCAAGGCCAGTGTTGGCCATGAGAGGAAGCCGTGAGGAAAGGCAGGACGGGGATTTAAGGGGACTATAGAAGGCCTGGCAGCATCCCCAGTGGACCCCCTTCTCATCAGGGAAATCCATCGTTGGTACTTGATTCCTTTTGTGTCAAAGCCAAGGTCTGAGGGAACGAGGCATCCTATTTCAAGTCCTTCCCATCTCAGCAGGGATAAACGTCAGGTGCTTTCCCGAGAGCACCAGGGCCTTGAGGGGAAGGTCTGTTGCGTGGAGAGGGTGTCTGATCACAGAGAGGGGAGAAGGGGGCAAAGGACTCTCAGCTCACAGTTGGTTGGGCCAGGGGAGCGTCACGTCTGTCACCTGTGCTGACTGTAACTATCTTCCATTATCATCTGAGTAGTGTCTCCAGTGCTTCAGAGCTGGACAGACTGGGTTGGCGGTCCCGGAACAACTTACGAGCTGAATGACCTTGTACTGCTTCATAAATGCTGCTCTGTGCTTTGGCGTCCATATCCACAGCCTCCCTAATAGTGACAATGACAAACACCTGGGTGGCACTCGCCATGGACTGGGGTCTGTTCAGTCCTCACAACCCCATTGTGTTTCAGCTTGGTTACTATCCTCAATTTACAGACCAGGAGACTGAAGCTCAGAGAGGTCACATGACTTACGGCAAGTCACACAGAGGATCACCGTCCGGGCTGGGATGCAAACCCCGGCAGGCTGGCTCTGGCCTGTGCGCTTGGCTGTTAGGCTCGTTGCCCCCTAAAGTCCTGGCATTGATCTTGCGCCGTCTTCCTCTACCACCCGCTTCCCCTCCACGTTGCTGACATTCGCCAACCCTGCACACATCCCCTTGTTCTTGAAGCCCTTACCTCCTGCTGGCCATCACCCTAGCCGATCTTCCTGCCATAATTCTTGGTAGAGGATCCTTTCTACCTTAGCCCACCTGCTCCTTGACCTCTCCACTTCCAATCCATCTCACCCCACCCTACCATCCTCCCAAGTCATACCCTTGACTGTCATTACCAGTCACCAGCCCCTCGTCTCCAGTCATCTTACTCTGTGACCTCACATCTCATCTACTCATTTCACTCCGTCTGTTCCCCAAATCTAAGAAGTAACCCTGACTCAGACCCTGCAGTTGACTGAGCCTCTCCCATCCTCTCTCTGGCCCTCATCTCCTCCCATCATGGCCGCACTCCCTCCTTACCCACCTTCAGTTCTGTGGCCCCATAATTATATTTACACCCTTACGTATGTGCTCCCCTTGCTAGCTTCTCTCTCAAAATTCCAGCCCTGGTTAAATCCGACGGTCCCCTTGCCCTGTAATTGCACTCATGCAGCTGAACAGGACGGGAGAGATACACACAGCCCCTGGCCTTGAACTCACGCCCACTAACTTCCAGTGGGCAGTTCTACTACATCTCTTGGGTCCACTTACACTTTCACATTTGATGAATTTCTACTTTCTCTCTCCTCAAACCTTCCCCACGTACACTACGGTTGATGATCTTGGCTCGCTATTTCACTGAGAAGGTGGAAGCCATCAGAATAGAGCCTGCGCGCATTCTCACTATCAGATCCATCCACCAACATGCATTTGTGCCCAGCGTGAAAATCAACATGGAGACCAGACTTGAAAACTCCCTGAGCAAACAAAACCATTTCAGCCACAGAGCAAAACTAAATCTAGTGTATGGACACAAGCAAAACTTAACTTAGGTTCTTTCTTTAAATGCCTCTGATCATCATAAAAGAAACCTGATCATTTTCTTAAAATGGTATGAGATACTCACTTCTAAATAATTCCCTGCTGTCCCCAACCCCACTTGTAATAGCCTATCATTGTAAAGGTTAAACAAGTTCCTCATTTTTACTTTATAAGTTGTGCTGTAAAGAAACTTGCCATTTTCCTAAAATGGTATGAGACAATCACTTTTAACCAATCCCCTGCTGTCTGGAAACCCCCACTGTAATAACCAAATATTGTAAAGGTTAAGCAACTCTCTCATTTTCATTTTATAAGCCACCCTGTAACATCACACCCTGAGTTTCATGCCAGTTTTGAATTTGACAGCTCCTAGTTCACGAACTGTTCTTATATGCATAATAAACTCTTACTCATACGGTTTTCTTGAACTGGCGTTTTTAATTTTGCTACTTCTGGATTTTTGACAATTTCTGACATCAGAAGTAGGAGTCAAAAAATGTCACCAATGACTCCAAGGCCGTTGGGCCACCAGGTGCTGGTTCCCACGGAGCCCCTGAGGTCACTGCTTTCTCACCGACCTGAAGTTGGGGGCAGGTCTCTCTTGGATCCGAGCTCTGCTCCCTTTGCGTTTTGAGTGCCCCGACTTTATTGTGCGTACTTATGTTTTGTTTGCTGTAGCTTCTTGGTAAGTCATCCTATTCTGTTCAAAAGGCAAGAAACACTGATTCCCTGTGTTTTGGAGTGGCTGTTGAAAAATAGGGTCTCTCATAGTTAAAACATCTTAGGGAATCTAAAGACAAAGATGGGTTCCTCCGGATCCAAACTCTTTCTCCCTTAAAAACTCCTGCTTCCTGTTTGTACACTGAATACGGACAGGGTCCTTTGGCTTTTTGGAAAATGCATTCTTGGATCGGTGTGCAGAAGCTTCTAAAAGACAAAATGACTCCAAAAACAGCTTCTCTAATTAAAAAAAAAAATCCTTACAGCATGCAAGTAAAAAATCTGTAGTAAAAATCTTTGGCATCTGAGCAGCTAATCTTAACTTAGTCCTTCTGCCAGAAACACGATTTGGATCCAGTGATTCTTCTGAGTTTTGTATTATTGTACTTGAGACATGGCAAAAAATTTTAAATGAAAGTTATAAGGTGTCTGTTTATATGTTTGTGTATATATATTTATGTATGTATATTACATGTATGTGATGTTTTTAAAAGAGCACTACTAAATTGGCTTGAATACAAATAAGTACTTATATAAATTAAGTATTCCTAAAACTCTTAGAAATGTAGAAACTAACCCAAATGTTTTTCAAGTTTACACAATCTAGGTGTTTTTGTTTGTTTGTTTCTTTGTTTTTTACGACTATGTAACTTTCTGTATTTGCCTTTGAAATCTTTTGTCACTTTGGTTGAATGTATAACTGAGTATTAGTTCAGTTATCTGTGATCCTATTTGAACAAGTGTTTTAAATCTTTTGACATTTTTGACGAACTTCCCCAAATCAAATTCTGAATTCTTTTTGACTTCAAACTAACTTGGGTTTTCCAGAAGATTTCAAAAGATTTGCTCTCTCTTCTTATAAAAGAGCAATGTATGTATTTATATAAGTTCAATAAGAATCTGTTCTCTTTGTAACAAGACACAATTAGACAAATCCTTAACTTGGCTTCTTAGTCTACAGAGACTTTTTAAGATCTAATCTGAGATTCCCTATTACCAGACAATTTTAGGGGACTGAGGTTGACTTTATGCCAACAAAGCCCCTTGGATAGTACCAAAGCTTTGACCGGAATGTCATATTTGAGAATATGAGTAGAATCATTATGATTGCTAAATTTATGTAAATAATCAAGCCACATTTAATAGATCGAGACTTATTTTACAGACAAATTAGTTTCACTGTAATTTTCTTTGATAAAAACGGGATGACTATAGAAAAAATTTATGTTTTAATAGAAAAACTATAGTGTACCTGTTATCAGATTCTAGTCCTGTCCATTGTCTTTGAGGTTTTGTCATCTACCTGTAACCTCAGAGAAACCACCACAGTGGATCGTATATGGACAAGCTTCATGCCTGCTGCTGTGGGGGCCACTCAAGAGAGTTCACCAGCACACACATCAAAGACAGTCAAACTGCAAAGAAGGAAAATCCATCAGATTGAAACTGCTTTCCTCATTCCACCATCTAAAGATGCTTCGAGCTCAAATCTAGGAATGTTCTCAACTGACTGCTCTCCAAACTCAGAAACTGAGTTTATAATTTGTTCCAACTACTAAGCTTTGTTTTTCTTTCATTTCCATAGAAATGCCTTTATTAAATTACCTGATTGACCACACCATATAGTGGCCTTATTTATGTGGAAGCTCACCTGTAAGATCACCTCCTAAAATAAAATATCCCCTCATGTTTATCCTGTCCCAAGTAATCATGAGGACAAGTGACTACTCGTATATCATGTGTTCTTCTCTAAATAACTCAGAAAAAAAAAAGAAACCCAGTTACACGTTACCCAAAAAAATGTAGGTTGACTTAGAAAGATAAAGCCTGAATCTGATTGTAACCTATTTGGTTTATTTAATTGGTTAAATACCGGCCCCTGGGAATCTCTGTTCCAGGGAACTTTTCAATCCCTGGCTATTATTCTCTTTATAGTTGTCATATTAACCTCTCTAGTACGTTGTATTCTTTCAAGGGTCTTAAATGCCTTTTTAGGCAGCCACTCACACACCAGGATCAGACAACTGGAAGAACTCAACAATGACCGTACCAATGATGGTAACAGTGATGACGTGACCCTCTGTCCAGATGACTCAGCTAGTGGAAACAGTGATTATGTTTTTCTTCGGCCTGACTATATTGGAAGTGGTAACTGAGAGTAATGCCCTGCTAGTTGGTCATACTTTCAGCCTGCTCAGAGAATGGCCAAAAGGGGGGAATTATTAAATTTAAATACAAAATGGAGACCAGACTTGAAAATTCCCTAGCATGCAAAACCATTTAAGCCACCTAAGCAAACTAAATCAAGCTTATTTAATGAACAAAAGTGGAACATAACTTAGATTATTTTTGTAAATGTCTCTGATGATCATAAGAGAAACTTTAGTCATCTTCCTAAAGTGATATAAGGTAATCACTTTTAACCAGTCCCCTGTCATCTTGAAACATCTGTTGTAATAACCAATTATTGCAAAGCTGAAACCACTTCCTCAACCTCTAACATCGTGCCACTGAGTTTCATATCAGTTTTTTTTTAAAGACATCTCATTATATATTTTTATTTATTTTTTATTTTAAATTTATTTATTTTATTTATTTACTTCTGGCTGTGTTGGGTCTTTGTTGCTGCACGTGGGCTTTCTCTAGTTGCAGTGAGCGGGGGGCTACTCTCTGTTGCGGTGCGCGGGTTTCTCATTGCCGTGGCTTCTCTTGTTGCGGAGCATGGGCTCTAGGCACGCAAGCTTCAGTAGTTGTGGCACGTGGACTCAGTAGTTGTTGCTTGCAGGCTCTAGAGCACAGGCTCAGTAGTTGTGGTGCACGGGCTTAGTTGCTCCGCGACATGTGGGATCTTCCCGGACCAGGGCTCGAACCTGTGTCCCCTGCATTGGCAGGCAGATTCTCAACCACTGCGCCACAAGGGAAGTCCCTCATATCAGTTTTGAACTTGAAAACTCCCAGTTCACAATGGGAGTTGCGAAACTCCCTGTTCTTACGTGCACAATAAACTCTTAGTACTATTTTATTTATTTGGTGCTTTTAATTTTGCTGTTTCTTGATTTTTGACACCAGAAAGTTCTGCTTTCCCTCCTTTTGCTATGGATGAGCAATCTGTGTTCCTTTTAGTCCCAAATCTCAACTTTTACACTAGATCCCATCGTCTCTCTTCTATTCAAGGACATAGTTCCTGAAATTAGCCTTCTCTCTCCTGCATTATTAAAATTCCCCCTCCTTACTGGGTCATTCCCATCATCATGTAAACAAGCTGTAATTTCTTACATTCTTACTAAAACACAAAACTCTTGTCCGTCTCTAGCCATTGCCTCATCTTTTTGCTTCCATCCATGGCAATATCTCTGAAAGGTTGTCTATACTTGCTGTATTCAATAGCTATCCTCCATTCTGCCTTGAATCCACTATAATATGGCTTTTGCCTCCAACAATCCAAAGGTATTGTTCTCATCAGGTTTGCTGATGATTTCCATGTTGCTAAAACCATTGAGCAATTCTCAGTCCTCATTTTATTTGCCACAGAACTAAAGTGTATCCCCTTTGCTCAGTGTATCCCTCTCTCCTCTGTGGCACGTTTTCTTCACTTGGGTCTTTGTCACTTCACTCTTCTGACTTCCTTCTTACTTTGTGAACTACACTTCCTCACAATCCTTTGCTGGTCTCATCATTCCTCCAGCCCCCAAATGTTCGCATGCCCCAAGGCTCAGTCCTTGGACCTCTAATCTTTTCTGTCTTCTCTCTCCCTCAGTCATCTTATCTAAGTTCCTGGGCTTAAATATCATCTATATGCTGATGTCTCATAAATTTCTATTTCTAGCCAGGTTCTCATCCCTGAACTTCAGACTCATATATTCCGTAGCCATCTCAATGCCTCCACTTGTCATCTTCGAAACTGAACTACTGACCTTCACCTCCAAACTTGCTCCTCTCACAGGCTTCCCCATCTCAGCTTCCACAGGGCAGTTGCATCTTCCAAGGGTCCAGACCAGCCTGGGTCAGAGACACAGTTAGATAAGCATCCCTTCTCCAGGTTACCTGGATGGCCCTGGGGAACTGACACATACTGTGACCTTGAACTAAGCAATGGAGGTAGTTCAAGGCAGCTAATTTAGGTGCTCCTGAGGGGAGAGAATGTATAGCAAATGAACAAATGAAACCCAAGCCAAGAACAGAGGCCAGCTCCCAGGCCAGGCAGTCAGGAAAGTTCCCATTCTGGGACCTATTCATGATAATTCCTATTGGAATTCCAAAAAAGATCAGGAAAAAGAGGCTGGTCCTAATATTACTTGTGTCCCTCATTGACAGTTTTGAGACCAGGAGCCATACCTTATTCATCTAGCATGGTGCCCAGCATACAGTAGGTGCTCAGGAAACCTGTAAAAGATGAATAAATTATTCAGAACTGTGTCTTTGCCAGAGAGCTAGAGAAAGTGAGAGATCTGAGTGCTTATTTAAAAGGGAGTATTGGGATGCAGAAGTGTTGTCTCTATGAATCTGGTTTTGGGCAGGGGTGGTTACACACCTGAAGATAGTTTTAAAAGCCTATTTACCCAGAGCCTGTTTGTGTGCTGGGGTGTGAAACTCTATGAATGCACTATCACCAGGGCCTTAGATGGGTTGTGTGATTTGCTTTGGCTAGAAGCAGGCTACTTCTTCACACAATCCCTGGGGGCAGAGAGACTAGCCAGACCACCTGCTACTCTAATGATACACACACACACACACACACACACACACACACACACACGTCTGCAATTAATGCAGGAGATGTTTTGGTCTTTAAAGCAACAGTCTTAGCTTGCTCCAAAGGTGCAATGTCCAAAATGGTAACCTCTAGCCACATGTGGCTATTAACACTGGAAATGTGGCTAGTCCAAATTTAGATGTGCTGTGAGTTTAAAATAGCCACCAGGTATTTAAGGCTTAGTACAAACAAAAGAGTGTAAAATCCCTCATTAGTAATTTTTATATTGAGTAGACAATGAAATGATAATATTTTGAGTATGCTGCATTAAATAAAAATTTTATATTACAATAATTATTATCTTTTATTTATTTTATTTTATTATTTTTTTTTGCGGTACACGGGCCTCTCACTGCTGTGGCCTCTCCCGGAGCACAGGCTCCGGACGCGCAGGCTCAGCAGCCATGGCTCATGGGCCCAGCCGCTCCGCGGCATGTGGGATCCTCCCAGACCGGGGCACGAACCTATGTCCCCTGCATCGGCAGGTGGACCCTCAACCACTGTGCCACCAGGGAAGCCCTATTATTATCTTTTAAATGTGGCTACATAAAATTAAAAATTTCTAAATATGTGCTCACATTATATTTCTATTGTACATTGCTGCTTTAAAAGATACTTTGTCAGGGAGCCCATTCCTAGCAAGCTTGTATTTCATTTAGGTCTGGAAGAAATTATAAACTCTGAATAGATAAGAGGAAAATAAGATCTTGCACGGGAAAAATGCAGATACCTGACACCACAAGGTGTATTTAGCAAAAGAGAATAGCCCTGTTGGCCACAAACCCACCCCTAGTTTTCTCTGTATTTGATCTTGTTTTCTGAGGACTCAAGTGTCAGTTTCACCATCATTTCAATGTGCAGGGAAAGAAAGCACGATAGTGACAGCTAACATGATCGAGCTGGGAACTTTCTGTGACTATTCTGGCTATGTTCTATCACTGAGAACTTGCTGTGTGCCTTGGGCTGTACTAATTACTTTACCTACTTTTGCATTAATGAAGTAGGCACCTGACTATCCCCATTTTGCAAATGAGCAGAGTAAACAGATGGCACACAGAAGGATCAAGACGGTGGAAGTTACAAGAAGTGGGGGGTAAGGGACAGAGAGTAGTCATGAGTGTTGCCCCAGTTCCTGGCTTGACTAGTAGGTGAACGTTGGACCCGTGCCGGGGTGGGAGATGCCAGGAGGGACCGATTTCCTTGGTGTCCTCCCAGCAGACACCTGGCAGAACGCCTGTGTGTAGCATGTGCTCATTAAACATTTGTTGATTCACCACCTGAGCCTTCTCCCTTACCCCTCACTTTAATGATGCTCCTTCCTTGTTCCCATCACCTCTTCCCAGGAAAACTCCTCCTCTTTATTGCTGTGTGATGGACAAAGGATGTTCGTTAGAGTCAGATGGACTCAGGTTTGGAGCCAAGTCTTGCTACTTACTGGCTGAGTAAGTGGAAGGAAAATCCCAGTTAGTTTCCTCCCTTGTAAGATAGGGGGAACTAACACCCACCTCCCAGGCTGTAATGGGATCCTAATGACATGTTGAAAGTAACAAAACTGCAGGCATACGGAAGGTCCTAATAAGTATTAGCTAGTGTCATTATTTGTTCTTTTTTTTTTAACATCTTTATTGGGGTATAATTGCTTTACAATGGTGTGTTAGTTTCTGCTTTATAACAAAGTGAATCAGTTATACATATACCTATGTTCCCATATCTCTTCCCTCTTGCATCTTGGCTCACCTCTGGTTCCCTCTCTAATTTCCTGCTCTGAGTTGCTGGAGGAGGGGGCGAGACTGATGGCCTGGGGGACCAGGGACCAGGGATTCGAAAGGAGTGACTTCTGTGCTGAGGTCCATTGTGACCTCCACCTCAGGCCAATTCACTTGTAAACTCCTTGAGATCTAAAGAGAGCCAATCTGTTGGTCTAGAAAGATATTTTTTTCTTAAGCAATTCTATCTATGAATATTTTGAGGACTTTTCTTTCTTTTAAATATCTATGTATAATTAGCGAGCCTGGGCAGCTGCCCTTTGGAAACTGGTGACCTGCTTTGCATGTGCAGGTCGCAAACAGAGGGCAGAAGCCACGTCAAATGTGACTTTCTTCTGGCTCTCCATTGTCATGGTCCTATGAGCAGCCATGTGTCACAGACACAGAGGAGCTGACCGAGGACACTTCCTTCCATTACAGCACACGCTGAGGGGGAGCCCGGCCTAGGGCTAGCGGACCTGGATCTCCGCTCTGGATCCTGCACTCAGGTGCAAGATGGCTTTGGGCAAATCTCTTTTCCTCTGTGGGTCTCGGTGTCCTGTTTGGGTCTTATGGTCTCAGCTCCTGAGCCCCTTGATGGCGACTCCAGAGGCAGAGACTGACGGTATCCTTCTGTTTGTAGCTGGGTCCCTCGTGCCTCACATAGTATCTGGCATTTAGTAAGTACTCAGTAAGTGCTTGTTTAATAAATGACCCTCAGCAGTTGCAGCTGTGACCATCAGTAGACGCTGCTGATCCGTAAACATTTCTTGGGAGAGATGAGTAATAAGGGGACTTAACAGCTATACGAGATGCTTTGGGCAAGCTGAGCGGTTCTTACCATTTTTCATCTTTCTTGTCCATATGCTATGCTCATGCTCTGCCTGAATCTACACAGAGCATAAAATAGTAAAAGGAGGGATAATAGTAAAGCTATTTAGTTCAGTCAAAACCTCCTGAGTGTATTGAAGACAATGGACAAGCTGTACATATTTAGTTACTTTTTGGTTTAGTATATAAAAAATGCTCTCTGATTTGGAATCAAGAGAAGGAGCCAGCAAGTGCCTAATGAATTGTGTCAGTTTGTATATACGGAGCATCTCACGTGAAGGCTGAATTTGGTTGGCGGAACTGAGAGAGAGATTTCCTTCTCAGCACCTCGCAGACCCCTCTCAACGTGTGTGCCCCTGAAGGTGGGCAAGAGTAGCTGAGGGGACCCACAGACTCCGTGAAGTCCATTAACTCTCATCCCTTGACCAAGCCAATGCCTGCAGAGCCTTCCCAAGGCCATTCGGTGGACGGGGAGCCCATGGGATCCTCCTCTTTAAGTGGAAATGGTGCTCACTTGAGCATTTGGTCCAGGAAATTGCTCAGTGTTCTCAGCACAAAAAAGAGGGCCCTGTGCCTGAAATTATGAGCTGTCTCCTGGACAGTCAGGATGGGAGAGGATAGCAGGTTGGGTGCTGATCTCAGACCTTGAAACCAGGCAGGCATAGCTCAACAGCAGGGAGCAGATGAAACAGGGCCTTGGGCTGAGGAAGAACTACAGGATGGGGCCCCGAAGCTCCTAGATTTCTCTCTGGCTCTCCCTCCCACCCTCCTTCTTGCTTGCTTGCTCTTCTGAATCTCTCTCTCTCTCTTTACACACACACACAGCCCAACCGCTCTGAAGACTTGCCAGACCAGAGCAGTGAGATACACACACATGGAGATGCGCAAAGAAATCACACAAATGGAAGGGGCGTCATCCAAACAGGATGGTTTTCCTCCTTACCCCTGTCTGAGTTTATTTGCGATTTATGGTCATTGTCACATTTAATCCTTTCTATTTTCTAAAATGCTTCCCTCTGAGAGCCCAAGAGGGATTACTTCTCTCCATCCTCCTTTCCCTGTTCCCAGGGGTGCTCTGGGCGGTGCTAGGACAGGAGCGGGCTGCCCTAGCGGCCCCAGCTGCTGCTGCGATGTCAGTGCTGCTGGCTGCAAGTACCCAGCACTCCTGGTGGACAGTCCCATTCTGCCTCAGGTCGCTCAAAGGCCAGAGTAGTGGGGCTGCAAGAGAGACAGCCCCCTGGGAGGCAGGAGCTGCAGAAAACTTAGTGCGAGGCCCCTTTCATTCTGAGTGATAACAAGTCCCTGCCCTGGGCATTGGAAGGACACCACAGCGGGGAAAGCAGGCTGGAGCTGTGTGATTTTCTCTTTAGTTCCAGTGTTATAACTAGAGTTGCAGAAAATGTCTCAGTCTGCCAGAGAGAGGCTGGGTGGATCTGTGGAGCTTGGCCTGGGCTTTGAGTCTGGGGACTGGACTTCTGACCCCACCAGCTCTCAAACCTTAAGCCAGACCTATCACCTCAGCTTCCTTATCATTAAGTGATGAGGATGGTCCAGACCGAGCCACTGTCCTGAGAGATGCTCTGTGAAAATGGGGCTCCAGGATCAATGTGGCTGACAGCACAGCTCATTCTAGCAATAGCCAACACTTAAATAGTGCTTGGCTTGGTATCAAAACGTATTAACTCATTCAATCCTTGTGAAGCAGCTGCTGTTGTTATTCTTATCTTACAGATGAGGTACAGAGGGGTTAAGTGATGTACCCAAGGTCACACAGCCGGTAAGGGGCAAAGCTGGGCTCTAGCTTCCGAATCTGTGCTCATCACCATCATGCCCCCTCCATGCACACTGCAATAGTGAGGCAGGGCTCTGAGAACTTTTGCAGCAACAAACCAGTTTAACTTCGTTTAACCCAGCAATTCCCAAACTGATTTGACCAAAGAGCCCTCAGGAAGCATCAGAGTGCGGTGGCTGAAAGCGCAAAGTCAAGAGTCGGACATGGCTGGGTTTACATCTTTCTCTTCCACTTATACAACTGTTGTGACCTTGGACAGTGCTCAGCCTTTCAAAACATCATTAAATCTATAACATGGGGATGATGTTGATAACAGGGTTGCTGAGCGGATTAAAGAAACCAATGCATGAAAAATTCTTTGCAGAGTGCTTGGTTTATTTTATGGATGTCAGCCCTTACTATAGATAGATAGATAGATAGACGTACAGATAGATGGACAGGTGAAGAGATAGGAATATATACTGTAAAGATATCTATGTGCTATATATAGAGATATATTTATCTTTATATAGGTCTGTATCTTATATATA